>NC_056725.1:1326613980-1326928980 GCF_019279795.1 Protopterus annectens | reverse complement strand
TCATATCGGCCCATCTCATTATTTAATGTTGATTATAAAATGTTTATGAATATCTTTGCTGATAGATTGAAGACAATCATTCCCGGCATTATAGATATAGATCAGACAGGCTTCATTGTAAATAGAAATACTTTTGATAATATAAGAAGAACTTTAACATTAATAGATTTTGCAAATAGGAAAAGAAAGATTTAACACTTATTAGTCTTGATATAAGTTCAGCATTTGATTCAGTAAGTTGGGACTATCTGTTTACCTTAATGAAGTGCACAAACTTCTCGGATGCATTTGTAAATCTAATTGAACATTTATACAAAGGAACGTTGGCTTATATTAAGGTAGGAACATATGTTTCACAAAAATACCCATTCTTAAAGGTACAAAACAAGGATGTCCACTTTCTCCACTATTATTCACTTTAGTAATGGAGCCTTGGGCTAATTTGATCAGAAACAGTACTGACATAGAGGGTTTTGAAATAGATGAAAATACAACATCCAAAATTCAACTTTTGCAGATGATGTTCTAATTACATCAGCAGGATCTAATTCTTCTATACAGTCTCTATTTGATAACATGATGAATTTTAAAAGTATTTCTGGTTTAATATTCAATGAAGAGAAAACTAAAATACTACCTATATATACACGAAAAAATATTCTCATTAGTGATTTTACTAAATATGTACCCAATTCAGGTCAGATAACTTACTTAGGTATAATACTATCTAAAGATATTAAATCTATTATATATAATAATTATAATACCTGTTTACTTAATATACAAAATCTTTTTAATACCTGGAATAATATGTTTTTTTACTATGGAGGAGAGACTTACAATTATTAAAATGATAATATTCCCCAAGATTTTATACTTAATACAATCAATAATACTTCCACCTACAAAAATAATTATCAAGAAACTGAACACACTAATGTTAAATTTCTTATGGGCACCTAATAGACCTAGGATTGCATTAAAGAAACATACTAATAGCTGGTCTCAAGAGGGTATTTCTTTTCCATACTTTAATTTATATACTATCTCTTCTATTGTAAAAGTTATTACTTTATTAATAGATCAGTCATATGTCACAAAATGGAAAGATTATTGGGAGCTAATTAGTATACACTTCATGAAAATCTCCTTAACACATAAAAATATGATTGTAAATAACTCCATGTTATGGTTACTAAAGGAATTTTGTACTTCACCTATTACACCTAAACATATGGTTTGTTACCCATTAAATATTATTATTAGTTATCGTAACTTTATATTCATGCACCCGAAGTATAGGGAATGGAATTTTATTGTATTTCCTATAATGTATACTCAGGGTATGCTTTTGTCGTCTACTTCTGAAGGAACTCATTTAGCTATAGATAATGATCTAAAGTACTGGTATCAGTTGATATCTGATAATAAAGTTAAAAATCTAGATTTCTTAAAACAAGAATTTGATCTAAGAGAAACTTGCTGGTTAGAGGTTCAGACCTTTAGACAACATCTCATTAATAAAATAGATTTAATGTCTATAACTGTTAAAGAATCTATTCCAACACTGATTGATTACTTGATATTAAATTTACAACATAAAGTTTCTGATAAAGGTAAACTTTCATACATACATAAAGTTATCAGACAAGAAACTTTTACAGTGTAGATTCATACTGGAATTATTTCACTTCTATTAATGGGGACCCACCAAATCAACAAGATAAACAATATATATTGGAATCTGCTTATAGAACTATGTCTTCCATTGTCTGGAGACTTTATACATGGAAATTTTACATAGATCTTTTATACACCTTTGATGATGAATAAAATAAATAATAAAGATAATCTATGTAAGAGATGTAATGTAGAAATTAATGCTGACTGGGCTCATATGTTTTATGACTGTATAAAATTGAAAGAATACTGGAAGTCAATTAATGAATTTTGCAGGCTCTTTTTACAGATAATTTCATTATTTCTAAATCTCTTATATTATTCAACACACCTGTACCTCAAAGTGTTAAAAAGGTTAAGCTTCCCTTGTTATGGTCTATTCTAGCAGTGGCTAGGAAAATAATAACTAGAAATTGGATTTCAGATACACCTCCTTCGTTCAATGAATTTAAAATGTTATGAATATAGTGTGCCATATGGAAATAAACACAATTAGGACTAGAACAAACAGAAAAACATCTTATTTTATTGTATGGGATAATTTACAAAATTTGTTAAAAATTTTTAATTTCAATAGCATGGTATTTTAGTTTAATTAATTGATCTGATTGTAGTGGATGTCTTTGTAAATACTTTAGTTGTTTTGTTGAATATTATAATAATACCTATTTTTAATTACTTGTATAAAATTGTTATGATATTTCTCTTATATGTTAAAACAATAAACCTGTTTTGAAAAAAAAAAAAAAAAAAAAAAAAAAGAATCAGAGACTTGAGCTTGGGAATCTTCAGAATCCTTTGTCAAATTTTCCTCAGGACTTTCTCTACCGACATTCCCATCAGGTAAGGATTTCTGAGCACCAGGATCAATTGCCTGGTTAAAGTGAAAAAAAAAACATCTTTTCTAGCAGATACCATGAAGTGTTTAACCTTTGTTTTTTTTTCTTTGCAGGAAAAACCTTGGCTGAGGACCAACTTGGAGAAGGCACTTCTGCCATGTCTAGAGGTCTCTTTACCAGTTAGCCTGAAAAGCATCTCCCAGAACATCTGCCTGACCTAGAGAAGATGGTTCTCTCATGCACAGATCAGACACTGGAACAGCTGAACAGTTCAGACCCCGGGTTCATGGTGGCTGAAAGTACTACATGGGAGGAAGCTGGGAGAGGTGATTGAAGGTTCTGAGAAATGTCAAATGCCCACTTCAGGTTCATCAAGTATCCACTGAGGCATTGACTGAGCTTGTGGTGTTAGCAAAGTCTTGCCGTAAAGTTTTTGTGTTTGTTTTTTTTTTTTTAGGTACAACAGTATAAGAAACAGCAGGACCAGGGTAATATCTATGCTGTAACAGAAGAGGAGTTTTCAAAGCTAGTAAGTATTACTGTAATGAGCTGGTTGTAAGGTATGTTGTCAAAAAGTGTTCACAAACAGCACATTCACACTTACACTTATCTACACAGTCCTCTCTTCAAAGAATTGCATAAACAGCACTCTAAACTACTGCCAGAAACACCTGAAGTACAAAATCTGGCATTTTCAGGCAAGTGTGGGGCAGCCAAAAGGTATGCTTATACTCCAAAAATCTTGGCAGTTAGTAGGTCAGAATAGGAACTGCTTCCTCAAGTCTTTTCTCCACCAAAACTGCCATGAAATGAACAAAGGCTAGTGTCTAATTCCCCCATGTCCTAGCCCTAAATTTAGAAGGCTTGTTGTATCCCTACCAAATACTTGACTCCTGCTGCCATTTTCAAAACAAGTTCTAAAGGGAATAACAGACAAAAATCATTCAGTAGACTGATGGAAGCAGATACGCAAAACCACACAATATAATTCATGAAAGAGGCAGCTGTCATGATGTTTCAGGATCTAAAAAAAACCTGTTGTTATGCTGTATTGCTCAGCACAAATCATCCTGTAAGGCAGGGAGCTACACTGCTCAGTGTTCAGCAGGCAGTAGTAATGTGACAATGACGAGCTTTGGCCACATAAACTATAAGTCATTTCATAACACAAATAGTATAGTTGACAATAAGCTTCCAAGTGGTCCACACAGTGAATCTTACTGAATCAATCAGAGAGAAAAAAATATATATACATGTCATGCTCATTAAGGACACAGCAAAACTTGTTGTAGCCACTTTTGCTTACATATGCCAGTCAAATCCAGAGCTACAAAATATGTTTGGCATTTGCTCACCCATTTGCAAAATGGTAAGAAACTTGTAGTATGCTACACTTTATGTAGCATGTTGTGATGGAAGTTATGTAAATGTGAGAACAGGTGCAGCCCATTTGTGATGGCTCAAGGTCGTATGAAACTGATAATGAAGGTTCTATGTCACACATAACAGGCACCAGTTAATTTCATTTTTAGTGTAATTATGTCAGCCAACTAGGTAAACAGTGTTTATGAATATTACATGAGAGAACAGCCTCTTTCTTCTGAGCCCATGAATGAGACAGTGATCAATACATAAACTGCTTCAAGAACTCTTAATTAATTAATCAATCAATTAATAAATGTTTTAAAAATAATTTAAAAAACCTAATGCTCTCTTCACTATTATTACCCATAATGTGGTACAAAACAATAGCTGATGTGCTAGAGAGGGAGATGTTATGATGATTAACAAAGAGCAAAGCAAAAGGATTGTAAGTTTTTGTTGATAATATCCTTGAGATGTTCGTGTGTTATTAGTTTAAATTTTCTCTTGATTACACCAACAGAAGTGAAATTACAGGAACACCTTGGTGTATAAAATACACAGTCATTGTTGCAAACAAAAAATCCTGTGTATCAAACAGAATTTTATTAATATTTTAAATTTTAGGAATAATACAAGTACAATCATTACAATGACCACAAGGGACTAAGCCCATGTAGTTAGGAAGCACAGATTGTATCTATAGACTCCTAACCTGCCTAGGGAAAAGTAGGTTAAGACAGCCTGCCAGAATTTTCCAAACTTATCCTTGTAAAAGACAGAAAATAGTTAGTCATACCTCTTTACCTCTCCTTACCACAGCTGCTAATACAAAAAGCCAAGCACCAGCTGCAGTGTGCAGCACACACACATAGTAATCACAAATCTTATTGCACTGACAAGCAGCCAGAGAGAACACCAGACAGCACCACCGTATCCTGGCTAGAACAGTATTTTCCATCAGCAAATGCTGACATGCAGCTATTTTAGCCCACTTATCTTCCCCAACCAAAAGAAAACAATTGGATTGACTAGACACAACAGCTACATCCCAATCTTGCTGTAACCTTTTGGAATCACCCTTGTAGGCATCCTTTAATCCCAAAGTATCATGGGTTTGCACCTCTATTAGACTGATTCCAGCAGCATCTTTTGTGGCTGTGCAGTCCAGTCTGGGAGTGGCAGTCCTTTCCACACTTTGGGCAGCAGTAGGCACATGTTGGTCTGGTATCATGGGCATGGATCTTCCGGAGGGCTCTCTTATCCTCTGCTGTCCTTGCCAAGGTGGTTTCATACATTGTGAGAGCTTCCTTCACTTCCTGTTTCCAGGCAATTTTGTCTGAAGTGAGAGAATACCAGTTGTCCATGCTGATGGAGAGCACACTGAGGTCACACTTGCATATTTCCTTGTAGCATATTTGGGTCGCCCTTTTAGCCTCTTTCCAGACTCCAACTCCCCAAAAAGGAGGTATTTCTGCATTCAGACATGAGACATGACCCAATCAACCCATGTGTCTCTTTATCAGGAGGGTGAACATGGAGGTAGTGCCCATCTTCTCAAGCACTGTGCTGTTGGGGATCTTGTCCTACCATGACTTTCCAAGCGCACACCTAAGGCAGTGCATATGAAATACATTCAGCCTCTGCTCCTGTTTTGAGCACAGAGTCCATAATTCTCTGGCATACAGTAATGTGCTCAAAACAAAAATTGTGTAAACCTGCACCTGAGCCTATTATTAGCCCATACTCTCTTTTTCAGGCTACAAACCATTATGGCAGCTTTTCCAATGCACTTGTTGATCTCACTATCAAGTGACAAGTTGTCAGAGATTGTAGAATGCAGGTACATGAACTCATGGACAACCTCCAGCTCACAGTCGCTCACCATGATTGATGGCTCATTGCCCACATTTTGACCCATCACCTGGGTCTTCTTTAAACTGATCATGAGGCCAAATTCCATACATGCATCCACAAAGCGAGTCATGAGTGACTGAAGTTCTTGCTGAGTGGAATTACCCTAGTGGTGCAAAATGTCTGGCAGCATCTGCCTTTGATTCCTTTGCCAATGATGAGCTGTAGGAAGTCAGTCTCTCACTGGTTGAATAAACAAGCCAATGACAGAGGAGAAATCAGAGCAGTCTAAAATGGAAGAGGGGAACTGGCCCTTTTTTGAAGAATGAAATGAGAGCACCTGCCAATCACAGAACAGCTGAAAGGTATGACACCACCTGCTGACAGTAGTATAAGAGGAAAAAGACAAACCAAATGAGAATGGTGCCAGGGAGTCTACAATATGATCTATGGTGCTTAAACAGAACATCATCACCCATGATGTCAAAAGCAGGAGATACAGCAAGACGATCCAGAATATAACCTTTGATCTTAATATAATAATATATAATAATAAGGTGGCCACCAACAATCTGAATAAGTCTGCCAGTGCTGTACTTTTATCTAAAACCAGTCTGAAATGGATCAATGAAGTCATCAGTTGTTAAACAGGAATAAATATGCATGTAATACACCTTCAATGTAACTTTGCCTATAAAAAAGAATAGAATCAGGACAACAATTGCCTAGCAAGTTTTGATTTAAGGAAGGTTTCTTGAGAAGGAGAGTATTGAAAACCTATTTTATATATAACAAATCCCCAAAAAGGGAGGACAACTTTTCCCTGAAAACAAAGAAAATATTTTACAAGTCTTGTTCAGTCAGAGTCCAGGCTGCAGCACAGTGTTGGAACCCCATTAATGCTGCAGCTGACATAGCCAAACTCAGCCCAGCAGAAGTCAGGTGCATCGAACCAAGACAAATTCCAATGCAACATGGACACAGTCTCTGAGAAAGACAGCTGGGTCTTGGTAGCCTTATTTCAAAAAAATGTGCAACTGTCTCACACTGAAAAGATGGGAAAAGTCTTAACTGGTACAAATGATTGGGCTGCACAATATGCCCATCAAATACAGCACAGCTGGATGGTTAGATGTAGCAGAAATATCATTGGACAAATAATGTGTATTCTTACATAAGATTTCTGTTCGGATATTGACTGTTCAGTACACCATGTTCTTTTTTTAAACACCTTTATTGAATTATCACTTGTGACATAGGCACATTTACATTTATATAAAAGTAATCATACTGTATTAAGTTCACATTTACAGACATTGTACTTCACATGCAAAATCTGAAGGTAGTGCTACTCAATGCTAGAAGTCTAAACCTCAAAATGCACTCTCTCGAGGCACTTCTAAAAATGGAGAACATCGATATCTGTGCAGTAACTGAGACCTGGTTCAAGGCTCCAGAGAGTACCCCTGCAATACCAGGCTACAACTCTTACCACACTTTTCGGCCATCAAACCAGGACCGAAACACTAAAGGCGGAGGAGTGTCCATATTCACCAAGGATATTCACACCTCCAGGTTAGTTGCCCAACACAATGCATCTGAAATTCTACAGGTACAACTAATACTAAGTAAGACTGCAATCCAAATTGTAGCTTTCTACAGATCCCCCACCATGCCCCAAGAGTCTCACTACACCTTTCTAAACATACTGGAAAAATGAAAAAAATATATATGTGTCATGCTCATTAAGGACACAGCAAAACTTGTTGTAGCCACTTTTGCTTAGATATGCCAATCAAATCCAGAGCTACAAAATATGTTTGGCATTTGCTCACCCATTTGCAAAATGGTAAGAAACTTGTAGTATGCTATATTTTATGTAGCATGTTGTGATGGAAGTTATGTAAATGTGAGAACAGGTGTAGCCCATTTGTGATGGTACAAGGTCCTATGAAACTGATCATGAAGGTTCTATGTCACACATAACAGGCACCAGTTCATTTCATTTTTAGTGTAATTATGTCAGTCAACTACAACCAAACACCCAAAACTGGGTGATTTCAACTACCCTGCATTAATTGGGAAAACTATTTGGGCACCAGCACCTTAACCCAGCGGTTCTTGGAATTTATAAATTCCAATGCCATGGATCAACTAATCCATAGTCCCACCAGGGGCTCAAATACACTAGAACTGGTCATTACCAACATGGGAGATTGATGCTCCACGCCAGTGGTCACCCCCTCTTTGGTAAGGTCTGACCATAAGCTAATCACCCTTGACGTCCACATCCCACCCCCACCCCCTGTAGGGAAACCACCATAAAAAATTTCTCCAAAGCTAATTTCATGCTACTCAAGTCAGAAGTGGCAAACTACATGACACCCATGCAGATGGGAACTGAAAGTTTGACTGCTGAATCCTACACTAAGGCACTGTATGAGCACATCCACTCATGCATGAATCGTGCCATTCCAAATAGAACCAAGATGCTCTCCTCCAAAAAAAAGAAGCCAATCTGGTGGTTCCCTGCCATAAACAAACTATACAACAGAAGGAAGAAACTGTTGCAGAAAAGAGGAAAATCCCAGGATGCAAAATACTCCTTTACCAGCCTCAGTAAGAAGCTGAGATCCCTCATAAAATCCTCCAAAGCTAGTTACGAAAATAAAATTGCCAAAGATTCCAAGGACAACCATAAGGCATTCTATAGTTATGTCAAGAATCTAAATGGCAATGCTCAGATTTGTTCTGAGCTACAACAGAATGGCATTAAATATACTGATCCCAAGGATATTGACAATATCATGGCAGATTGATTCAGTGCCAACTTTACCCCCCTCTCACCCCCTAAAGGGCCCAGCTCCATACCAAAAGATTGCCAAATTCCGGTAATCACGGCCACACAGGTAAAAAGCGCACTCTCCAAAGCTAAGAATACAGCATCCATGGGACCAGACGACATCCCAGGCTGTGTATTACATGAACTACAAAATTAACTGGCACCGCACCTAAGTGTCATGTTTAATCATAGCCTCACTTCAGGCTTTGTGCCCAATGAGTGGTGCACAGCTACAGTTATCCCAATCCACAAGGGGGGATCCACCTTGGATCCCGGGAACTCTCGTCCCATCAGCCTGAAGAGCCTGATCTGCAAAGCTATGGAACTTATAAACAAAGACATTGGCAACCTTCAAACACTGAACCCCACCCAGTTTGGTTTTGTAAAGGGTTGATTTTGTCTCCTCAACCTGATTGACTTCTTCAAATCAGTATCCAGAGCCGTGGATGAGGGCAAGGCGGTCCACACAGCCTATCTGGACCTCACCAAGGCTTTCAACACCATCCCCACTCTGGAATCCTAGATAAACTTACTAAGCTGGGCATTAACCCCTACATCACTCGATGGGTTGATAACTGGCTTACTGACAGAACCCACACTGTAAAAGTAACCAACTCAAAATCCAGTTCCAGACAAGTGACAAGTGGAGTACCTCAGGATTCAGTCCTGGGAGCACTCTTATTTGGCATCTACTTCTCTGAAGTACAGGCCAGCACTAAGGGACTCTGGCTAGCAAAGTTTGCGGATGACTGCAAACTGGGAGCCATTACTGAATCCCCAAATGATGTGGATATTCTACAAAAGGGCCTTGCAGAAATAGATGCCTGGTGCCAGAGCCTGAACTCAAGCTCAATGCCAAGAAATGTATAGTTATCCCCTTTGGGAAAAAACATGTACCCTTGAATTACCACATAAGTGGCAGTACACTAAACACCAAAATAATGATGAGGGACTTAGGGACACAGGTGGACAGTGGTCTCACCTTCGATAACCACATCGCTACAACAGTCAGGAAATCCTTCTATGTGGCACACCTTATCATTAAGGGCTTTTCATCAAGAAAAAAGGAGGTCATTGCCCCACTGTACTCATCCCTCATTAGACCCATTACAGAGTACAACACCCCGTTTGTTATGTACCTCACCAAACATCTGCAACAACTGGAAAGGCCACAGAAATACCTCACTAAAAGAATCACAAGCCTAAAGCAGATGCCGTATGCTGACCATCTAAAAAAACTCCAGCTATACTCTGTCGCATATCACCTGCTCAGAGGCAAACTCTGCTTAACATACAAGGCCATGTCAAACCCAGAGCTGTTGGACATGCTACACTTAAAGAAATCCCAATCCCCCAGAGCCACATGCTGGTCATCACAATGAACAAAACATGCTGGAGGGATAGGTTCCTGACCCAGAGACTCCCCATACTCTGGAATAGACTGCCCATACATGTCAAGCTAAGTGCCTCTTTGGCCCTCTTCAAAAAGAACCTTGACAATTGGATGGGAGATAGGAAATTCACCCCAGGGATCATGTCAAGTGCCTGGTTAGACAGGGGACCAGGGAAGTAATAGCCAGGGAATTGTTATGGCTAGGCTTGTATAGGCCCTAGGGCCGATAGCCTAATACCAACCTATGAACATATATTGCTATATATCATATAACCTTAGCAACATTACATAAATTATTCAGTTCTTGCCTTTTTTAAACAAGAAATATCTTTATTAAACCACCACTTGCAGCATAGACAATCATACATTTATATAAATGAAAACAAACCACATCGACACAATCCTAGTTGCAAGCATTTTACATCACAACAAAATCAGTTCCTGACCAAGTATTTATCTGCCATTTGTCTTCCTTCCATCATTCTAGTCTCTGCATTGACCAGAGTTCATGCTCAAACCTAGTTTCAATGTACATGGTAGACCCAGCACTGCCACAAACTGGGGCAACATCAGCTGCACCAGTCACATATATATTATACTCTGTAACAAGTAAAACTGGGTCATTAGTACTGCTGCCACGTAAGAGACAATGCAGTATGGGCATCAGTACACCAACATAAAAATTACACAGATCCCTGCAACCGACCAGTACTGGGTGTTACAATTAGAGGGAGTACTAGGCTGAAGTGAAACAAGTGAGAGATGGACCATAATCATTTCCCACAACATCAAGTCCAAAAAGTGATCATATTTATGGACAGCAGTACTAACTTCCTGGGTGAAGCCAAAACTCCCCAAAAGACTGAGAAGAGCCATAGCCATATCTTTGGCCTTGTCATCAGTCCAAGAAATGACGTCTCCTGGGAATCATGCATCAGCCTAATGAGATGCGCGAACTCTTTGCATGTGTCCATGTTACTGGGTAGATGACACACAAGTAGAAATATGCAGTTCATCACAGTAACCTGGCTCAAGCCAAATAGAGTTGTGAAACAAATAGCCACCACATCAGTGATGCTTCCCTGCGTAGTGCTGTGGATAACCCATCTAGAAAAAGAGAGACACAGTTATGATATGCAATACGATGATCCAGATTGAGCACTTTCATTCTTAAGAAAACTTCAAAAGTGCTTTGTATGACCTGATACCTGGGTGCGAGAACAGCATATTGTGGTTCTTTGGTATACATTTTGTACGCTGGTTGGATTGTTTTTTTGTTACAGTTATGATATAGTTAGGTGTCCATTATAAATGACAGACTGACCATACAGCATAAATCCCAGATGCTGATGGCTTTCTTCTCGATTGTTCTGGTGCTACAAAAACACAAGTACTGTGAAGGGCTGCTGGAGAACTTCTGCTTAAGGGAGAATGAAGATCACCTGACTCCCAAGGTATATAGGTGGTATTTCACTCCAGCATGGCAAATTCCCCCAGCAGAAGACATACACATTTTGAGGGCTTCCCGCCCCAAACCTGATGGATGTCACAGTTCATAGTCACCTTCATGTGAAAATGACCAAGGGGTACAACAAATTACAGCCAAGTGGACAAAACCAACCAGGAGGTCTGTAGGGCTGGAGGCACTGTAATGCAACAAAAGGAAAATATAATTTATTATTTATTTAATTTATTTATGTATTTATTTAACATTTGTTTACTGGGAAAGCCCAACTGGGACAGAGCCCATTTTCAGTGGAGGCCTGGGGAGAAATGACCCAGACGCATGTCTTTTGGAATAAATAATCAAACCGCAGGTTCTAAATAAAATAGACACAGCCTTAACACACCAGTGATAAAACACAGAACCAAATTCAAGCAGAGCTATATGTATAAACATTAATGAATCCAATAACCAGCTGCTTCTAAAGTCAGCCAGTACGCAGTAAGACATAGCTAAACTTGGTAAAATAACAAAAATCTCTGTAGAGTACAGCTGCTAGACACTATATGAAAATGGTTAATATGAAAACATCTATACAGTTATATCTGCTGGATATATCAATATTTTTTTTAGAAAAGTGCACCATATTATACTACATGTAGTATTCCTTTGTAATAACCCAGTTTCCTATGTCTGTGCATTTGTTTCAACTAAATTCAGAGAAGCATTTTTTTTTTGCAATTATTTAGTTTTACTGAAGTGGCCAGAAGTATTTTGCACTGTTAGTGAGATGTACATCAATAGGTAATTTCAATAGAACTATGATTGTAAAACTGGATTTGCAAGTGTCGTGTAGGTAGGAATGGACCTCACTGTGTGAAGAGTAATTTTCTTTAGCAAAGTACATTAGCACAGCACAATATAACCAACTGTAAAACAATTTTCAGAAATATCTTTTCTTAGACTTAATGTTCAAGTAACCAAAGCAAAGAACAGGATAATTCTAAAGAAAGTGGCAAGCATTTGGTAAGATATACAATCCATGTGATACTACAAATGAATGCATGAAAATCTTATGTTAAATAACCTGTGAACACAGTTAACAAACCCATGTAATAAATGACTATCTCTACAAATCAATATCAGCAGATGGCGGACCTATAGGTAGTTCAAAAGTACAGACTCATTTTGAGATAGGTTGATAAAATACATGCATTTATGTCTTCAAAACATTGTAAAGTACAAAGCACTAACATCTAGACTCTTTAACTAAAGGGATAAAATATTTTAGCAAAGTGGATATGAACAATCAAGTAACAGTGAACTTGCTGTTGTATGGTCTTTAACAAAAGACATTACATGACAAGTAGGCTTTGACAGCTAGTACAGTAGACTGAATTTTTCCAAACCTATGAAAGGCAAGTCTGTCAATCTTTTCAGGAAACTTCCTTGAATATTGCTTAAAGCAGATTACATTCCTATAGTATGATGGCTCACACCTCTTGCAAGCACTTAGGACTTTCTTTTGTATGTGCACCATGTATCCATGGCATCTGAGATACAGACACCGAGAATTAAGCTAGTATGCTGATTTTTTTCTAAAAGAGAAAAATGCAAGATTGCCAGTTTTCAAGAAGCTTCTGGGTGATGGTTAGCAAAAGACATCATACTGCCTTATTTTGATGATGTACATCTGTTACAAATAATAGGTCTTGTGTGTGATCAGCACATCTCCAAGATACTTAGGAATCAGGCTCTCAGAGTTAAGATATTGAACTGAATTTCTCAAAAATTGCTAAAAGTAAGAATGTCATATTTTGTAAGAAACTTTCATGGATGATGCTTAACAAATGACATTACAGTTCTGTATTTTGACAACACACCTATTACAAACATGTTCCTCATATAACAGAAAACCTGAGTATGCCCAGTGTGCCTTAAAAGCAGACTTTAGGAACTGAGATAGTAGACAGAATTTTTCTGAAACTGTGAAAAGCAAGAATTCCAAATTTTGTAAGAAACTTCATTGGGTGATACTAAAAGACACCCCATTAGTTTTTGGACAACATACACCACTTACAAACACTTGGGTCTTTCATTTGTGCACTTAGCATATCTCATTGGCATCTGAGAGGTAGGGTCTAAGAGCTAAGATATTAGACTGAATTTCTCCAAAACTGTCAAAGAAGAAAATGTCAATCTTTGCAAAATAAATTCTTGGGTGATGCTTAACAAAAGAACCTACATTCATTTACTTTGATTATGCACACCCCTTACAAACCCTCAGGTCTTTATTTCTTTTGTATGGGCAGCATATTTCCAAGGCACCTGAAAAGCAGGGTTTAAGAACTAAGCTGGTAGACTGGATTTCTCCAAAACTGTGAAAGGCAAGAATGCCAGACTTTGCTGGAAACTTCCATGGATGATGCCTAAGAAAGGGCATTATATTCCAGGTAAACATCTAGGAGGTATTGGAAACAGAGCACTGAGTCTTTAGAACAGAAGCACAATCCCAGACAAGGGGTTACCCAGACATTGCATTTTGTTTTCAGCAAACAAATGTAGCCAAAGAGGAGCAGGGTCTTGCATCTCTGCACCTGTACTGGATATAGGCCATATCTGGGACAAGTTCATCCACAATAATGTCCTTTTTTGATTGATACAGTACAGTTGTGCCAGCTCTTAACATAACACTATGTGACCAAATAAATCACTGTTGCAGTATTGCTCACAGAGGAGTATATCGTATCGGTCATCTTCTCCCATGCATAAGGAAGTATATTGGTAAATATGGGATGTATAGATGCAAAGTTTCCTTAGAATTTTCCTGCCTCAAACCAATATGAGGCAAAAAGGAAAAGGGAACCAGAAACATGTCAGCAGAAAGAGAGGGAAAAATATAGGTCCATCTCACCCAAGAACCAAAATAAATATATAGAAGGGGAAAGGAGGGTGGATATACTGCAAAAGTGATGTATTTGGATATATATTGTTATGGTAAGATCTTGCACAACTGTATTATGTCTGATCACTGTTGTAGTATTGTTGACAGATGGGAAGATTCCCAATGTTAGGTTATCTGGAAGGGGGATTGAGGCACAGAACTGGAGCCCCATAAACCCTGCAGAATGGACCCAGCAAAATCAATTTTGGCTCTGGAAAGAACATCTGTTTTGTAGTGTTTTGTAAAGGTGACCAAGTGGCTGCTTCTAAAATAATCTTAGAATTCAAACCTTTGAAAAAGGCATCAGAAGCAGCAACTACTGAAGTATTATGTGCTTTGATCTAGCCATGAAGTGATTTTCCATTAAAGGAATAACAAAAGCAGATAGCTAAGGAAATCCATTTGGGTATGGTCTGTTTCGAATGATGGAAGCCCACCTTTTTTCCCTTGTAACTGATAAAGAGCCAATTAGATTTCTCAATAGTTTTAGTCTTGTCAATAAATAGACTCCTAAGTTGTCTGTCAGCCTGAGAACCTTCTTTCTCCATTGTTTTGAGGATTGTAAAACAAGGATGGCAAGCTGATAGACTAGTTCAATGATATTTCATTGACAATTTTGGCAAAAAAGAAAGATTATTCCTTTGGGAAGCTCTGTCCTTCTGGAAAACTAGAAAACTAGAAGCCATTAGGGCTTAGAGACTCTTTTTGCTGAGATCAGGGTTTCCACCAAAACAGTTTTCCAAGTGTAGAATTTTAAAGAAGCAGAAGGCGCGGGTTCAAAAGGAGATCCAACTTTTCCAAAACACAATTCAGGCCCCATGGAGGGAAAATAGATTTTCCTGGGGGCCTGATGTGAAGCACACACTTTTAGAACTGCTTGACCTGAAAGTATACAGAAAGAGGGGGGAGGTGGATTTATTAGTAAACATAGATGTGGCTGACAAATTATCTTTTACAGAAGAGTACATCAGTCCAGAACTGAGCAACTCACACAGGTATGAAAGATTGGATAAGGGTACTGTTTTTTTTTGCACTAAATACAGTTTCTCCCACTTGAAAGTAGAACATTTTCTTGCAGCATGCTTTCTAACCTCCTGTAATACCTCTAGCATGTCCTCAGAAAAATGATGCATTACTGCTATTATAATCCTATCATCCAAACTGTTAGGTTTGGGTTTAGCAAGTTTGGATGAATGAGACAGTCCTTCATTTGTGTGACTAAGTCCATCCTAAGGGGCAACTGCCTTTGGCAAGATGAAAAAATGGAGAACCAGTGTTGTCTAAGCCAAAAAGGGTGTCAACAAGTAACATTGTTTGGGTTGTCCATTCTGATTTTGAGAACCCTTGGGATCATTGAAAGGGGATGTATAAAGAGATTTCCAAGAGATCGGCATGGCATCAATTCTCCAAGCCTCTATACATGGTACTCTGGAGGAGAAGAATGACTGCCTGTTCAGTGTGGAGGCAAACAGGTCTATTTGGTGAGTTGTCCTTTTATGGACAATTTGAAGGAAGACATCGCTGATTAACATCCATTGATGAGGGCCTGTCTTGAAACTGCTCAAGCAATCCACACTGAGTTCATCTCAGAAGGTATGTAGACAGCCTAAAGGACAGATTGTGTTGAATGGCAATGTCCCTGAGTGTCAAGGCTAATCTGCAGAGATGGCAGTATTTTGTCACTCCTTGTTTGCTGATGCACCAAATAGCTGTGGTAGTGCCTGTTAGCATTTGAAACCAAAGGTGAGGCAGGGATTGGACAGCCAGGATCAGGGCTTTAATTTCTTTGATATGTATGTGATTTTTCCTGTCCTGACTGACCATACACCTTAGACTGTTACGTTCTAGGAACATGCCTCCAAGCCAGGTTTGAAACATCAGCATTGATCCTGTGGGGAGAGGGTTACAAAAATGGTACTCTGGGTTTGACTGAAATCCATTTGATTCCACCAAAGAAATAACTTCTGCATGAAAGGCAGTGGAAGAATTGTGAATTCAGGAATGACAGTGCTGTGCCCAAATTTATTTGCACTACCACTGAATCTTCCACAAATGGAGACTGGCAAAATATATCATCGATATGGTTAAAGCCATGAATCCCTGAGCTGTTAATCTGTCCTTCACAGAAGCCCAGTCTAAGGGAAGAAGAGTCTGAAGTAAGAAGTCAGAAACTGCATTTTGTCCAAAGGCAGAGATGCCATTATTGAAATTATGTCTAATTGACATGCCAGGAATATCAGATCCTGAGAAGGATGGAAGACAGATTTTTTGATGTTTTTGGTAAACCCTAGATGAAGGAAAAGATCCACTGTAAACTTGAGATCTTGAAGAAGCTTGTCTTTCAATAAAGCATGAATAAGAAAATTAAGTAATGTACATGTGGCTACAGTGAACCATGCAGAACACTGATGGGAGCCAGGCACTTTCTAAACATCCCTGGTGCTGTAGAAAGACCTAAAGGCAAGGCAGATAATTGAAAATTAAACTATAAAGCACAAAATTTTAAAACATGTCTGTTCCTGGTAAATAAGAATATGAGAAATGTCAAGGGTAACTAGAAAGGCTTATGGAAGAATCAATGGAAGAAGAAAATGAAGGGATAACATCTTGAACTTTGGTATGGATAAGAAGGTGTTGAGTCTTGTATAGAACCACTTTCCTATCTGACAGAGAACACAAACTCTGTGGCTCCCTGACGATAATGATCTTATGGCATAGGCAAAGCCAGGTGTTCCTGGTTTGGGCGGGGGACTATGAAATTTCAAAATGGGTTGGAGGGAGAAGCCAGGTTAATTTGCAGCCTCTCTCGATGCTGAGAACTGATTGGTATAAATTATCAGTCTCCATATTAATAGGGACTGAGAAAGCTTCTTTGAATGAGTAAATAGGGATTTTCCAAGGTGGACATGGATTAAGGTAGCTGATTCTTGCAAGCTGGCTGATTTATCAGGAAGTGAACATTTTGGTCCTTTGAAATCTGATTTGGACTTCTCTTGGCACTTCTTTTTGAAAAACTTTTAATTCTTTTGTTGAGATTTGTAGTGTTTATGAAAAAAATGGTCCAGTCATGGATGGACAGTTTCTTTTGAGTTTTGGGATAGGTGAGAGAACAGTCTGCTTGA
The DNA here is from genome assembly GCF_019279795.1 of Protopterus annectens. Lineage (NCBI taxonomy): Eukaryota > Metazoa > Chordata > Ceratodontiformes > Protopteridae > Protopterus > Protopterus annectens. The sequence continues at coordinate 1,326,911,500 of NC_056725.1, read as the reverse complement.
AATCTTGCATTAGTTTTCCTCTGTCATGCAGATTCTTAAAAATTTCAGCAACTGCTGGACCAAAGAGATTTTCCCTGTCCAATGGTACATCCAGCAACCTGGTCTTGACATCTTCAGTCAAAGACTGCAATCTTAACCAAGAGTATCTCCTTAACACATACCCAGAAGCTGAAGCTCTAGAAGCTGCATCTGCTGCATTATAACTGCATTTATTAGAATGCCTATTGTCAAAGGAAAAAACTTCAAAGACCAATTCATGTAAGGTTCAAGTATGGCACCCTTTATTACTTGCAGCAAGGAGACAAAGCATGCAAATACAGGATTTGTCTAAATTACTAATGAGCAGTATGCTACTTTTATACAATTCTATGAAATGTTACTTTTCTATTGTTGACGTAGTTCGACACAGTTTTATGTATTACTCTACAGAAAATGTTACTTAGATTTCCTGCTGACATGTTCAGATTTAAAACTCACTATGTGTTACATAGAAAATGTTACTTAGATTTCCTGCTGACATGACTGGATTATTGTTGATTTACAAAAAACATTTGAGAAAAACAACCTGGCCTTGGGGCTTATTTTTAACCCACTACAATCTTTCTATTCTTCAATTGTGCAGTTCTAATATATATGTGTTACATTTTACCTAGATTCAAGGTACTTTTCTAGCTTAGGTACAAGTAATGCTGACTACGGTTTATACTTTCAATTAGCCTTTGTTTTCATTATCAATAGCTTCAGCTGTTGTGCACTTTCTCATGGCATAAGCAGAAAATCAATAATTCTTTGTTAAGTCTCATGACACTAGTAGAAAACACTTCTTATTTTCATGACATTAGCAGAAATTAAATGTTTCTTGTTAATTTCCATGGCATAAGCAGATCATAGCTGCGCATATTTTCATGACATAAGCAGGATTGGAATGTCTCTAGTAGCTTATGCAGATTCATGCAGTGTGAACAGAATAAATGTATTAACCCTTTTAAACCTCAAATGCACTAAGCATGCATATTACTAATACATATTTTTCTAACATTACCCCCCTTTTAATACTTTTATTCTACTTTCAAAATAAGCATAAACAGTTTTTTCTTCCCCTAACCTCTTCCTACTCAGGATTTGCAGTTAAAAGAGTCGTTCAGTTTAAACTTATAAAAGCATTTTCAATTTTTCAACAATTCTTCGAGTTCAGCACCTTGGTATAAGGTTTCTGAAACTGACATGTCTATAAAGTCTTTAATTAGTCTTTTCATGCAGGGGATGCAGCAGCAAACACATACCACCAGTAGAATCATTCCTACACAGATGGCAATCAAAATGTTTATCAGGATACTGCCCCACCCCCCAAACAATCTCTGGAAAAAGTCCGTCAATGGATTTGGTCCTGGTTTGGTCATAGCCGACACTTGCTGAATTACCTCAAGGTGATTGTCTATCTCATGTTTGTGGTCAGGAATATACGAACAGCACTCCTCCTGGATTAAAGCGCAAGTACCTCCTCTCACCGCTAGGGTGAAGTTGAGAGCCATGCGGTTTTGAAGCACTACAGTTCTCATGGCAGTCAGTTCATCAGTCACCAATTCTAGAGCGGAAAAGGTTGCATTGCTCATTATTTCGAGATGTTTAGACAGTTTTCTCAGTTCCCAGAGTAATTTTGTTGCTCCATATGCTGGCAATACACCTGCCCACGAGATGATGGTATCACCCAAGTCCATATGCGACAGTCCATTTTTCCCTAGGCCCACAGCATGATGGTTTTTCCAGCCCGTATTGATTTGCCTTACTGGATTGACAGGCTTCTTGATTTCTCATCGAACATTTCGAATTTTCCCCTGAGGCAAAACTGCTGTGTGTCGTATGGCCGGAACCAGGTACCCCAGATAACAACTGCCGGACCAATTCTCAGGTAACCACTTGTATGCTTTCCTACCACATACAAAATAACAGTCTTCTACTTTGGTAGTAACTTTACTATGTCCTGGTTCTGGATGAAACATTTTTTTGTCAACTATAATCAGTTGTTTATAAAGATCAGCATTATGTTTTACTTCATCAGTTGTCCTATGCATCAGTTCAAAAAATGAATCATAGCTTGTGTTGCAATAGGAACCTGTGTTATCAGTTTTATTGTAGCATCTATAGGGAACAGTCACATTGCAGTTGCTCCAACCCACCTGAACTGTATCATTTTTGTAAAAACACACAGTCCCCTTCTGTCGAACAGACAAGTGCAATGCTACTTTGTCTTGTGATGTAACATCTGATGTATCATAGACTAAATTTCCCCAGTTCTTGTTAGCTCCTAGGGGGACTGAAGTTAACAATAACCCCCACATATGCTGTTGGCAAAGCTGTGCAAATCCAGCAATTCGAAACATTGAAGGTCTCACCATACACATATTTGATTGCCTGGTAAGTGTTGAAGTTTGGGTGCCACTCTACGTGCAACTCTCCACGTTTATTCAGTTCAGTTTGTGTGGCTGGGAAAAGGAATGGCCACAACAAAAAGATTATTGTCACTAGTACAGTTAACAGGATGATTATGCAATACTTCTGAGGAAACGGTTGATGTAATGTGATCCTATCTCGCCTACATTCTCTACAGATGGGTTTGGAGCCGATCCTCGGCTTCGAAGCCGCTCGGACTCGCCGCTATACAATAGAACGCAGTCTCTTATTGGCTGAGTTACCTCGTATCCCAGGATGCACCACTACTGCTTCCCCAGATCTCGTTTGCCGCTTCTGTAACATAGACATGGTCTCGGACTTGGCTGAGCTAAGTACCTCTTGTGACAAAATTTTCTGTCATTTTTTCTGATAAAACTGACCCAAAAGCTGTTTTAACAGCTACTTGTTGTGTGTGATTGTGTATTAGGCGATTTTTGTGGTAAAGTTGTATTTTTTGGGCAAGTGTTTTCGTTGAGTCAGAGGGGCCTTGCCCTATTCCGCGCTCTTTTTGTTAAGAGTTATAGTTGTATAGTTTTTTTGTGTACTTTTTGAAGTTTACTGTGTCTTTACGATGTCGAAGGAACATAGACCATCGGGTTTCAAAAAATGTTCTAAATGCAATTATAAAATGTCCATTACAGATGACCATTCCTTGTGTGTTTACTGTTTGGGCCCGAAGCACCTCCAGGAATCCTGTAGCGTTTGCCACGCTTTTTCCTCTCGCATGCTCCAAGAGAGGAAAAATAAATTGATTTTGAAAGGGCTTATTACCCCTTCCTTTGAGGAAGCCCTATCTTCTTCTTCTTCCCTCGAGGAAGAAATCTCGGCCCGACCAGCCCGCCGGAGCCGGCAGCTAAAAAGTCAAGGCAGGCTTCTCCTCGGCTCCACGGACTTCGGAGCCGAGGGTGGAACGGTCTGCCTCGCCAGCCTCGACTCCTCTGGCTTCGAGTCGAGAACGAGGCGAGTCATCTCCATCAGCTCCACTGCCTTCAGAGCCGATGAGGGTTGCCCGCTCAGACTCTTCCCAAGTCCCCATCGGCTCCGAGGAAAATTGCAGTGTTAGTGGAATCTCCCTCGGCGCCGATACTTCTCGAAACCATATGAAGCCGGTCCCCCAGTCTTTCGGAGCCGACGGAGAAGTCGACTCGGACCCGGTCGGTCTCTTCTCGGTCGTCAAGGATGTCTGATTCAGATGTAGACAGGGTGCTTCAAAGGCTTTCTCAGTCTCTGGTCTTTCAAAAGTTGGTCTCGGCTCCAGCCCAGTCAGATCCTGAGCCGATTTCCCACCCTGCTATCTCGGTTCCTCCTCCAACAGCTTTGGCACCATTGGAGTCGGTGTTGGTGGAGCCGGTGGAGGTTGTCGGGTCGGTTCCGACCCTAACTCCAACCCCACCCTTCGGGTCAGGGTTTGGTACGTGGACCTCCTCTGTCGGCCCCGGGGGGGGCGCTTCAGGACCGATCCTTTCGGTTCCGAGCCTCCCTCTCGGTGCGTCGGCAGCGGGAGTTCCGACTGCCGTTGTGGCCTTGGGGGTTGAACCATCCCAGGACTCTGGGGGTCCCGCCTTCAAGGCCATGAGGAGTGCCTTGGCCAAATCCTCTCTGGTCACTTCTACCATCTCACCACCACCTTCCCTTGGCACGGAGACTGGCTCCTTTGCAATCCCCCTGTCTCACGACAGCGGAGCCCGTGGGCCTGAGGTTACCCCCATCGGGGGTTCCCTTCTTCCTGGAGGTCCCTCCGAAACGTCTTCAGAGGAACCTCCGAGGAAGAAACAGTGCAAGAGGAAGCACGTTGACTCCCCTGATGAGTCCCTCACCTCGGATACCGACCTCGATGATGCGGAAGGGTCCCCCAAGTCGTCCTCGGATGATGTATCCTTTGCGGACATCTTGGAAATCCTTAAGCAATGAGGTGACTGGCAGTCCAAACCCCTTCTGCTGAGGAGTCGGTGTTCCTCAAGGCCTTCGGGGCTCAGCCCTCTGCCTCCTTTGTGTCTCCGCCCTTCAATGAGCTTCTGGATTTGATCTCTCGAAGGGCGTGGGAACACCTGGACTCTGTTGAACCGGTGCCAGCTCACCCTAATAAATTCCTTTCGGTACCCCCTGATAAGGACTTTCTTTCCAAAGGTGTGGCTGTAGATGCCTTGGTGGTGGCATCTGCCACCCAGCAAGATGTGACAGAGGCTTCAACGTCCATCCATCCTCCTAATAAGGAGTCTAGGAGCATGGATCGGCAGCGACCCTTACTTCAGCAACCTTGATTAAGGTCTCTGAACTACTTGACGCATTTCACGAGACTGCAGAGGGATCTGGACAAGGAGCTTTCGGATACCCTCTCCGGTAACTTACCTGAGCAGTTAGCCCAGACGGTTAACTCCCAGTTGGCTACCCTGTCCTCGTTATCCAACTCGTCCATGAGGCTCATTTGCAGCAGAGTGGCAGGAACAGGTGTTGCTCTACGGAGACAAGCCTGGCTACGCCTGTGTCACTTTGGTGGAGGCCTTTAAGTCTTCCTTTGCCGATGTCTCTCTCGATGGGTCCTCTGTTTGGACCCAAGGTAAAGGACACATTGACTCACTGCGAACAGGAGGGTAAGACTTTAACTGCTTCCGGTTTTCGGGGGTCCGGTTTTCCACTCTCTTCAGACCTTATCCCAAGGCTCAAGAGTCTCAAAAGCCTTACCCCTTCTAGAGGCAGAGGAGGGAAGTTTTTCAGGAGACGCTTATCCCAGAGGCGGCGGAGGCCCCGCAACACTGGAGACCGCAGTCCTTGGCTCCTCCTCCAGCATCCCTGAAGGAGTGCCCGACTGTGCAGCTCCGGAGCCAGTCAGGGGTCATTTTTTGAGGCACCTAAAGGCCTGGGAAAGTATCACTCAGGACCAATGGGTGTTCTGAATCATCGCCGGAGGTTACACTATTCCCTTCTCTCAACCCCCCCCCCACCATCCCAAAAAATCCTGGACCCGCCAACCCAGTCAACGGGATCTGGCATCCAGCGAAACATCAAGCTGCTTCAAAAGGAGTCATCCAACCTGTCCCCGCAGATCAGGCGGATCAGGGACTTACTCAAGATTCTTTTGGTACCAAAAAGACCGGGGACTTGAGGCCCATTTTGGATCTCAGCAAGTTAAACCGATCAGTGAAAAAGTCCAAATTCCGGATGGTCACCTTGCAATCCATTCTCCGCTGTTGGAGAAAGGTGTTTGGATGTGCTCCATAGATCTCAAAGACGCCTATTATCACATTCTGATAGATCAGGCATCAAGGAGACACTTGCGCTTCAGCCTAGGAGACAGTCATTTCCAGTTCCGTGCACTGCCCTTTGGTCTCACCACAGCTCCCAGGGTGTTCACCAAATGTTTGGCAGTGGTGACTGCTCGCCTGAGAAGTCTAGGATTCCAGGTGTTTCCATACCTAGACGACTGGCTCCTAACTGCCACCTCCAGGCATCTACTCTTCAAAACTCTAGCAGCCACTATTTCCCTAGGCAACTCCTTAGGAATCACCTTCAATTGGACAAAATCCGTATTGCTGCCATCACAGCGTATTCTGTTTATTGGTGCAGAAATAGACTCAAGGCAGATGTGAGTCTATCTTCCTGCGGAAAGGATAGCAACACTGCAGTCTCAGGTTCGGGCATTACTCCTCAGACACGCTGGCCCAGCGAGAATGGTCTTGCAGCTGTTGGGTTCCATGTCAGCCACCATTCTTCTGGTCCCCTTGGCAAGGTTGCATATGAGGATACTCCAGTGGCTCCTATCAGCCCAGTGGTCTTATCAAGACCTTCCCCTCAGTCACCATATATTGATCACAGAGACGTGCAAACAGGATCTTCGTTGGTTGCTTCTTTCCTCCAACCTGAATCTAGGGTGACCTTTCATTCCTCCACTCCCCTCGGCCACGTTGACTACGGACGCCTCCCAGACAGGGTGGGGGGGACATTATCTGGACAGGTCGGTCCAAGGCACGTGGCACTCCGACGAGAGTCTTCTCCACATCAATATCCTGGAAATGAGGGCGGTGCTTTTAACGTTGCAAGCACTGCACGATCACCTCCCCAGGGCGATTGCCATTCAGTCCGACAACATGTCGGTAGTCTGGTACTTGAACAAGCAAGGAGGGACCAGGTCTTACCCCCTTTGCAGAGGGGCCATGAAGGTATGGGATTGGGCTTGCTACCAAACATTTTCTAGTGGCAACACATTCCGGGAGATCCAATGTGATAGCCGACAGACTGAGCAGGACTATTCTTTCCCTCATGAGTGGTCCTTGAACGACAGAGTGGTAACACAGATTTTCATGAGATGGGAGCTCCATGTTGCGATCTTTGTAACTCCAACTCCTCAACGCAAAATGCCAGCAGTTCTTCTCTCTCACCCGGTTCCGGGAGATCCCAAGGATGCTCTAGTCCAAGCTTGCCCCCGTTCATATATGCCTTTCCACGGTTCCCCTTCTCCCAAGGTGATTCAGAAGGCGATTCGCTTGGAAAGCAAAATGATTCTAATCGCCCCATACTGGCCTTGTCAAGTCTGGTTCCCCTTTCTTCACAAATATGCATTGGGGGGGTCCCTGGTTCCTGGACCAAGTTCCGGACCTCTTGACGCATCAGTCAGGACAGCTCCATCAGTCCCTCCATTCATTGAAGCTAGCAGCCTGGCTACTCCTCTTCCGACCATAGTTAGGAGCCATTCTTTCGACCCTGAAGTCATGCATATTTTGTCCTCGGCTCACAAGACTTCTACTAAGAAGATGTATAGCAGTAAATGGAAGAGTTTTGCTATTTGGACCAAACTCCGAGGATTAGAACCTATGACAGCCTCGGTGTCAGAGGTTCTGAAGTTTTTAACTTCCCTGTTCAACCAGGGTTGTTCGGTGTCTACCATCAAAGTTCAATTGGCGGCTATTTCCAATTTTCACAAGAGCGTAGAACCACCTTTAATGAGCAACAAGTTGTGCAAAGCTTTTATTAAAGGAGCTTCTACGGCCTCCTATATCTCATCCCGCACCACCGTGGAACCTTAACATAGTGTTAGGTGCATTAACCGCACCTCCCTTTGAGCCGGCAGCAACCTGTGACTTAAAATCTCTTTCTTGGAAGACTGCCCTTCTAGTTGCTATTACATCAGCCAGGCGAGTTTCAGAACTTCAAGCCCTATGCGTCAAACCACCATACCTGGTATTTCACAAGGATAGAGTATCTCTTAGACCAAACCCATCCTTTATACCAAAGGTTTGTTCTAACTTTTGTTTGCAACAATCACTGGAATTACCGTTTTTTTTCCCTAAGTATTCAAACAGAGCTGAGTATACCTTTCACAGCTTAGACGTGCACAGACAATTACGTTTCTATTTGGATAGGACACCAAGCACGAAAATCAGATCAACTGTTTGTGTCCTTTTCGGATAGTAAATGCCATCACGAAGTCACTATTACCAAGTGGATCAGAGACTGTATCAGTCATATTTATCATTTCAAATAAGGAGCTTACAGTTCCAGTGAAAGCTCATTCTACCAGGGCTATGGCCACGCAGCCTTTCATTCTAAGCTCTATTAGTGACATCTGTGCGGCTACGTGGTCTTCTACACACCTTTATTTCTCACTACAAATTGGATGTGGCATCTAGGGGTCGAGCTTCCTTCAGTTCCACGGTTCGGACCTTTTCCAATGAGCCACCCAGGAATTAGGTGCTAGACGCTGTCCCATCTGTAGAAGATAGGATCACATTACATCTTTTAGTTATGTACTTACCATAACTTTAGATGTATGGGATCCATCCGCCACATTCCTCACACAACCCACCCTCCTTCCCCCTGCCTTGTAGGCCAGAAGAGTCCGGACGATCCGAATCCAATTTTTCCTCTCTTGAAACACCTGGCAATGATATAACAACTGTCTATGTGGGTGTGCGGACAAACAAGATCAGGGGAAGCAGTAGTGGTGCATCCTGGGATACGAGGTAACTCAGCCAATAAGAGACTGCGTTCTATTGTATAGTGGCCGAGTCGGAGACGAGGAACAGCGCAGAACCCATCTGTAGAGAATGTGATGGATCCCATACATCTAAAGTTATGATAAAAACCACATGAATAAGTACACAGGGTATGAGAACCGATATAGTGGTAAAATATGCGGAAGTTGCAAGCAGCACCCACTTATTGGGGTCGAAGAAGTATTAGATTCCATCAGAACCACTCGTCTGGCATGAAAAACATTTATGCGCCAACAAATACACAGGCCCAACTACAAAACAATAGCAGCATAAACAATGTGTTGTAAAAGTTGATGTGATACACTGTAGTCATGAATTCTACCTGTGCATAAATCCTAGAGGGCCTAGTTGTAACTTTGTAACATAACTGTCAATGCAGTTTGGTGCAGACGAGCACCTGCCATTTACAGGTTATTAAATATATCATATATAAAATATAAATTAAATAAAATCATAATGTGTAAATTATACAACATTAAACAATTTCATGAGAATTGAGCATATCTTATAAGCAAATAATCTTAATAAAATGAATGAATAATGAAAAATAGAAATTGAACAATACTTGATACATGAAAACATAAAAACATAAAGCTTCTGTTTTCACAATAAAGTGCTTATGGTGTGTTACATATGCTGAATATTTGCTTCAAGTGAGTTTAGTTCAACACTAAGAAGCTTTATGTTTTTATGTTTTCATGTATCAAGTATTGTTCATGTATTCAGACATTCATCTATTCATTTAGATTTAGATTTAGACTTTTATAAGATATGCTCTTCTATCAAGTTTGAATTCTGGTTGTTATAAACACATGTCAATATGAACTATTTTATACATTTTATATTTTATACTTAACATTTAATATTTAATATTTAATAGATGACTTAATATTTAATAGATGTTTAGTAATTAGTGAAGTTACAACTAGCCCCTCTAGGATTTATGCACAGGTAGAATTATTGTTGACAGGATACTCATCCCATTTTATATCTACATTTTTTATTTACATATTTTTAACTTTTTTTCAGTGTATCAGATGTATTTGTAAATGTTTTTCAACATAGCATTTTTAACACAGTATTTTAACATAATATTTTATTAGTTTTGTCTGTAGGGAACATTGCTGCTTTAAGATTTGCATAATTTATGGAATTTTGGCGCCAATTCCGGCATAAATTGTATGTACTGCTGTGGTTTTACTGGTTCTGACGAAATCTGTAATATGACAGATGAAAGCGCTCAACCTTAGTGTTACTTCTTCATTTTGTAATAAAGTGTGATTTGTGGATCTTATCGGCTTCGAGTGATTTGGGGATACACTGGTTCTGCACATTATTTTTACGTTGTGATGGTAAGTACATAACTAAAAGTTCTGCATTCCTGTTTTCTCCGACTCTTCCGAGTAGTTTTATTTGGATTTTTCTGGATTCTATCATTTTTGCTTTTGACATGTGATCTTACTCTCTGCCCTAATAGGACCTTCAGCACCGATGGTTTCTTCACTGGGGTTGACACGGATCAGTCCTATTCATCTGACCCCCCCCCCTTTGTAGCCAGACTTTGTGCTGAGGGCCCGATGGAGAGGTAAGATTTTTGTCCAGTTCAAAGTTCTTAACTAGTTTGTAGTGCGTCAGGTGGATCCACAAAGCTCGCTCTGCGATTTTGACTGCAGTGGGTGTTGAAAGAAGCACCTGGTATGGACCTTCCCACCTTGGTGATGACCAGTTTTTCTTTTTTATATTCTTCACCCACACCCAGTCCCCTCGGATCACTGCCACTTCCGATGTTTCGGTTTGTTCTTTATCTGAAACAGAATTTAACTGCAACAGATGTTTAGAATTCAACAAATTTCTCATATATTCAGCTAGTGTAAGATCAGCCTCCTGGTCTGAGGACATCAGAAGTTTCCACTGGAGTGTATAATAAGCCCTTCCAAATAGTTTTTTCAAAAGGAGTCAATCCTTTTGCAGACAGAACAGTTCTCATGCTCAATAGTTCCAGGGGCAAACAATATATCCAGTTCTTCCCTGTCTCAGCTATTAACTTTCTTAATTTATTCTTTAATATTCCATTATGTCTCTCAACTAGCCCTGCAGATTGCGGATGGTATGCACAATGATTTTTTTAAAGAAATACCAAAATGCTTACTTAACTGCTGTATGGTTTGGTTTACAAAGTGTGTACCATTGTCACTGTAGATCCTTTCCAGAATGCCGAATCTAGGGATGATTTCTTTGACAAGTACTTTTGCCAACGTGGCTGCATCTGGATTTTTGGTTGGAAAGGCTTCCACCCATCTGGAAAACATATCTACAATGACAAGACAATACTTCTTATTTTCACATTTGTTCAATTCTATAAAATCCATACAGATAGTGTGAAATGGATATGGTGGTGTAGGGAAACTCCCTTGCTTGGGCTTTAACGCCCCTTGTGCATGATGTTTGTTATAAATTTGGCACATCAAACAAAATTTTTTAGAGTAGTTTGTAAATCCGTACGTTGTGAACACCTGGTTCACCAGCTGTACCATCCCCCCTGTTGAGACATGGCACTGCCCATGGCTCAACAAAGCTGTATATCTAAACAAATTAGATGGTAGTATCGGTTTCCCTTCTTTAGAGATGTACAGCCCCTTTTCGAGAATTGCTCCTCATTTTACCCATCTTTGTTTTTCAACTTGCGTAGTGAGTGTCTGCATTGTTTTTAACATTTCTAAGTCTAAAATCTCAGAGGGTTGTAGTTCCTCATTTAAAAGAAATACTTCAGAAGCTGCTTGTTTTGCAGCTGTATCAGCTCTCGCATTACCTTTTGAAATCCTATCTTGTTGCTTGGTGTGAGCTGTGCATTTACAAATAGGTACTTTCTGAGGTAACTGAATAGATTCTAAAAGATCTAAAATAAACTGTGCATGATTTATAGGTTTGCCAGTAGATGTTATCATTCCTCATTTTTCCACTGTTGCGCAAAAACATGTACAGTAGAAAAAGCATACTGGCTGTCAGTAAAAATGTTTACACATTTACCCTTTGCTAAGGTGCATGCCCGTGTCAAGGCAATCAATTCTGCTGCCTGTGCAGATAAGTTGTGTGGTAAAGGTTTTGCTTCTATAATCTCAGTGTCAGAAACTACTGCATATCCTACTAGGTTCTGTCTTGCAGGACCCCTTTTGCACGAACCATCCACGTAGTATGTTACCTCAGCATCATCCAAGGGGACATCCGTGAGATCTTTTCTAGGTAGTGTAGTTTGCTCAATTACCTGCAGGCAGTGGTGTGGTGTGCCGTCTGCAGGGGTTGGGAGCAGAGTAGAAGGGTTCAAAGTCGTGCATCGCTCAATTGTCATGTGAGGTTGGCTCAACAATATAGTCATACAGGAAAGATGCCTAGCAGGAGAAAGATATGCCACCTTTTCTTGTAGTAAAATAATCATGACTGCATGAGGCACTCTCAAAGTGAGAGGGTGGAATAAGACTACTGAGGCCGAAGCCTTTACTGCCATTGCAGCTGCAACTACTGCTTGTACACAGTGGGGTAAGGACCGTGCCACTGGGGCTAGTTGTGATGAATAGTAAGAAATGGGGTGTTGCTTGTCCCCATGCTGTTGTGTTAACACTGATGTCATATAACCTTGCTTACAATCTACAGTTTGGAAAAAACATTTATGATAGTTTGGTAATCCCAGAACTAATGAGGACGCTATTAACTGTTTCAGTTTGCAGAAAGAAGACTCTGCCTCTGGTGTCCATTGTAACAAATCATGTGCTGCCATAGTCCTTTTATATATCAGGTCAGTCAGAGGTGCAGATTCCAAGGCATAGTTTGGAATCCAGCTCCGGCAAAAATTAGTTGTACCCAGGAAGGACATCATTTCCTTCTTGGTAGTGGGTTTTAATGCTTGCAAAATTGCTACTTTTCTGTCCTCATCTAATGTTCTACCTTCTTTAGATATTACATATCCCAGGTATTTGACTTGTTTTTTCCAAAGCTGCAGTTTATTTTTATTTACCTTATGTCCTTCAGTGGCTAAAAATTGTAATAGCGCTATGGTATCTTCTTTAAAATCTTGCTGGGTGGGGGCCGCCAGTAAGATGTCATCAACATAAAGTAAAATCTGACTGCCCCTTGGTGGGGTAAATCCTGCCAGGTTGCTTGCCATTTCTTGTGAGAATATTGTTGGACTTTCACAATATCCCTGTGGTAGTCGCGTATATGTATACCTTTTCCCCTGAAATGTGAATGCAAACCAATACTGGCTGTCAGGGTGTATCAGTATCAAAAAGAATGCATTGCTGATGTCTGCCACAGAAAAATACTTCTGTTGAGGTTTTAAATCATTCAACAGGGTGTGTGGGTCTGGCGCCGTAGGTGCCCTTGGTATTACTGCATCATTTACAGCTTGTAAATCTTGGACCATACGCCATTCTCCATTTGCTTTTTTAACTGGAAATAAGGGTGTATTACATGGTGAATCGGGAGATTCTGCCAGTATTCCCCCTTTAAGTAAGGCTGCTATAATTAGGCTTTATTCCTGCCTCTGCATCTTTTCTTAAGGGATACTGTCTTTTCTGTGGTCTGAATGCTGACTTTGACGTGATAGTTACTGGTCCCGCTGTATGAATAAGTCCTACATCTGACTTTCCTGTTGACCAGAGAGTCTCTGGTATATTTTGTAAGGCATTCTCATCCTCCTTTAATAGGAGTGCTAATCAGCTGTCCTTGCTACACTGTAAATGCACAGCTGGGTTGGTCTGAGTTATCCACTTCAACTTCTGTATTTGTATTCCCTGCTCTGACAGTTTTAATTTTGTCTGTTTCTCCCATCTCGTGACTTTTTCTCCTAGGTCTGCCCATTCTATGTTTTTGTTCTTGGTTAAGCTAACATGTGGTAATCGATTAGATTTATAAAGTGTAAAGAACTCCTGGGGCAATGAACAGCTGGCTGCACTGTTCCCTTCTGTGTCCCAGAACAGATTACGCAATATCAATATCAATCTGTTTGCATGATTTTTAAACAATTCTTGCTCATATTCCTTATCAGGTCCTGGTGTGTTACAATAATACAGGATACAGTGCAACAGATGTTGCTTATCAATGTCAAGGGAGGGGAACTTGCTGATGGCTACATTCATTAATTCTTCGGTCACAGTCCCTGGACTAGTCGTAACCAAGTCCTGGCTGTACCAATAAAACATTTCTCCCCTCGATTGCACTGCAAAGGTATCAATTTGTCGCTGTGCTTCCATACGCTGCATGGTTGGGACTACTGCTATACCAAATAGTTGCATGAGGTCTCTGCCCAAGAGGTTTACTGGGCATTTTGTAGAAACAACAGTTTTGCTTTTCTGAGTCAATCCTGAAACTGGATCAGTCATTGCAATATTACGGGAGAGGGGCTCCCGATACAGCTGTCCATTAGCTGCTTTTCCCAGTATGTAATCAGGTGACTCTGTGTTCTCTGGCAGTTTGGAGGGATGTATCAGGGTTCGTGATGCCCCTGAGTCACACAAGAATTTGACTTCCCTCCCTTCTACCAAGAGTGTAACTTCTGGTTTTGTGTCTGCTAAATAGAGCTCCAGGCTCAATAAAGCTAGGTCTAATATTTCATTTTCTTCACTGTCACTAACTTCTTGCACTTCCTCTACCTCTTCTGTCACATCCTGTACTCCCTCTATCACATCCTCATTTCTCCTTTCTTTGCTAGCCCCTTCTAGTGATTCCTGACTACCATATAGTCAGTCCTCACCCTCCTTGTCTTCCGTGGTTGCCTTCTTGTTTTTCCTGCAATCCTTTGCCAAGTGTCCCTTTTTACTGCATTTGAAACATTCACCCCTTTTCTTTCGCCCTTCAAAGTCCTCTGATCGCTGATCAGATTGTTTGTTTCCCTGTGCATTTTTCTTGCCCTTTTTCCCGGACTGTACTACATAAACTTCTGCTCCATCTTCTACAGAAAATACTTGAGCTTTCTTTTTCTTTTTGCTATTAAAATGCCTTTCAGCATGCCTAGCATATTCAAGTAATTGAAAATTTTGTAAAGCAGATTTAATATTGGTATAGTGACACTATAATAAATGTTTTTCTAGGTCTGGTTTTTAAAGGTTTCATTTTATACAAGTTTCAAAATATGGTCGCTGTCTTTTTAAATGTCAAATTTCTGGATTAATTGTATTCAATTTGCATTTAACTGATATTAATTTGTTTAATCGGCTTTTTATAAAATGGGCCGTTTTATTTTAATATGTGTCTGAAGAAGTGCACATAGTGTTGTGCATGAAAGCGCTAACACAATAAAGCTTTGTTAGTGGACTGACTCCTGGTGTTGCCAACAGTGTTTTTCGTTTTTACTTAGTTTCTTTGTGGTTCTATTTTTTATGATATTCAAGTAATGACTGTAACCTGCTTGTACGATGGTCTACCATGTGTTTTGCAATAAAACTGCTTATGGGTGCAATACAGCCTTTTAAAAATGCATTCTTTAACTGCTGTTCGTATGGGGAATATTGTGTTTGATCTTCAGGAACCTGCATTCCACAGTGGTTATTAAAACATTCTAATAGTCTGGCATAATACCGGTCAATAGTTTCACCTTCTTGTTGGATGCATTGATTAATGCAAGTCCAATCTGCCCTAGGCTTCCATTTTTCAGAGATGCGGTCTGTAAGACCTTTTACTCTGTTGTCTAATTCTGCGCTGCTATGTGGGTGGGGTCTTTGTGCAGCATCACGGGGATTCCAGTTGCCACTAATCATGTGCCAATCTGGCCCCACAATTTGTCTAACTACTTTTTCTACCTCTTCTCCATTTAAGTTATAACTCAGCCTCATTCCTTGTAAATCTTCTGAGAATTTTCTAAAATTAACTTTTGGATGAAGAATTCCCTCAGTGGCTTTCCGGATGTCTTCCGGAGTCCAAGGTCTATATACTAAAATAATTGGGTCCTGATTGTCCTGTCCTGCCTGAGGATTGGGTACTTCTATGAGTGGGCATATTTCTTCTTCACTCATAGATCGTGAATTTATAACCATTTGATATAATTCAATGCTTTCATTTGAATTACCTGCCCTTGTTCGAGACCTGGTCCAGATGGGATCTCTAATAAATGGGTTTATTTTCACAATGTCTCTATTTTCAGTGACAACAGGATATCATGGGGGTGGACTAACCTGTTCACTCGCTTCATATTCTGGTAAGGGAGGTGGAGGGGCTGATGCTATTACTAAGTTATTGTCCTCCTTAATCTAAAAACATTGTTTTTGAATTGTTCTTTTGTTCCCTTTGGTTTACTTCCTCAATCCACCTGTGTGCCTGAGGAATTCCTAATTTGCGTTGCTTTTTTACCCGACCTTTGGAATCGGTTTTAAGCTGTTTGACAAGTTTGATAAGCGAGGATTTTTCTAATTTTCCTTCAAATTCATATTTATTAACCCATTTTGAATAATATTTAATATTGTCGGCACGCTGCGACTGCATGTATTTTGCGTCTTCTGTTAACGTTGGATTTTGGGGTCTTTTTGTGCAATTATTACCCATTTTGTTCTACCCTTTTGATCGCTGGAAAAAACAAAAAATGAAAACGGACTGTACCAGCTAGACACGGACTGTTTATTTAGTGTAAGCACTTTCGGCAGGGTTATTACCCCACCTTCTTCAGACAAACACTGAACATTGCACAGCTTCCTTTTGATCGTTACGTAACTTCTCTTATTTTTAACGTGGTATCACAGATTTTGTTATAGTCTCTTCAGAATGACTGCCTACCTATTCTGTTTCTCCTGATCTATGACAAGACAGTAATCTTTTCTGTCCCTGACTTGTAAAATACAGTCTTGACAAAAACAATACAAATCTAGTCCCTGATCTAAAACAGAAAACAGAAAAAAGTAGATTCACCTTACCTGAGCCCATGTGATTGATCACCAATTCGGAGACCCGTCCTTCGGTCGCAGATCAGAAATTGGCTGGCCTCTTTTGTACGACAATTCAGTCGGAGGGCTTTTCATATAAGAAGAACCAATTTGGTTTCTTCCCCGTACAGTTTCAACCACCTGGCCCGAGGCGAAGAGAAGGTTCCGGTCTGAAGGACCAATCTCAAAGGCCAATTCACGTAAGGTTCAAGTATGGCACCCTTTATTACTTGCAGCAAGGAGACAAAGCATGCAAATACAGGATTTGTCAAAATTACTAATGAGCAGTATGCTACTTTTATACAATTCTATGAAATGTTACTTTTCTATTGTTGAAGTAATTAGACACAGTTTTCTGTATTACTCTACAGAAAATGTTACTTAAATTTCCTGCTGACATGTTCAGATTTAAAACTCACTATGTGTTACATAGAAAATGTTACTTAGATTTCCTGCTGACATGACTGGATTATTGTTGATTTACAAAAACATTTGAGAAAAACAACCTGGCCTTGGGGCTTATTTTTAGCCCACTACAATCTTTCTATTCTTCAATTGTGCAGTTCTAATATATATGTGTTACATTTTACTTTTCTAGCTTAGGTACAAGTAATGCTGACTACGGTTTATACTTTCAAGCAGCCTTTGTTTTCATTATCAATAGCTTCAGCAGCTGTGTACTTTCTCATGGCATAAGCAGAAAATCAATAATCCTATGTTAAGTCTCATAACACTAGTAGAAAACACTTATTATTTTTATGACATTAGCAGAAATTAAATGCTTCTTGTTAATTTCCATGGCATAAGCAGATCATAGCTGTGCATATTTTCATGACATAAGCAGGATTGGAATGTCTCTAGTAGTTTATGCAGATTCATGCAGTGTGAACAGAATAAATGTATTAACCCTTTTAAACCTCGAATGCACTAAACATGCATATTACTAATACATATTTTTCTAACACCTAGCTTCCTGAGTAGCAGAATTCAGCAGGGATATGATACACAACGTATTGACACTAACTTATTCTTATTATCCAGAATAAATAAAAGATATCTAACCATATGAATGTGGCAGTTAATGACAAAGAAAGACAGTGTATTGAAGTGTACTCTTGCTTTCTGTACCTGTCCACAGCTCTACTGCCTTTGTCATTAGGTAGCATTAGTAGATGGTAGAAGTTTAGAATGTCTGTCAGATTCAATGGATACCAGAGATGAATCCAAAAGGATATTTATGTAAAAACATAGGGTGTCTGGAACATTATAAAGTCTGTCAGTATTTTAGGTGCTGGAGTTTGAGACTCAGGGTTCAAACAAGCTGTGGAAAAAGTATACATAAGGTTTCAAGCAGAGGAGGAATTGCAGAAGGCTTAGAGCACCATTACTCAGCAAGTATTAATATCTGCTTTGTACCTTGGACACTTGCTTTCCCTTCCATTGAAAATGATGCATCACTTTCACAACCGCATCCCTAAAGAAAAATTCCTCTAATGGAGAATCAAAGGAAAAGGTGTCCTCCCCTTCTGATTCAAAGCCTGCTGCACAACAGATCTGGGAAGAATAAGCAAGAGATTCCACCTCTGACTTAGAATCTTCATCTTCATAAGAAGAATCTCTAACCTTCTTGTGAGAAGCAGCAGCGTGGTATGAAAAAAAAAAGCTTTTTTGCTTCTTCTTTGGAGTATCCACAGAAGTTAGCCAAGGAGAATCAATCCCATAATGTACTTTTATAATGGTACCAGGAACTTCCTGTTGGATGAGGATTTGCAGTATTCCCTCTGTCTCTCAGAAATAATCAGACAGGGTACCCCTTTGCGGCTAGGCCAGCCATGTGATAAGTTATACAACATGTTCCTACAAGCTGCACCTTGTCAGCGTCTAGCAGGATCAAAGCATTGAAAGCAGCAAACAAAGTCAGGTGGAATGACGGCTAATCAGGCATCACAGCAGAGATCCAGCCAGAAAACAAACTTCCAAGGGGTTTGACTTCTTGAACTTATGTGGCTGTTGAGGGACATATGGTTAGGAAGATTCTGAAGCCACCGTATGTTTTTGTAACATCTTTACTGAATTATCATTTGTGAAATAAGTTTACATTAACAAACATTATAATTCACATCTGTTGTTATATATCATATAATCTAAACAACATTACACAAGTTATTCAGTTTCTGCTTTTCTTAAACCTCATTCCTCCTTCAAAACATTTTTTCTGCATGTATTATTCCCACAATTTCCATTATTTTCTATGTAATGTACTACCATTTTCTAAAGCTCCAACCTCCTGTTTGTTTTTCTCTTTTACAGTATTCATTACTTCAAGTATAGTTGGTTTAGATTTTGATGTCCATCTAGTAGTACTTGCTTTTCTAGCAGCCACTAGAATTAAACTTAACAAGGCCTTATTGTGTCTAGACATTTCATATCCTATATTCCAGCTCAAAATAAATAAACAAACAAATAAATAATTTCTTTAGTTACTCTCATTTGTTCACCCAATATTCCAGACAGAGTACTCTCTGGGGAATTTTTTTAAATTCTGTCAAATCATTACTCTCTCAAAACATTTGCCATCTACCTGAGGAAAAATTCTTTGGAGTCTGCTTGAGGTATAAAACTATCTATGCAAACACTTCCATGCAAAAATCCTAAATCTTTTAAACTGTGTTGCATATTTGGGAGCCATACATATGTCCTCCAATTGTTTCTTTATAAATTGCATATCTAATCTCTCTTCCCAATCTTTTCTGACGTCTTCTGATTGATTCCTATAGTTATTGTGCAATATTTTATATGCCCCACTAATTATCCCTTTTTAAAAGCACCTTCTGTTCTAGACTCAATTATAACTCAACCAGTGCAGGTCTTTCATTCAGAATTCCTCTATCCTTTTCTGTTTGTCTATACTCTGATATCAATCCCAGCTGGGGATGGAAATCACTAGCCTGCAATCTAAATGTCTTCATGTCCTCTTCCCATTCTATTATCTTTCCCTCTCTAATTATTTCTTCCCAAAACATTGATTCCTTTTCCATTTTCCTCCAGTAAATTCCCCCCTCTTGTCTATTCTCTGTACCCCTGATTGCAGTCATCCTTATTGGCAGACTCTCTTTTCTCCACTCCAGTGTTGGCTTAGTTCTTAGTATACTTTCTGCTATTTTATGACTATAATATTGAAGTGAAACTTCTTATGGGCTGGTGTGAGAGCTAAGAGTATAACGGAAAAGTGAAAAGGAAGTACTTAAGTCAAACTCTGCCCTTAAGGACGGAATTTTACTTCCATACTTCTACTTCAGCTTTTCAAACACATACACATAATGAAGAGTTAGAGCAAGTGAGTAATCACACACACACACACAGAGTGAAGAGTGAGAGTGAATGAGCAATCCCACACACACAGACATACATATAGACATACTCTGACAATGAAGAGTAAGAGAGAGTGAGCGATCCTACACACACACACACACACACACACACACACACACACAGTGAGAACGGAAGAGTGATAGTGAGCGAGCAATCCCTGGCAGACACACACAGACACACTGAAAGTGAAAAGTGAGAGTGAGCAAGCGATCACACACACATTAACTAAATATCAGGGAGGGTCAGGTGGGTAAATGTGAAAGTTTCTTCTTTAGGGATTTGAAGAATGAATTCCTTGTCAGTGCAGTGAGAAACTTTTCTGCTGAACTACCCCTCATCTCCAGCTTGCTGCCCAACATGCAGCAATTAAGGTGCCCCAAGTTGTAGACCAACAAAAGACCACAGCCAGTAACCATTGGCTGGTTTGAAAAAAATAACTAGTGTTGTAAATATGCAATAAAAGATTATTTGGTACTGTGTTGCATCAGAAGAAGTTGTGAAAGAAAGGACTGAGAAGTATTTGCTATTGTACTACCTTTGCCAGTGTATGACTTGCTGTGAATGGGGGGGGGCAATGATTGGCATTAATTCAGCCAATCCATACCTTTATTTTCACAAAATGAAAATTCAAAGAGCAGTGGAGCAATATGTGAACATGATCCGTAAGGTGGCTGTGCACCTTTTTACGCTGGAGTATGCCTAGTAATGCCCAACACTAGTTTTATATCATATACTGCATGTTCGACTTCAGTGCAGGGATTATTATTATTTTTGGGGCAGCATAGGTTGATAGCCTTCTGTTTTGCATCACAACTGCAGCTAACAGTGTTTAACTTTAATATGCTGTTACCCTAAAAGATAAGTGGGAGAGGCATCCTTATTTTTTTCTCGATGTATTTTTGTAATAGTGCAGCATACTTTTATGCAAATTAATATTCTTAATGCCTGTACCCACTATAAAACTCAGTCACTTGCTTCCAGAACCAGAGACAAATCTAGAAATATAATTGGTCACTACATGCGGGAGAAGTGAAACTTCTGTAAGGAAGTGCAAAGGAAAGCAAATGGTACAGTACAGTATAAGCTCCTTCGCACTTCCTTACAGAAGTTTCACTTCTACCACGCATGGCGGCCATGCACATATTTTTTTTCTGCATGACTGTTATTCTCCTTAAGTATCTGCATCCAAACTCCAATTATTTCATTGTTTTTTGAATTACCCCCGTTTCATCATCATCCCTTTCCACTTTTGAATTATAGCTTTCTGCTTGTGTTATGTATATGAACCTAAAGTGTGTAGCTCTAAAATATCCCTTTAAATCAGGTAATCCTAAACCTCCTTGTTCTACTTATCCCACTTGACTCTTGCCCTCTTCCTCTTCCAAATAAAAATTTCCAATTCATTATTAATTACTATCCACATCTCCACTGACTGATAAACATATACCTGCTTGTGTATAAAACTAAATTGTATTCTTCTGTTTAGTCTCATCTAATATATCCTTAGCTGCCATAACTGAATCCTTTCTGATCCCTACTCCTAAATACTTCATTTTGTCATGACCCCATAAATATGGGTATTGTTGAACAAATTTATGTACGGGTACATAGTTAATAGGTATAGCCTTTGTTTTATCTTCATTAATTTTATATCCAAAAAAAAAAAAAAAACTAAAACTGTCTCAAAATATGCAACAAAACTGGGATGTCCTTTTCTGGTTCCATGAGATACAAAATAATACCATATGCAAATAAAGCCAACTTTTAGTGAGTACCATACCAATTATACTCTTGAATTTCTGGGCCCCTTACTTTCTTTGCCAATACTTCTAAATATAGCACAAACAACAAAGTGGGGAGGTCATCCCTGCCTGGTTCTTCACTTCAGACACAACTTATCAGAGAGTAACCCTACCATGTTGATTTTTGCCTCTGATCCCTCATATATCCTTCTAATTAACCTAATTATTGTAGAAAGAAGAAAAAACAAACCTCAAGGTCCCAACTGCCACTCAATGATACAAAAAAAGGAATGAATGCCGCCAAATATTGAAACAGCTATGGCAGAATGCTCACAGTCTCAAGCTAAGTCAAGTTATAAATCCACAGAATGTTCACAGTCTCAAGCCAGGTTAAGTTATAAATCCACACGTCTTATTTCCAGATAAAATCCATTTATTGCAAGTTTGTTACAACAGGTAAGTGCTTTCACAAACTTCTGTTTGCTTCATCAGACCATAAACAAGCAGACTCCGCCCCCCCTTTTTACACTCATGCAAATAGTCAAATTTCAAATGAACAAATCACAGTCAATACTATACTCAAAGCATCTCCCCACCATTAAATTAAAGCACTCACAATAAAATATACATCTAAGATGCATATAAAATAAACATAAAATAACACAGAATCAAAATAAAGTAGAGCTAACATCATAGAATTCAGTGATGTCAATTTATTTCATGTGTTCATTTTAGCAGTCTCCCATTTTTCATCTTGGAAACAATGAAAAAATGGTCATTCAAACCCTGTCCTATATGTGCCCCCAGTCTTATTATCCAGTCATGCTCTCTCTCCTCTGTTCTTGAACTGAAGTCACCCATTCTGACATCCTTTAACTATTTCTAGTACATTAAACTGAAAGTGATGTTCAACTCCACAAGATAAAATATGTTTGGCAACAGCACTATAAGTTTGTTCTCTTTTCAAACAGTACATATGGTCCCTGATGCGCTCTCTTAGCCTTCTGTTGGTTTTACCCACATAGAATGCTCTGCAGAGAGCACACCGGGCTAAATACACTAAATTCATGCTGTTACAATCAGCCTCTATGTTAAAGAGAAACTTCCTTCCTGTATCAGGATGTACAAATTCTACGCCTTCAAAAATGACATTTCATACATTTCCTAGTTCCTCCGACTGGCATTTGTGCCTTCATACCTATACTACTTCTAGGGTATCATAACCTCCTTTTAAGAGATCTACTATTCTTATAAACTAAAAAGGGCTTTTCACCTACTAAACCTGCTCTATCAACCTGTACGATATGCCAGTTATTCTCTAGTATACCCCTTAATGCTCGATTGTCACTCGTGTGATTGGCACTGCTACTTTAGTATGCCTCATTTGTTGCTTAGTATTACAACACCCCCTGTTTGAATAGTATGGCTTTGCCCTGTCCTTTCTAATATGTCTAGCATAATTACATGCCTCCACAACATCCTTACTATAATATCCTCTGCCTTCAAAATCTCTTTTTAGTTGTTTTAATTCAGTTTCAAAGTCTGTATCTCTATCTGTAAGTCTAGAGCATCTCATGGCTTGCCCTCTCAGTACGTTGCGAAACACATGCTGGGGGTGCATACTTGTTCTATGCAAATACGTTGCCCTTTGGCAATTTTTTTGAAAACAATTAGTATGTAGAAAATTCTGATTATCTATAGTAAGTCTAATGTCCAGAAAATCTATTACTTCTCTGGAATACTGACTCGTAAATTTCAGAAAACTACAACTAGTATTTAAGTGTTCAATAAACAATAGTAGATCATCTTCTTCACCTTCCCATAGAATGAAGAGGTCATCCACAAAACGTCTATACAGATGTAAAGATGTATTTGCCAAAGTATGATCAAAAACAGTATTTGCTTCCCACTCAGCCATAACGATGTTGGCATAGCTATTGGCCCAAGGTGTGCCCATAGCTACGCCAGACACCTGTAAAAAATACTCACAGTCAAAGACAAAGGCATTGCTCTCCAGCACTAATTCTAAAAGATAACATATGAGATCAACATGTCTCTCATCATATATTATGTGTCGCATCAAAATATCATTCACCATGGTAATCCCTTCACCATTACGATCATCGTGAATAGTGACTTCACATCAAGTGTTGCCATTATAGTCTTGTGATATACACATGCCTCTTTAGTTGAATCAAACAGGTCCTGTAAAACTGTTTACTATCATTCAATATATACTCACATTTCATTAGTGCAGGTCTTAGTTGTTTTTCAATATATACGGATAATGGCTCCGTCAACCAGTCATTGCCTGCCCTGCCACTATCAAGTCTAAATGGTGGCCTTAGTGGATCTTTATGCATTTTAGGTAAACCCTGAAATGTGGGTATCAAAGGAAATTCAACCATAAAATATCTAAACATGTCTCTTGTGATAAACAATTCATTCACACATGCAACTAATGCATTAATAACTTTTTCATGAATGACAGTTATGGCCTCTTTATCTATACATTTATATACTTCAGGGTCAGAGAGCATTTCTTTCAAAGAAGAGAAATAAAAATCTCTGTCCATCACTACAATTAACCTGCCCTTAGCTGGGCGAATCACCACTGTTCCATCAGTTTCCAAGTTTTATAGCGCTTGTTTCTCATCATTTGATAAATTATCAAACCTATTACTCATATTCTTATTATTGTCTTTGACAATGAGTATTTTTTACAGGTGTCAGGCTTAGCTATGGGCTAACATTGTTATGGCTGAGTGGGAAGCAAATACTGATGTTCTTCGTGTTTTACTGTTTCATTCATCACACTTGGGTTATCTGCCTGCAGGTAGCCCTCAGTCGGCCCGAATACCAGAGTCTTGGGATTTCTGCATTGGATGCTGTCACTTCTTCCATGACGTCAGGTCGTCAGGGGGTATAAAACAGGCAGCAGATGCCATTACATCAGTCTTTCTTGCCAAGAAGGAGCCTGAAGCAGAAGCAGTTCACAAGTGCCAGTCGCCGCTACCTGAAATTTAAATTTTTCGAGTTTCAAACCTGAAGACTTCTAAAGCTAAGTACCCCGTTGGGGATTCTTTTAATCTACTCTAGGCTACTCTCCATCACTCCCTACCAAAATCCTATTCCACACTTCAACAACGCTGAACTAGTCATAGGAAATCTCAAACTAAATAACCAGAAAATCATTTGTGTTATAGCCCTCTATATCCCCCCTGGAAACAAAATTAACACACTTGAGGAAATTCTTCTATGGGCTTCATATAATATCAAGCTTGAGACATACATCCTAGGAGATGTCAACATTGACTGGAAAAAAATTACTGCCAATAACCCCACCATTTCAATCAATCTATGTAATTTCACTCAACTCACAAATGCTATAACCAGACCTAATAAAAATCACCCCCAGGCTCCATACTGGACTGGATCCTTGTCTCCCACCTAAACAAAATCTCCCACACTGGCACCTTACCAGACTCTATCAGTGATCACTTACCAGCCTTCATCCATAGAGCAACCCCCTCCTTATCTACACCAATATAGCCATACTCGGAATCTCAACAACTTTAAGCCTACAACTTTTTCCAGTTCTCTCAAACTGATAAATTGAGACACTCTAAAAACTCTACCTCTGGACAGTGCTGTCAAATTCTTTAATTCAACCTTCTTAGACACTCTTAACTCCCAAGCCCCTCCAAGAATAAAACGTATAAAAACCAATTCCGCCCCTTGGCTTAGTAAAGATACCAAAACACTCATGCAACAAAGGGACAAGACCTGGAAACTGCCATCATAATAGGCACCCTGACACCCTTCTTAAATATAAACAACTCCGCAACTTAGCCAAAAAACATATCATACAAGACAAAAAAGCATACTATATCAAGCTCCAGTCTAACAATCCTGTAACCCCAAACAGTTCTGGAAATCCATCAACTCACTTCTCAACCCAGGCACCAAAAACAACCCTTGCCCTGACACTAGTAAATCTGGCCCAGAAATAGCTACTCTGTGCAACTCCTTCTTTACTAACTCTATAGCAAAACTCACTAAAACATTCCCAAACAACACCTCTCCCCAAATCAAACCCTCTGCCCAACATTCCACCCCAAACTCACCTCCCATGTTCCACCTCAAACCCATCCCCACCTCATATATAAAAAACTTCTCTCTAAGCTTAAGCCTTGCTCCAATGCCCCTGACAATATCCCCTCACTCTTTTTAAGAATTGCAGCAGAAAGCATCGCTACCCCCATTAGCATACTCATCAACAGATCCATACAAGAATCATATATCCCCAAACTGTGGCATGCAGCCTTTATCCTACCCATCCACAAAGGAGGCAAAAATAATGACATCTCCAACTTCCGACCCATAGCAATTCTCTCCCCTATTTCAAAAATTCTTGAGAAATGCATCCACCTCCAGCTCATGCCATTCATTACACATAACCAACTCCTCGCCCCAACACAACATGGGTTCCATCCTGGCCATAGCACAATAACAGCTCTTCTCTCTTTTCTAGACATTGTAAACCATGCCCGTGACTCTGGACAATTTGTATCCACAGTCCTCCTTGACCTCTCCAAGGCTTTCGACACAGTCTCCCATACCCACCTTCTTCACCACCTTTCCAATCTTAACCTCTCACAAAACACCATTACCTGGTTCAGCAGCTACCTCTCTGATAGATCTCAGGCAGTAAAATGGAAGACTGGCACCTCAGCTTTTCTTTCCACCTCAACCAGGGTACCCCAGGGATCCATTCTTGGACTCCTTCGCATCGTGCAACACTGCAAGCTCTTCAAATATTCCCTTACAACTAGCTGGTTTCTCAGTAGTAGCACTAAAATCTGAACCCCTGTGACTAGCACTTGCTATAGAACCTGCTGGAAAGCACTAGGAAGCCTGAAACTGATATAAGCACTCAACTCTCCTTGTCAATAAGGAGAAATTAATCGTAGGCACTAAACAGTCTATAATTGCAAAGTACCTTGCAATAAGGGAAAACAGCTCTTATACTTTACAAAAAAAGCACCTAAACAGGCATGTCCAAGGGTCAGCTTCCAGTGATTTCTCTTGTCCACCTGGTGAATCTGGGCATACTGGGGCAATGCGGCAACTGCCTCATGTACACAGACAACCCTCTCCTCCAACCACCCAACACTACAACCTGCGAGAGATGCACTTACATAGCCAAACTGGAAGCAAAGCTCTCTCTAGCCAAGATTGTGCTAGACAGTCAAGAGGAGAAGGTTAACACCTGCACTACACCTCAAGCAACTCATAGCCCTTCAAAACCCACACCATTAACACCCACACATAGCAACACTAAACCCACATATGCAGAGGCCCTTAACATTAACCTGCCCAAGCAACAACGACCTCCAAAGCTGAAACGCAAACAAACACCAGTCACAACCAAAGTGACAAATAGCTCACAACACCAGTGTGCCACCCAACAACAGCCCCTAAGGCAAGACAATGCACCCAGCACTTTAGTCATAGGTGACTCTATAGTCAGGCAAACTGATGTCCCACTCACCAGGCTGAACAAGGAGAAAATTACAGTCAGCTTCCAGGATCCGCCACATAACACATGCACTCAAGTCACTCCACAACAAGTACAAGTACAAATACAACTCTGTCATTGTCCATGCTGGAGTGAATGACTTGAGACATACCTCCCTCGACTACATGAAAAGAGACATGGAAGAGCTCTCGGATCATGTATCCCAGGCAGGTATGACCCTAGCCCTGAGTAGCATCCTGCCTTCGCCCAGAATGATACCACTGTATAAGGACAAAATGATTGACTTCAACAATTGGCTAAGCTTCTGGTGTCATTCAAAGGGGATCCAGTATCTGTCTGCCTGGGAAGACATGATTGACGAACCTTGATGCTTTTCCAGAGATGGTCTGCACCTGTCACCCCTGGGATTCAGGTTACTGCTAAAGCTCTTGCCACCCCTATAGTGCCTTTTTTAGGCAAGGTTCAAAGGACAAAACCACCACCGTAACAGATACAAGCATGCAAAATCTGAAGGTAATGCTAGAACTCTAAACCTCAAAATGCACTCTCTCGAGGCACTCCTAAAAATGGAGAACATTGATATCTGTGCAGTAACTGAGACCTGGTTCAAGGCTCCAGAGAGCACCCCTGCAATACCAGGCTACAACTCTTACCACACTTTTCAGCCACAAAACCAAGACCAAAACACTAAAGATGGAGGAATGTCCATATTCACCAAGGATATTCACACCTCCAGGCTAGTTGCCCAACACAATGCATCTGAAATTCTCCAGGTGCAACTAACACTAGGTAAGACTGCAATCCAAACTGTAGCTGGCTACAGATGCCCCACCATGCCCCAAGATTCTCACTGCACCTTTCTAAACATACTGGAAAATATTAAGATACAACCAAACACCCTAATACTGGGTGATTTCAACTACCCTGCCATTAACTGGGAAAACTACTCGGGTACCAACTCCTTTTCCCAATGGTTCTTGGAATTCATAAATTCCAACACCCTGGATCAACTAATCCATTGTCCCACCAGGGGCTCCAATATCCTAGACCTGGTCATTACCAACATGGGAGATAGATGCTCCACACCAGTGGTCACCCCATCATTGGTCAGGTCTGACCTTAAGCAAATCAGCCTTGACATCCACATCCCACCCCCCCCCCCCCCCAGTAAGGAAACCTCCTTAAAAAACTTCTCCAAAGCCAACTTCATGCTACTGAAGTCAGAAGTGACAAACTTCATGACACCCATGCAGACGGGATCTGAAAGTTCGACTGCAGAATCCTACACTAAGGCACTGTACGAGCACATCCACTCGTGCATGAATCGTGACATCCCAAATAGAACCAAGATGCTCTCCTCCAAAAAAAGGAAGCCAATCTGGTGGTCCCCTGATATAAACAAACTATACAACAGAAGGAAGAAACTGTTGCAGAAAAGAGGAAAATCCCAGGATGCAAAAAACTCCCTCACCAACCTCAGTAAGAAGCTGATATCCCTCATAAAATCCTCAAAAGCTAATTATGAAAATAAAATTGCCAAAGATTCCAAAGACAACCACAAGACATTCTATAGTTATGTCAAGAATCTAAATGGCAATGCTCTGATCTGCTCTGAGCTTCAACAGAATGGCATTAAATATACTGATCCCAAGGATATTGCCAATATCCTGGCAGATCAATTTAGTGCCAACTTCGCCCCCCTCTCACCCCCTAAAGGGCCCATTTCAATACCAAAAGATTGCCAAATTCCAGTAATCACGGCCAAACAGGTAGAAACCGCACTCTCCAAAGCTAAGAATACAGCATCCATGGGACCAGATGACATCCCAGGCTGTGTACTACATGAACTACAAAATGAACTGGCACCTCACCTAAGTGTCATGTTTAATCATAGCCTCACCTCAGGCTTCATGTCCACTGAATGGCGCACAACTACAGTTATCCCACTCTACAAGGGGGGGTCCACCTTGGATCCCAGGAACTACTGTCTCATCAGTCTGATGAGCCTGATCTGCAAGGACATGGAATGCATTATCATGGAACTTATAAACAAAGACATTGGCAACCTTCAAACACTGGACCCCACCAGTGTGGGTTTGTGAAGGAACAATCTTGCCTCCTGAACCTGAATGACTTCTTCAAATCAGTCTCCAGAGCTGTGGACAAGGGTAAGGCAGTCCACACAGCCTATCTGCACCTCGCCAAGGCCTTCAGCACCATCCCCCACTCTGGAATCATAGATAAACTTACTAAGCCGGGCATAAATCCCTACATCACTCGATGGGTTGCCAGCTGGCTTACTGACAGAACCCAGACTGTAAAAGTAGCCGACTCCAAATCCAGACAAGTGACAAGTGGAGTACCTCAGGGTTCAGTCCTCGGACCACTCTT
Source organism: Protopterus annectens (assembly GCF_019279795.1). NCBI lineage: Eukaryota > Metazoa > Chordata > Ceratodontiformes > Protopteridae > Protopterus > Protopterus annectens. The sequence continues at coordinate 1,326,882,108 of NC_056725.1, read as the reverse complement.
GTTTGGCATCTACTTCCCTGAAGTACAGGCCAACACTAAGGGACTCTGGCTAACAAAGTTCACAGATGACTGCAAACTGGGAGCCATTATTGAATCCCCAAATGATGTGGATATTCTACAAAAGGGCCTTACAGAAATAGATGCCTCGTGCCAGAGCCATGGGCTCAAGCTCAGTGCCAAGAAATGTATAGTTATCCCCTTTGGAAAAAAACATGTACCCATGAATTACCACATAGGTGGCAGTACACTAAACATCAAAAGTGTGATGAGAGACTTAGGGACACCGGTGGACAGTGGTCTCACTTTTGATAACCACATTGCCACAACAGTCAAGAAATCCTTCTATGTGGCACACCTCATCACTAAGGGCTTTTCATCCAGAAAAAAGGAGGTCATTGTCCCACTGTACTCATCCCTCATTAGACCCATTATAGAGTATAATGCCCCATTTGGTATGTACCTCACAAGACATCTGCAACAGCTGGAAAGGCCACAGAAATACCTCACTAAAAGAATCACAGGCCTAAAGCAGATGCCATATGCTGACAGTCTAAAAAACTCCAGCTATACCCTGTGGCATATCGTCTACTCAGAGGCGATCTCTGCTTAATATACAAGGCCATGTCAAACCCTGAGTTGTTGGACATGCTCCACTTAAAGAAATCCCAATCCCTCAGAGCCACATGCTCCAGGGATCTAAACCTTGTCATCACAATGAGCAAAACATGCTGGAGGGATAGGTTCCTGACCCAGAGACTCCCCAGACTCTGGAATAGACTGCCCATACATGTCAGGCAGAGCACCTCCTTGGCCCTCTTCAAAAGGAACCTTGATGATTGGATGGGAGATAGGAAATTCACCCCGGGGATCATGTCAGTCACCCTGCTAGACAGCGGTCCAGAGAAGTAAATATTGTGGGAAGAAATATCCAGGGGATTGTTATGGATAGGCTTGTATAGGCCCTAGGGCCGATAGCCTAGTACCAACCTATGAACCTATGCTCTTCAATATCTTCATTAATGATTTCCATGCAGTCATTCCTAACACTAAGATAGTACAATATGCAGATGACTCAACTTTAGTTTGCTCTGCATCAAACCTCCCTGAGCTCCAAACAAAAACTCAAACTGCCTTTTCAACTACTAAGAACTGGATGCTCCAAAATCACCTCTCTTTGAATGCCAACAAATCAAAGATCCTTCTATTCTCTCCCTCAAAATCTATCTGCCTAGACAAAACCTCTTTCAGGATTACAAGCCTTGCCAACTACACTATAGAAGTTGTTCGTTTTGCTAAACGTCTTGGAATTACTATTGACAAACACCTAAAATCCGATACCCATACTCAGCTAAATATAAAGAAAACCCATCAGAAACTTGGCATGCTGTAAATAAACTCCCACTTCCTCTCCCCCTCAACAAGACAGACCCTCACCACTACCTTCTTACTACCTTCACTAATGTATGGTGCTCCCCTACTAACCAACCTATCTTCCTCCATCTCTTCTAAACTAGAATCCTGTTACAATAAATTCTCAAAGTTTGCCACCACTTCCAAATACTCCACTCACCACTGTAAACCTCTCCACCAGCTGCAATGGCTAGAACTCCCAAACTACCTTGACTACCTCCAACTCATCACCACTCACAAGCTTATTTTCAAACCAACTATATGCCCAACACTAACAAACATCTTAACATTATACACCCCAAACAGAAAGATCTACCCACTAAAATCTAATCTCTGTTTATAAACCAAACCGTCCTGCTGGTCAGCTTCTCCTATCCTTTTCCATCACCAAAAAATGGAATTCTCTCCCTCCATCTCTAAGAATTTCTGAGAACTCTGAACACTTCAAAACCCAGCTGCATTCTTACCTCTCCCAAAAATGGAAATGCAATTGCACTCCACCTACCTAACCTGCTTAATACATAAATACTTTATAATACACAAAGTTTGTTCTTCCTTGCACACTATTGATTAACCCTATGTACTGCATTCATGCTAATACTACCTCTATACCACTCTCAGAGGATTTAAACCTCTGTATTAATTTAACTCATTCTAATATTCATGCATAAAGAACTCATCCATGCTGATGTTTCTTCTATATCATTCTCAGAGGATTTAAACCTCTGTATTAATTTAGCCTTGTACTACTGTTCTCAACCACTAAACATGTAAATATGCTTTACATCCTTCTCCAAGATGCTGTTTAACTTTTGTTTAGTTTTTGCTATTTTGTATGTAAAATTTGCTTATTTTGTTTCTGTTTCCACTATGTATTGCACTTCATATTATGGAGCTTGTACTATGTATTATTGGAGCTTTTCTCCCCAGGCCTCCACTGAAAACAAGCTCTTTGAACCCAGTGGACATCCCCGGTCATCAAACTGGAAATAAATAAATAAATAAGAGGAGGCCTGGGAGCAGGAAGGCACAGAAGGACCCTTCATAAACCCATGCAGAACAGCCCTTGCAAAGCCTGTTCTGGCTCTGAAAATAACATCTAACTTGCAATGTTTAGTGAAGGTATGAACAGAGGGCCAAGTATCAGCTTCAGTGATGGAATTGGTATCCAGACCCATGAAAAAGGCACAAGACGAGGCAACTGCCTCAATAGAGAGCACCTTTACGATGAGGAAAGACATCTGTAATGAAAAGAATAACAAACAGAAATGGCCTTAGAAATCTATTAGGAGATGGTTTGCTTAGAAACAGCCAAACCCAAAGTTCTGAGATGAAAGGAAAGAAAAAGCTGCTCAGATTTACAAACAACTTTTGTTTTATCTAAATATCTGAGCTGTCTATACAAATTCAAGATGTGAAGAACCTTCTCACTGACAGACTGTGGAAGGAAGATGAATAGACTGATTAAGGGACAACACATTGACCACCTTGGGCATAAAAGAAGAATTAGCAAGAAGAGCCATACTATCTCTGTCAAACATCAAAAAGGGGGGGGGGCAGCCATGAGAGCCTGAAGTTCAGATACTCTCTTGGCTGAAGTAAGAGCCAAAATAACAATATTCCAAGTACAGTGTTGTATGGAAACTGAACAAGCAGGCTAAAATGGAGGCTGGGTCAAATTTTCAAGTACAAAACTAAGGTCCCAGAAGGTAGAATAGGCTTCCTGTGAGGCCTTACATGATGAACACCTTTAAGAAACTGTTTGACCTCAAATCTTGAGACCAGAGGAGAAGTCAATGGCAGACAAGCAAAAACTGTTGACAGGTGAGCTTTAAATGAAGAATATGCCCACTCAGCATGGAGCAGATCACACAAATAAGAGAGAAACAGAGGAACCTCCACAAATAGGGGATCCTGGTGGCAACAGAGGCATCAGACAGAAAATCACTTTCATTTGGACATATAGGATTTTCTGGTAGTGGGTTTCCTGGCCTACTGTAGAACCTGGAGCTCATCCTCACAAAAGAGGTGCATAAAAAGGATCAGAACCCTATCACCCATAGTGTCAGTTGAAGAGCAGGCAGGTGAAGGTGGACAAAAGGTTCCTTGCCTTGTGTGAGAAGATCCACCCAGTGAGGTAACTTGTGGTAATTTCCCCTGGCCAACTGAAAAAAAAACATCTTTTATTAAACTCTGTATAGGTTTTTACAACCTTTGCAAGTTAATTTTTAAGCTCTATATATAATGCATTTTTAAGAGCACTGTGGAATCATTATGTTAATTTGTAAAATATTTTTAAACATCTCACATGTGTGTGTAATAAGTATTTGATTGTTGTACTGAATGATTGGTGCAATGCTCCTTTAAATCTTTCAAATTAGTTTTGGTTTAATGAGCTCATTTATTTGATGGGTTGAACATGTATTTTAACGAAGTGTGTGATCTTACTGCTTTGTTCTGATGAAGTTTTGTAGTTTACAAAATGAAAGCACTCAACCATTTATTAAAACATATTTGTATTTTCATCATCATCATCCATTTACCCATTTTCGTATATTTTATTAACTGTCCAGATCTCTCGCCCAAACTCGCGAGCCTCCTCCCTTCTTCCTTCTTCATGCCTGCTGACTCACTGTGAATTCTTCTTCACAATCCATCCACATCCACCTCTTTGCTGGATTCTTCCCTCTTTACCTTCTTCCTGTCTCTCCCTCATCTCCTCACCAGATTGTTTCTCTACATTCTACATGTGCATACAGTAATCTGTTTTCTTTGATACATTGTGTCAGTTGCGGCTCTGTCAGTGTGGTTTGCTTAAACACACTTTCTTTTGGTTTCAGTATAACTGAGAAAGAAAAGGAAAGCAACACTGTCTGGGCCAAAAATAAGTCACCAGCAAGATTTTGGGAGAGTCCTGCCTGATCCTGTGCAGAATCCTTAATAACAGAGGAAGGGAAGGGAAAGTACATACAGACATCCCCTTCTAAGAAAAGGACAAGGCATCAACTTTCCAAGACTGTGAACGTAGGACTATGGAATAAAATAGAGGAAGTTTTCTGTTAAGAGGGGAGGCATACAGATCTACTTGAGGAATACTCCACTGATGGATAATGTCCAGGAAAACCTCTCTGTGAAGCATCTGTTTGTGAGCTTGTGTTCTGGACCTGGGTAGAGTCTGCGACTAGATTGTACTCTGAAAGAATGTAAACTGCCTGAAGAGTCACTTGATACCAGATATAGCTATATCCCAGACATGAAGAGCTAGTCTGCAAAGGAGATAGGACCTTGTGCTCCCCTGCTTGTAGACATACCACATCACTGTGGTATTGTCAGTGAAGACTTTTAGAGGCCAGGAATGACAGCGGGAATGAAAAGTTTGTACAGCCAATAGCAGAACTCTCATCTCTTTTATATTGATATGATTTGACCTCTGATGAGGAAGCCAGAGACCCTGGACCTTTAGAGGACCATAAAAAGCACACCACCCCCCTTTCTGAAGGATATGTGAAAAGTTCCTGAGTGGGAAGTGGAGCCATACATTAAGAGACAGCTGATGAATCTAACACTGAAGCTCGAAGTTGAGACAAGGAAGAAAGTGAACAGGGAACTCCAGGGGGTGGCAATGTTGAAATCACACCATTCTGAGGTACCACAAAAGTTTCCTCATATGCGAGAGGGAGTATGGGAATGGTGGAAGCCATAAGAAATTGTCACTGGAACCACAAACTACTTTTGGAGCAATGTTTATTCACTATAAAAACATAATGAAATCATGCTAGTAAAAACTTTCACCCAGCTGGACTTCTTCAGACAGAATAAAAAAAATCAGACAAAACAGCACATGCTCATTTAAATGTTATAATAGTCACACAGCCATCATTAATTAAACTTTCTTTTGAAGTTCTCTTAGTAGTGGTTTCAGTGAAACATGCCATTAAGCCCTGGATTTATATGTGCTCCTAGGCATAGAATCCAATAAAATTCTTCTAGCTCTGTATGTTCTTTTTACATCACCACCACGCGTTGCCTCATTTACATACTTTAAAATAGAAAATTAAAAATTATGGTCAGCACTTTTCTCTTTCATATGTTTATATAAGGCATTAGTCAGTATTCCTATTTCAGAAAAAAATGGTCACCAATTTGTTCTTTAAACTTCTGATTTATTTTCCCCACATAATATGCCTGACACGAGTTACACCTAGCTAAATATACTAAGCTCCTTATATCACAATTACCATGCACTATTAGCATGTACCTTTTACGTGTGAGAGGATGAATAAACACTTCCTCATTACCTATGAAGCATCAATATGTACACCTGCCACATTTGTATACCCTTTTTGTTAGTTGCTAATTTATTCTTATTTTTGTTTAAACATGTCTGTTCCTTATAACATAAAATGCATTTCAGGTTCTGACTTCTCTTACATCCAAAATTAGGTCTACTTGTGTTTTATAGATTCAGTTCTGGGATATCTTGTAAAATGTACCAGTATCTACTGATTATACTCTTGATGTTATTGGTATTTTTATTATAAGTCAACATACATCTAATTTTGTTTGTACTCTTTGTACTGTTTACCAAACTCTGGACATCATTTCATTCAGATGAAAAGATAGGTCTAGCTGTGGTTGTTCTACGTTCCTTCACTTCTTCACAATTTTTTTCACTGTTCATTTATCATATCACCTATCTATAAAGTCAATGACTGAATTTTGAAGTTGAGTAATCATGTTTTTATCCTTCATGTTAAGTTTTGCTACCCTGAAAAGCTGTTTTTTCACTACATTTTCAAACATAAATTGTGGCTGCATGCTATTAATTCTTACTAACAAATAACCATCTTTCAAATACTCAGCATGGTTTCACCCATCACATAGTACCACTACAGCTCTCTTATCCTTCACTAATACCATAAACCATCACAGGAATACCAACAACTTTGTATCTACCATCTTTCTAGACCTATCAAAAGCTTTTGATATGGTCTCCCATTCCAAACTAATAGATGTACTAACTGAACTATCCTTCTCACCATCTGCCACAGCATGGTTTCATAACTGTTTATCTGGCTGTCAACAATCTGTCCTATGGCAGGGGAACCTATCTCCACTCCGTCATCCATTGGTGTCCCCTTAAAGATCTATCTTGAGCCCTCTCCTTTTCTTCATCTTTACTAATAATCTACACACAGCTACTCCACATGATTCTATAATACAGTATGCAGATGATTCAACGCTTATCGGTGCTGCCACATCTCTGTCAGCTGTTCATTCACAAAGACAGGAATCTTTCACATCTGTTGAAATATGGTTAGCCAATGCCCATCTAATCCTGAACCCAAACAAAACTAAATTATTACTCTTCCAACCTAACAAGACATCTATCTCATGCCCACCATTTAACATAATAGACAAAGACAATACTGTAATCTCCCCGACAACCCATACAAAGCTTCTTGGAGTAGAAATAGACAATAACCTAAAATTTGACTTCCATGTCTCCCTAACTATAAAAAAGTCCATAAGAAATTTGGAAGTCTATATAGGCACAAAAGATTCCTGACCACAATGGACAAAATTACATTAGCACAAACCCATCTGGTTTCCACTGTACTATATGCCTCTCCAGTTTTAACTAATCTAAGGAAAACTGACTTATCTAAGTTAGAAGCATATTACAATAAAATTGCTAAGTTTGCATCTGACTGCCCATGTAGAATACATCACTGTACAGCTTTAAGGATACTAGACTGGCTTGTGCTTCCCAGCATTATTCTTTACAACCAACTCTAACTCACAAAATTGTAACACAACCAACCAGAACCCATGCACTACAAAATCTCATCCTTCCTTACAGTTCCAGCAGACTACTTCACTCTAACAATAAGAACTTACTCAATTTCTCCAAGGCCAACAACACTGCAGGAGAATCTGCATTTTCCAACTATATATCTTGTATATGGAACTCCCTTCTTAAATCCATTCTCCCAATCTCATCCACTAACCACTTTAAGCCATCGCTTATCTAAAAAATAAGTAGCTATGTTCCTGTAGTAATCCCTTATGAATGCTCTGATACATCACAGTATACCCCAACCATATCCAACTTCTTCCCCAGTGTTAATCCTTTATTCCTACCTACCTGTCTTAACCTTATATCTTGAAATAAGTCATACTTTATGTTGAAAGCCTAGGTTTTGTTGTCAAGATGTAACATATTTGTATTTTCTTATGTATACTACATTTTTTTTACTTTATACTTTGATTATTGTAATGTGTGTATTAAAACTTATTGTTACTCATGGAACTTTTCTCCCCGGGTCTCTGCTGAAAAAGGATGTGTGTCCAGTCGGACTTTCCTGGTAAACAAATGCTAAATAAATAAATAAATAAAATAAAAATAAAAAAATATGCATTTCTTTTAGCTGATTTATATAATTTCATGGCAAGTGTTCCATCATTATTCTTAAAAACAGTAATATCTAAAAAAAAAAGTCAATATTTGTTTCTGACACTGACTTCTTAAAACTAAGAAATGAACACGTTCAGAGAAATAATCATACAATTCATTCATTAGAAGTCTGTTTCTGAATTGGATGAGCCATGGGGCAGGAAGAGATGCCAGCATGGGAATGGTCTGAAGCCTGCATCAAAAGAAAACATGATCCTGGGAAGGTATCAGAACTGATTTCTGGAGATTGATGGTGAATCCCAGACTGTTCAAAAGACAGTGGTGAACTGGAGATCCTATAACAGACTGCTGAGAGAAGGAGTTTGAATAAGCGGGTCTACTTCATTTACGTGAAAGACCACTTCACTGACACGAAATTCAGGCAGATTAAATCACCGACAATGCAAATCACCAAAAAAAAACACTTGATCGACTTTCGAATCACCGTATTACTGTTTAGGGAACTACAAGTACTGAAGTAACATCTGTCACTTTAGTTTGCTGGAAATATTCACAAGAGCGGGTTTCGCTATAGACTGTCTAGTACAGATCAGAAGTTGTGGTTGATAATGTCAGTAATGCTCCTGGAGTTCTAGAAGCAGTGTACAACACTGTCATATTGCAACAAAATAAAGAGATGCTTGTTATTGATGGTTTCATTTAACATTTAGAAAGGGCAAGGAACAGCTGCAAATACTGGGGGTGTAAGTATAAAATAGCAGACAAATGCAGAGGTAGAGGTGTGACAATTATAGTGGCTGACAGGGAATGCTTAGAGAAATCTGTTGCACACAGCCATGCAGGTGACCCAGGTGAAATTCAGAAATACACAGTTTGTAATGACCTCAGACAAAGAGATAGATTAAGCAGAGACACCCCATGCCTACTGGTGGATGACGCTTTAGCGTCTACCTCACTAGATACTATGCATGCCTTACCCCCAAGAAAAGCTCTGTTACAAGTAGGTCATGTGAGATGGAAAGTATTTTATAAAGAAAAAGATGCAAATGTAACATTAGATAATATAGATTTCAGTCACTATCCTTTGAAAAGTGGTACATTTGTCAGCAAAACTTTGATTGATAGCACTACAGGAATTACAGTAGTTGTGTTTACTACTCCTAACAATCTGTATGATTTAAGCTGGACAAGTATATGGCTTATGGAAGGCACTTTCTTTTGTAAAGGTGTATGCTGTCAACAGCTTTATTCTGTCTATGGATTAGTTAAGTTTGGAAGTCATTGTAAAGCTATACCGTTGATATTTTGCTTAATGTCTAAAAAGTCTTTGAAATCTTACAATTACATATGGCATGGTATCTTCCATTTATTATCTGAACATGGGTTAAAAGCTATAGTTAGATATGTGTTATCTGACTATGAAATTGCTGCAATGAAAAGTGTCCATCTCAACGTCAGTGGTGCTATTGCTAAAGGTTGTTTATTTCATTTTGGCCAAAACTTATGGTGAAAGGTGCAACAACTTGGACTTTGTGCTTTATACAATAGTAATATCAGTTTCCAATTGAGTGTAAAAAGCTTAGTTGCATTAGCATTTCCTGAAGAAGAACTTGTGCCTGAAACATTCCAAATGCTCAAGGGCAGTTTCCCAACAGAAGAAAGAGAATTTATCCGCTATTTTTCTGACTGGTATATCCATGGAAAATTAAGGAAATGTAATACCAGAACTGCTTCATCTGTACAGTTTCCACCTTTATTTCTAGTGTCATTCTGGAATATTGCGGCGTTGAATGAACTGTTCCTCCCAAGAACTCAGAACAGTGTGGAGGTGTGGTATAGACGCCTTAAGTGTACCCTAGGTAATAGAGGTACTGATTTGTCTATTTTGATTCATGCTCTACGAAAGGAACAGAATAGGGTGGATGAATTCCACACTCTTATGGCGACTGGTGTCTCACCCTTCTCCAAAGAAATATAAGTTACTGCAAAGACACACACAATTTCAAAGTGCACTAGACAATAAAGACTTGTATGGCCGTCTAGAATTTGTTAACGCTATTGTCAAATTGCTGAAGATTTAAAGGTAGTAGAATGCTCACAATGTTTTCTAATCTGTCTGGTCACTTCAGTGGTCATAATTTACAAGGGTATCAATTATGTATGTTTGAAGCTCATCGTATGGTATACAAATGTCTGATTTTGTTTTACTGACAAGTTTGTGAAGAGAACAATAACGGTAACAGAACGGCATGTGCTGCTGCAGAAGGAGTTTTGAACACATGGTTTCCTGTTATCAGTGATTTATTTTCTGGAGAGAAGGATGATGGGCATAGAATGGCATCAGTTCCTAAAAAATCACTTCTGAGAAACTAATTGTATGGGAAGAGTTCATATGGTGTTATTGCTCATTTGAGAGTCGGTCATGTGGTATTTGAGTTTAGCATGCTCATTAGTGTTTTGTATGGATTACAGGTATATTCCACGTTAAACTACAGCAGAGTTACACTTCAGTTTGTTTTATACTTGGATAGGTTTGCAAGTAATTATATGCTGGGAAGAGATGTGATTCATTACACTTTAATTTGTAGAAGAGAATTGTACAGGAAGTACAATGGAAGGGGATGGTCAGTATGGACTTGTGAGCAGTTGAAAGGGTACGTCATGATGTTTATATTGTCATTGATTTGAGTTTCGGTTATTTAATATTAGGCCAATAGGCAGTCTGTGAAGTGCATTTTCGGCTATTTGAATTGTCTGTGATATGGTCTCGGTTAAATGGGTGTCGGTGAAGTGGTCTTTTGTTTAATTGAAGTAGACCCGAATAAGCAGATTATCGAGATGGGGAAAGATGTGTATGGGGGTATTAGAAAGGCCAAAGCAGAGAACTGAAAATGCAAGGAAGACACTGAGAAATGTAAAAATTTCCTGAAAAGAGGATGAATGGGGATGTGAACATAAGCATCCTTTACATCCAGAGATACCAGCAAGGCCTGGAGAAGCAGAAGAGGAAACAATGTCTGAAGGGACAAGATCTGAAATAAAGGGATCTTAAGAAAGGTGTTGAGCAGGGAAAGATTAAAATTGGTCTCTATGTACCCCCCTTCTGAGGAACCAGAAACATTCTGGAGTAAAACATCATCCCCACCTGAGTGGGAGAATGGGCTGAATAGTACCCTGATCCAAAAGAGACTGAAGAACCTCTGGGAAATGAGGAAGATGGTCTTGAGGAGGTTGAGGAATGCCTGAAAAGGGAGAAAGGGCTTTCAAACCATGAAATATCCCTGATGGATAATTGAGAGAACCCAAGAATGTCAGGTGATTCAAAGCCAATTTGGAAGAGACAGGGAAAGGTAGGGAGATAAGGGGACTTGACTGAGGCAAAGAGAAGGCCAGACATCAAACAGAACCAGAGATATCCTGAAAAGAAGGTTTTTGAGAGGAAGGAGTCTGAGTAGACTTAGCAAGAGGAACACGCCTAGAACCTTTCTTATCCTTAGGTGGAGGAGCTTAGCTTGCCTATGATCAAAGGCAGACTTGGAAGGATAGTTCCTCTGAAACTTAGGAATAGGGGAAACAAAAATATCTTTCAGCTCCTGCAAGGCCTTACCCTTATCCTAGAGGGAATTCAAGTCAGCAGCAGCAGTCCCCAAAAGACTGTTATCTAAAGGAGCATCCAAAAGTTAGGCCTTGATGCCATCAGGCAAAGCCGGAAGATGTAGCCAAGAATAGCACCTCATGACTCAACAAAAGGCAACAGCATTGAAAGAGGCCTCAGACATATCATAGCCACATTTGATTGAGTGGCAGGTAACTTGAGAAGTGGAGTTTAACAAGGAAAGGGCAGAAGCCTTCCCGTCAGAATTAGAGAGGTCAGAAACCACCTTAGAAACCTAGGAAAGGAGGACCAAAAAATACCTGGTCATATGGGTCTGGTAGATAACTTCCCTGAAGGACAAGGGAGGCAGGAGTGCAAACCTTCTTGCTTAACCTTTCTGTCACTCTACTATCCTTATCAGAAGGAAGCAGCTTGGTAGAGGGCAACAACTAGGAGGGTTTGTCAGAAGAAACTGACACTGAAGGATCAGCAGAAGGACACTTGAAAAGAAATTTGCAATCCTCAGGCACCTTGTAGAACCAATCAGGCTTCTTTGGTGCAGGAGGCTGACAGTCAAGGCCTACAGAAGATGCAGAAAAGGCATCCAAAAGGGCAGGCAAAATAGGAAGAACAGCAGATGGTTTGGGAGAATCCATCTGTAGAAGCTCATAGTACCCTCTTCTGAATGTCAGAGACCTGATAACAATCCCATTTAAAACAGTCCATGCATAATGTGTAATGCTAGAAGTTTAAATAATAGCTTTACAGCATTAGAGGCTAGAACTAAAGTAGACAGGATTGAGGTATTTTTGATTGCAAAAACTTGTTTTTCTGAAACAAATCATCCCGCTTTGAGTTTACCAGGATATCTGGCTTATCAGTATGTTATGGCAGGGAAGAATGGAGGTAGGCTGTCTATTTATGTGAATATAAACAAAAAAAAAAATCCTATCTCTCTACTCGTTTCCCACCTTTCTATAACCAGTAGAGTCTAGTTTTCAGATTTTGCTGCATTCTGGGCTGTTTTGTAGTTTCTGTGTGGGCCAGACCTTACTAAGATAAAAGGAAGGTTCTCTGTTCATCAGTGAGAGTGGTAAGCTTTGAGCAGCCTGTCACTGGAGGAATAGTTTCAGCTCAGAATCTGTAGTTTTACTGGCCATTTTGGGCTATTTCTATCCCTTTCATCTTTTTGTTTAAAACCGCGGGTTTGTGCAGTTTTGCACATCTCGCAGCTCCGTTTAACTAGGTTTAAACTATTCCTGGTGCCAGAAAGTCTGCTCTTCTAATTTTCCCTTAGAACTAGCCAGTTTTCTAGTTTTAGCACTCAAAACTGTTTCCTTGTGCTCAGCACTTGTTCAAAACTCATTGCAAGCACTAAATAATCTACAAATTACTGCAGCATTCAACTTTCCTCACTTGTTAGGAGGAAAACAGTTTTTAGTACTTAAATTAATAAGCACCTATCCAGGCATGTCTAAGGGTCAGCTCCCAATATTTTCCTCTGTCCACCTGATGAATCTGGACATCTTGGGGCAACGTAGCAATTGCCTCATGTACACTGACAACCCTCTCCTCCTACCACCCAACACTTCAACCTGTAAGAGATGCACTTATATAGCCAAACTGGAAGCCAAGCTCTCTCTAGCCAAGTTGTACTAGACAGTCAAGAGGAGAAGGTAAACACCTGCACCACACCACACTCAACACAGTCCATTAAAACCTACACCACCTAAACCCACACATAGTAACACAAAACACACACCTACATTTGTGGAGGGTCTCAATAAAAATCTGCCCAAACAGAGACCTCCAAAGCTGAAATGCAAGCAACCACCCCCAACACTACCCAAATGTCACATACCCCACAAAATCAGTGTGCCGCTCAACCTCAGCCCATAAGGCAAAACAATGCACCCAACACACTAGTCATAGGTGACTCTATAGTCAGGCACACTGATGTCCCACTCACCAGGCTAAACAAGAAGAAAGTTATTGTCATCTGCCTGTGGGGTGCCAGGATCCACCACATAACACAAGCACTCAGGTCACTCCACAAGTACAAATATGACTCTGTCACTGTCCATGTTGCTGTGAATGACGTGAGACATACCTCGCTGGACTACATGAAAAGAGACATGGAGGAACACTTGGATCATGTAGCCCAGACAGGTATGACTCTAGCCCTGAGTAGCATCCTGCCATCACCCAGAATGATACCACAATACAAGGACAAAATGATTGACTTCAACAATTGGCTAAGCTTCTGGTGTCATTCTAAGGGAATCCAGTGTGTGTCTGCCTGGGACCACATGATTGACAAACCACAATGCTTTGCCAGAGATAGCCTGCATCTGCCGCCCCTGGGATTCCGGATACTGGCTAAGGCTCTTGCCACCCCATATAGTGCAAGGTTCAAATGACAAACTTACCACCGTAGCAGGTATAAGCAAGCAAAATCTGAGGGTAATGCTACTCAAGGCTAGACCTTTAAACCTCAAAATACACTCGAGGCACTCCTTAAAATGGAGAACCTTGATATCAGTGCAGTGACAGAGACCTGGTTCAAGGCTCCGGAGAGCACCCCTGCATTACCAGGCTATAACTCATATCACGCCTTTCGGCCACCTAACCTGGACTGAAACACTAAAGGAGGAGGCATGTCCATATTCATTAAGGATATCTACACCTCCAGGCTAGTTGCGCAACATAATGCGCCCAAAATTATCCAAGTGCAACTAACACGGGCCAAGACTGCAATCCTAGATGTACCTTGTTACACATCCCCTGCCATGCCAAAGGATGCCCACTCCACGTTCCTTGATATACTGGGTAATATTAAGGTACAGCCCAATACCCTAATAATGGGTGATTTCAACTACCCCACCATCAACTGGGAAAACTACTCATGTACTAACTCATTTGCTCAACGCTTTCTGGAATTCATAAATTCCAACGCCCTGGATCAGCTTGTCCATTCCCCCACCAGGGGCAGCAATATCCTGGACCTAGTCATTACCAATATGGGCAACTGATGTTCCACACCAGGGTTAAACTCCACGCTGGTCAGATCCAACCACAAGCTAATCACCCTATACATCAATATCCTGCCCCCACCCCCCATTAAGGAAACCACCATAAAAAACATCTCCAAAGCCAACTTCATGCTTCTTAAGATAGAAGTGGCAAGCTTCATGACACCCATACAGATGGAAAATAGAGGTACGACTGCTGAATCCTATACAAATGCACTGTATAAGCACATACACAAGTGCATGGATTATGCCATCCCCAACAGAACCAAGACACTATCCTCCCAAAAAAGGAAGCCAATCTGGTGATCCCCTCCCATAAACAAACTCTACAACAGAAGAAAGAAGCTGTTGCAAAAAAGAGTAAAATCCCCTGATTGCAGGAACTCCCTGGTCAGCCTCAGTAAGAAGCTGAAATCCCTCATAAAATCCTCCAAAGCTAGTTACAAAAATAAAATTGCCACTGATTCTAAAGACAACCACAAAGCATTTTTCAGCTATGTCAAGAATCTCAATGGTGACACTCAGACCTGCTCTAAGCTACAGCACAATGACAATAGATATATGGAACCAACTGATATTGCCAACATCCTGGCAGATAGGTTCAGTGCAAACTTCCTCACCCCTCACCCCCCAAAGGGCCCATCACTATACCGGAAGAATGCAAAGCCCCTGTAATCACGGCTGTACAAGTAAAGACTGCACCCTCCAAAGCCAAGAACACAGCATCCATGGGACCTAACAACATCCCAGGCTGCATTCTGCATGAACTACAGAATGAACTGGCACCCCAACTAAGTACCATGTTCAGTCATAACCTCACTTCAGGCTTTGTTCCTACTGAATGGTGCACAGCAATGGTTATCCCACTCCACAAAGGGGGCGTCACCACAGACCAGAGGAACTTCCGCCCCATTAGCCTGACAAGCCTGGTCTACAAGGCCATGGAACATATCATCTTGGAGCTTATAAACAAGGACATAGGTAACCTCCAAACTCTGAACCCCATTCAGTTTGTAGGTCATGTCTCCTAAACCTGATTGACTTCTTTTCAGAGCCATGGATGATGGTAAGGTGGTGCACACAGCCTATCTTGACCTTGCCAAGGCTTTTGACACCACCCACCCCTCTGGAATTATAGATAAACTCACTAGACTGGGCATAAATCCCTATGTCATAAGATGGGTGGCCAAGTGGCTCACTGACAGAACCCACACAGTGGAAGTAGCCGAC
Source organism: Protopterus annectens (assembly GCF_019279795.1). Taxonomy (NCBI): domain Eukaryota; kingdom Metazoa; phylum Chordata; order Ceratodontiformes; family Protopteridae; genus Protopterus; species Protopterus annectens. Next base: position 1,326,866,423 of record NC_056725.1, on the reverse strand, counting down.
TCCAAATCCAACTTCAGACCAGTGGTAAGTGGAGTACCACAGGGCTCAGTCCTGGGTCTTCTCCTGTTTGGCATCTACTTCTCAGAAATCCAGGCTAATGCAGAAGGTCTTTGGTTAAAGAAGTTTGCAGACAACTGCAAACTAGGTGCCATAATAGAATCACCTAATGTTGTGGACATTCTATAAAGGGGCCTCACTGAGACTGATGCTTGGTGTCAAAGTCATGACCTCAAGCTCAATGCCAAGAAGTACATTGCATCCCCTTTTGGAAAAACACTGTACCCATGAACTACCACATAGGTGGTAGCCTACTAAACACCAAAAGTGTGATAAGAGACTTTTGGACACAGGTCGACGTGTAGTCTCTGCTTTGATAATCACAATGCCACAGTAGTCAGGAAATCCTTCTACGTGGCACACCTCATCACAAAGTGGTTCACCTGCAGGAAAGAAAAGAGGTCATTGTTCCTCTCTACTCATCCTTCATCAGACCCATTAGAGTATATAATGCCCATTTGGCATGTGCCTTGCAAGACATCTACAACAACTAGAAAGGCCACAGAAATACTTCACTAAGAGGATTACCAGCCTCAAACAGATGTCATATGCAGACTGTTTCAAAAAATTCCAGCTCTACTCCGTGGTTTATCGCCTACTCAGAGGCAACCTCTACCTAACATACAAAGCCATGTCAAACCTAGATCTGTTGGATATGCTACACTTAAAGAAACCCCAATCCATCTGAGCCACACGCTCCAGGGACTAAAACCTTGCCACCACAATAAATGGAACATGCTGGAGGGACAGATTCCTGTCCAAGAAACTTCCCATGCTCTGGAACAGACTACCCATTCATGTCAAGCAAAGCTCCTCATTAGCCCTCTAAAAGAAAAATCTCAACAACTGGGTGAGAAATAGGAAATTCACCCCAGGGATCACTTCTGTGACTCTGCTAGACAGGGGTGCAGGAAAATAACTTTCTTGGATGGTGAAAGTCAGGGAACTTTTTTGGCTAAGCTTATATAGGCCCTAGGGCTGATAGCCTAGTACCTATCTATGAAACTATAAAATTTGCCTTTAGGGTAGTAAGTAAGACTACATATTTTGAGATTATGTCAGTAAGTATAACTGTTAACAATAGGACAGTTAGGATGTGTTTATTTTATAGACCTCCAGGTTTTAATTATTAGGAAAATTATGAATTCAGTAGAATTATTATCTCTGAGTTTGAAAATAATTATGATTTTACAGCTGGGGATCTTACTGCACCCAATATTAGGTAGGAAAGGCATTCATAATGGAACAGGTGTGATTGATGGGTTGGTTGAATTTAGTATTGAATTTAGTTATAAACAGTTGGTTAAAAGTTCTCCCAGGGGGTATAATGTATAAGATGTACTGTGGTCAAAGGAAGATATGAATGATATAAAATGTACTGCTGAACCAGGATTATTAGGGTCAGACCATCATGGTATGGTATGGAACCTTATGTTCTCTGGGACCTATTTAGTCAAAAAGACAGATTCAGTTAGGCACTTATTTTATAGAACACATTTTGTAAAGGTGACAGAAGAGCTGAAAAACTGTAAATAGAAAGTAGTAGTATGTAAAAAAAAATACAGATGCGGGTCGGGAAAAATGTCATATTTTGTACATCAACTAATTGGAAAACATGTTCCTTTAGCCCCAGTTAAGTCTGGATTAAATAAACAACCATGGTGGAATAGTGAACTAGACAAAGTTAGTAAAAGAACCAAGTTCCTCTGGATGAAATTTAGATTGTATCCAAATGAGAGTAATAAGATTAGGTACAAGCAAGGTAGAACTGAACTCCCAAGATGGCTGAAACAGACCACATAATTATGAGATGAATCTGGCTAAATGTATCCAGGATAATAAGAAAGCTTTTTAAAAGCATCTGAATCAGTGTAGAGTCTGAATATAATATTGTGTAGAATAAAGACGCTATTACTGATGTAGGATATTTAGTAGGTCTATTCTTGAACACTATACTTGCATCTAAAGGGGATAACTATATTAATATCTTCTTATTTAATTTAGATGAACAGCCTCCTAATATAGTTGTTGATAGTGTGAATTATCTGGGAAAATTAATTCTACCTCTACTGCTGGACCAGATAGGATCAATGTATTTATTTATTTTTTTGTTAAGTCTGTTATTGAAATCCTTTTGCAATGTTTAACTTAGCTATTCCAAAGAACATAAGAAATTAGGCTGTGGAAGGAGTATATAGTTATTCCTATCCCTAAGGGAGGGGAAGCTTCAGTTACTGAGAACTACAGGTCTATCAGTTTAACGTGTATACTGGGGAAATGTTTTGAGTGGGTCATCTATCCAACAGGCTGAAAGACATATTATGCAGCATGCGTTTACCTGGAAATCATGTGGGACAAATTCAACCATTGTGGGAGGCATTAGGTAATGGGTTGCCTGTGAATGTAGCTTATCTTTACACAACTAAGATATTTGATACTATCACTTATGATAAACTAATTTTTAAATGATGGCATTTAGGGTGAATCGTTGTAAAAAAACAAGTTAAAAATTGGTTGAATTTCAGATTTGATAGGGCAAGATTAGGGGTCACCCTAAGTCCAAAATATTTATTCTTTAGTACCTCAAGGATCAGTTCTTTGATCAGTGTTATTTGGACTTTTTATGATTTATTTTCCATTAATAAAAGGGATATGGGTCAGGAAATATGCTATCAACTCTAAGATAGGGTCGGTAATTACTGCAGTTAAAGATGAAAGTATAGTCCATGTATATTTGGATGAATTGTTTAAACGGGCATCTGTTAACATGGGGTTCAACATAAAGAAAACCTGTATTATTAATTTTGGTAGGATTAATATGTTTAAATACTAGTGTTTTAAAATCTGTGAATAACATCAAGGATTTGGGTATAAAGGTAGACAGTGATTTAAAGTTTGATTTGCATCTGCTGGATATCATCAGAAGATGTTACTTAGAAATAAATACTTTGAAAACTATTGTAGGGATAGAAAATAATTGGTCCCTATTCATAAAGCTACTGTAAAACCTATCATGGAGTATGCTGGTAATGTATATAGGTATAATTCAACACAGATTGAAAGAATGGAATGGCTACAGAAATATTTCACTCAACAGATAAAAAGATTGAGGTGAAAGAGCTACAATGTTAGACTTAGGGACATTTCTTAACTCTCTATCAGACATAGATTATTTAGGGGTGACTCAATTTTTATGTACTAGTGTATTAAGTCCTAAAGTTTGTGAGCTAGAGTTGGTATACCAAGAAAGCATTATTAGAACGATACTAGAAATGGAGAATTCCTGTGGGAAATGGCTAAATGTAAAACTTAGTTCTTGGAGAACTGTCTTCATTTTAGAGCAGGATGTTGACAGAATTCTTTGCTTTTAAAAATCAGTCAAATGGGTACTAATTACTTGTTTAAACTGGCATCAGATAAGTATTTGGGTGAAAGGATGCAAGATACCAGATGCACTGGAGGCAGGCTCCTTGAAGGTCTACAGGGCCAAGAGTTTGAATTCTAGAACACTGATTTGTTTTTTTTATCTGTAAGGATTAGAGAATTCAATAATCTTCAGTTTTAACATAGCAGATCATATTTAACCACCCCTATTGCTGATTGTCCAAAGTTTTGCTGAGCTTTGTATCATATTATTGTCATACCCCCGTAAAAGTTTTGGTTGTCTGGTAAATCAGTGAAACAGACTCAGTAAATAGTGCCAGACACTGATGCAACATATGGTAACATTTAACCATTTTAAGTGAATTTGAGTAATTAAAATTGTCTCTGATTTTGGTCAGGTACCCAGCCCCCTAATATTGCTAGCTTTTTTCAAAGATTTTGAGCAAGGAAGTTGAAAGGCATGCCTTTTACTTTTAATTAAAAATGTCTGAAAGCATTTTTTTTCTCCAGGGATACAAAAGTATTTGTACGAATATAGGATTTACTTTTGTACAGCAACATATACCATGCAGCAATGTTCTCACTGGGGTGCGGATATTGTGCATATTTTGTCAACAGACTGTTGTAACTGACTGGTTTTAGGGGGAGGGCGCGGGGGGGGGTCACAAAATCTAGCAAATTTTCGTCTCTGACAGTTGGTAACATTCTGTGGGTGATAGTGGTGTCCCCAGTCATGCATAAATGCATCTGGCATTATGGACAACACTCTACAGTTCTGTTCGTGCATTTGGCATTTTTTCTGCAATGGTTTGTGTTTATTGTGTGGACATCATGCATGGAGGCACAAGGTAATCATTGTGGAAGACATATAAAATTGCTCGTGTTGCCTGTTTTTCTCTTCCTTTGAGGTGTGGAAATTTGACTTGAGTCAGTGTATATATTTCTTGGTGTTTCAGTTGGTGAGCATCCAAGTTCCTATCCAACATGGCATTTTGGTATTCTGTCTGTTAGATAGATGAGGGCTCCAGGACTGTCACATGGGTTGTTGGATGCTGGGTGGTTCAGGTTTGTCCATTCGGACAGCTCTTTGTCTTGATGATTTGTCATGTTGGTACCCAGTGGGTGGTAGTTTTCTCATTTGCTTTTTGTCCTTGTATATAGTCAAGCATGTCACACTGTGGATATGTGAAGCAGCACGATCAAGTCTGTAGCCCCCCCCTCATTGTCATGGGTCCCTGTTTTGCCTTTTTAAACATACACTGGCCATACAAGATTAACAAATCAGTTCTGACATGGTTTGTGGTTATTTCATGCTGATGTGTTTGTGTGTGTGTGTGTGTGTGTGTGTGTGTGTGTGTGTGTGTGTGTGTGTGTGTGTGTGTGTGTGTGTCGGAAGCTTTGCGGCAGAGTCCATAAAAAAGATGATGTACTTTTTCCCCGTTCATGCAGAAGGGCTACTTTTTGTTTTGTATACGAGTCCCTGGCTCTGCATGAGCAACCAGAAAATGTGCCCTTTTGTTGTATAAATATCTCTGCTTCCTTGAAAAGAGGTAATGGCTTGTTCCAAGCCTTGGTATTCCACTGGGCACACAAGCTCTTGATACTAAGCTGTCAAAATGGAGAGATTGCTTTCTTGTACAAGGCATCCACAGTTATGTCACCAGAAAGGAGATTTCTATCACCATCTCTTACAATATTATGACCAGAACAGGGATTCATATCACCACCTCCTACACAATACCTTTTCTGTGTATTACTTACAGTAATTGCATAATGAAGTGACACGTGCGGCCGCATTTCTGTGGCAGCTACAAGTATGTTTCTCTAGTTCATTTTCTTTCCGATGTTTGTTGGTGTTGTAGTCACTATTATTTAGAACACTAGTGTGGGAATGCAGTGTCTTTTTACTTTAGTGGGTTTGGTAGAGATGCGTGGATGTGTTTAATGTCACATTGGGTCACGGTTTGTTTATTCATTGTTTCAGATTGATGTTTTTTGACTTTCTAGTCTTTTAGTGTCTCAGTTTCTATACTACCTTATGTGACCTAATAAGATGCAGGAAGATGCATTGCGGTGGTCATTGCATTTGTAGAGAAGGGAAATGAATGTGTTTCCAGTGGTTGGGAGGGTGTTGTTTCTACCTTATGTTTTTGGCCTAAAGTATTGCTGATGTGCTGGAATTGATTGCTTTGATGGGAGGCTGTGGCTTGCAAGTTTCACAGCCGCACATTCTCGCCAGCACGTTATTTACTGAGAATGGGATGCTGGCAAGAATACCTGGTTGCTGTCACATAGTTGGAAAGTGCTACCGTGTGTGTGTGGTTGTGATGATAATCAAGTGCCCAATCGTTTTTGCAATTCCCTGTTTACCCAATTTTACATTCTAGATTAAAAATAGAGTAATTCTGTCCACATATAGGAGCATTAGGTAGGTAAACCTGCATAGTAGTCTCCAAACCACACTCCTTGAAGGCAAATACCTTGTTCAAAGGTCATATGTGAGTGGTAACTGAGGCTAAATCCCTTTACTTAGGTCACAGTAGTAGCGAAAATGTGGGTGGTACAGTGGTGGGACAGATAGCATTGACACATCATAGCTGCAAGTTCTATGGTCAGGCTCTTAGTCTGGGTGCCTTTTGTGTAGAGTTTGAATATCGTCCCTGTGTTTTCTTGGCTTTTCTTTGGGTATCCCAATTTCTTACAAATTTCATAGACATGCAGTAGGTGGATTGGGGGCTACAAATTTTCCATAGGTACGTGTATGTGCATGTGTGATAAAGAAGAAATATTTATCATCCTGCCTATATTTCTCCTTTTGATCTGTAAATTTTGCAGATAGAAGAGGCTGTCTGTAATGGTCACTCTAAGAGTAAGCTGTTATTCATGGTAAAAAGAGTAACAGAAATATTAAATATCAAATCATTACATTATATAAATAGATTATTCATTATATAAATAACACAAAATCAGTTATTTAAACTACAAGACATGTTCATATAAGAAATTACACGTCAAACAGCTTATTTACATCATTATTTATAACATTATATCATTCTTCTTGTACTACTTCATTAACATCACACTTTATATTTACACATGCTAATAAACATTACTTTCCTGTCTCTAGACTAAACATATATTTTTAAAACTCCATGAATCTAGTATACTTATTTAAAAAAAAACACAACGCAAAGACATATATTACACTATCCAGTTACTAATGGTTCTCATGGTTAAGATGTATGATATGAATATTTTACAGCTATGTCAAAATATTTAGGTTCCAGTAAAACTATTTGGATTAGTAACATTGTTAACATTACTAGTTGTAAGGACTTAGCCCTTTCAGTGTTGCTGACAGCTATTGGTCATTTGGCTTATGCAACTGAAAGGATGAAATTCATGTCATTAGACTTAGCAAGTATATAATTACAGACTTTTAATTAAGATGTCCATATATTAAATGCAATAGGAACCTATATAAAGGTATTACTTTGACATAGCTTAATTGATCAAATGTTTAATTTGTTCTTTGATATTGTTTATCTATTGATATACAGATGTATTCTGAGACTCACTAACAACTGAATAGAAAACTTAAACTTTAAATGAATTCTAAATATATGTTGTATCAGTAAACAGCAGAAATGCATTTATGATACAGAATAGATTATTTTGTTTTGTGGAAGGGGAAAAATGTGAAAAAGTTAAAATTCAGTTGATGTAACTACAATAGCTATTTGAATATATTAGAGGAAGAAACTATTATAAATCTTCTATGAAGTATTTGTCGGAAGGGAAAATAAATGAAGTACTTACTAGTGTCAAATTGTTTTGTCACAATTATAAAACAAGACAGAGATAATTAAATGTATCTAAATAACTTGAGGGAGGAATATATAAATTAACTTGAACCTGATTTAACTATTTACTTCAAGCTTCATACAAAAGTACTGGAATATCTTTATTATGAATCAAAGACAACTGTATTGCATTGAATGTCAGGTAAACTACTACATGATTTTGAAGTAACAATGAATGTTAAATTTGAAATGTTGCCCTTTGAACCCAGAGTGGAAAAAAAAAACTTATATTTAAATTTAAAGCATTATTAGTATGCTAAATATGTTACAAAAAATTAGATATCTAGATAATATTTTCATACACATTATTATATATTTATCTGTTAGCTAATTATATTCTTTTAAACTATGTAAATAATATTATATTGATTTTGAGGTCAAAGAGAGATTAATCTAAACCCTATTCACAAGGTTAGAAGGTTTGCTTGGGTAGTATTACTAGCCAGGCAAAGAGGTATATTACCTCATAGTGAAAGGGAATGTATTATATGAGTTGAAATAATAAGTTTAGTAGTTCATTTGTTTTTTTTTTATAATGGTTTGGTGTCTACGGGTAAAATATTCAATACATACATGAATAATATGAAATCAAAACATTTTTTATAAAACAAAACCAAGAGTCAAAATTATTTCCATATACTGTCATACAAAACAAAGTAAAATATGAAATATTTATCCATAAATATTAATGGTCTGAACAATAGTAATAAGAGGAGGAGTTTATTCAAATATATAAATTTACATAAACCACAAATAGTATTCTTACAAGAGACTCACTTGTTAGATACAGATATAAACAGTATAAATATTAATAACTACACTGTGCTAACAAGCCTCAATATAAACAAGAAATGAAATCATATCTCCTAAAATAATTAAAACCTATCATGATACATCAGGTATGTTTTGTCTAGTGTCTATGGAAGTGAATAGAAAAGTTTATACTTTAATAAATTTATACTGGATACCAGGACTTGGACTAGGAACAGTTAAACATCATTTTGAAGAAATAATTCATTTAACTAAAGGTAACCTGATAATAGATGGAGATTTTAATTGTATAACAAATGATAAAGACACTGGGCAGGATTCACGAAGCCTCCGTGTAAGAGTTATAACTCATACACGGAGGCTGCAGTTAAACGGAGTGATGTCAGCATGCTCTGCATATTCATGAGAGTATGCTGAATCACACCTAAGGCTAACACGGTCCATGTAAGACAGTAGGGGGCGTGTCCGTAGGCCGAGCCCTGTAAGCGGACATGCCCCCAGAAGAGTAAAAGTGCCCAAAGTAAACACCCACGACAGAGTCCATGGAAATGTGAATAAACACAACACAACACATGCCCCCACAGACTACGAACATAAAATGTACAAATGAACATCTCATAATTTTTTTTAAATTGTAAAGATGTTTAACCGTGAGTGCTTTCGTTTATGTGGCGTGCCCGTAGCGCAGCCACAGTTAGCAGTCAGTGGGAAAGCATATAAGAACTAAATATGCAAAGTAAGCCAAGAAGCAATAGCGTAGCAGTAGAAATGTTGGCTGAAGAGCAGGCATTCATGGTTCGAGCCCCCACAACACCAATTTTTATTTTTAGCAAAATAAGCACGAAACAAGTCCCTGACAAATATGTACACATAAAATCACATTTTATGTAAAATGTAATGAAATAGCCCATTTATATTGAAGAAATTTGAGGTAACAAAACAATAAAAAATGCCAGATGTGCCCATAGCTGAGCTACAGTTTAACAGGGTGAGTGCATCTGCCCGTACGTGAGCAGTGGTTTAACTGGTGCAAAATGAGTGCCCGTAGCTGAGCAGTGGTTTAACACGCTGAATCTATGTGACCCTAGCTGAGCTGAGCGTAATATGCGTGCTGATAGCCAAATGAGGCTTAAACCAGCGTACCGCGCAAACAAGCTAACCGACGTGCAACGTTGAGCAAGCCGTATCAAAACTGCCTTCACACAGACACACCCCTCAGCTTGTCTAGACAGTCATAAAAATAAAAAGTAGTGGCCAGGTTCGAACCCAGGATACTATACACCATAGTCAAGGTACTGAACCACTAAGCCATGACAGCAGTACCTATAAATGCAATAATAGCAAATATATAGGAATGAATACAAACTGGAGCATGACAATGCAGGTTTAGTGAAGTTGATACAATTCCAAAATGGCCAATCACAGATATGTGCGGGAAAAACGGACTATATAAGCCCCATAGGCAGGAATACACAGCATAAATGATTGTAGAACTGACTTGCAGCCAGAATGACAGGAGTAGGTGAGGGTAGTTGCTTTCAAGCACAGAGGTGGGGCATTGAGGAGTCCAGGTACATGGTCTGGCTCCTAGTCCACAATCATGAGGCCCAACTCATGCAGGGCCAGGTCCTGTGGGGAGCATATAGGGCTGAGGCGTGGGACCAGTTGGCTCATGATCTCACCAGTGCCACAGGGATTCCAAGGACTGGTGAGCAGGTCCATCACCACTATGCGGACCTGAAGAGACACAAGCAGGACCAATTGAACCTTTGGATCCAGGAGGCCCGGCAAATGCCCAACGCCCCACTACTGAGTAAGTTACATTTAATTATGTATGTAAGAAATTAAACTAGCTGATATTATGGACATGTGTATTCCAATATTACTTCATTTATATTACAGCTGCAGGTGTTGATGAAAGAAGACTGCAAGGAACCACCATGAAAAGTAGAAAAAAGTTTAATGTTGAACGAGCGCTTTCACGCACACACAGGTGCGCTTCATCAGGTTACAATTAGACAAAAGAGACTCTCTACTTATATACCAAAGACAATTATCAATCAATCAATTAATCAAGTAAAAAGGTGTAGTTAGTTCTACAGTCATCTCACTGTTTAAAGGAACAAGCTAAGAATATCTTCTTAATGCTTTTTCCTCGGACAAATCAAATCAGAAAACTAAAGTTAGTGTTACTAACATATCTTTTTCAAACCTCTTTTCTTCTGAAAGAAGTAAATTCAATAGACTAAAGTCAATAATAGTAATAAAAACATGTTTATAAAAGCCTCAGCTGTAGAAACTATCTATATAAGAACTCTTTGTATAAAAACTATTTGCATAAAAACTATTTACATAAAAATACATCTATATATAATGTATGAGTCACATGCTGTATCAAGTACTTTAAATCATTATCGTATACAACATTTATATAGCAGATAACAAGGTTCTATCCATTCATATGTCACCATAGATCGAAAATAATATCTGCTTATTTGATCAACAAAATCAGGTGTATCAATTAATCGATCTTTGAATGCGGTGGCTTTTGCCCCTTATTCAAACAACTACAAATCATGGTCCAATTCTCCGCCAAAATGTTAACTGGGCGGAACAACCATGTTTCATAGGAATGATATTGATAATGATAATAGTAACCATGAGGTTTGATGGAAACTATTCTATCGCTCGTATTAATATATTCGATCATCTTAAATCTTGAGAAAACGACTAAAAATATATAAAATAATATAACTCAGTATATATATATATCCTATATCAGTTAACAAAATGCATGATCAATTAATAGATCAAAATTGATTTATGCAGAACTATTAAAAATGTATTAAATTAGGACAAAGCATCAACAATTATTATAGTGAAATCGCACTTATTTTATTTATTCATCTTACTTGATAGTGCGTACCTAAACCAGTCTTATATTTATTATAGCTACTGAATTCCCTTTAACCAAGCAATGACATAACTACTACAATAAATGAAGTTGTCTTACTTCAATATACAGGTAGGTAACCAATTATGCATATATTTATTATTTGATATTTTTTTATTTTTATTTATTTATTTATTTTTTAGGGTATCAGCCTATCAGATGGAATACATCAAAGTCTAGCATATAACATTGGTTCTATGAAGGAAAAACTAACATATGTCAGACAAAATTGCAATGTATAGTTGCTTGTAATATTTAATATGGAAAAGCACAAGGACTAAAAAGTCAAAAATGCTGCAGGTGTCTGTTCTGCGAACCACAGAGCCTATGGTGATAGGCTGGTGCGGTTGCGCCACCAGGCAGGACAGTAATCCACTACCAGTAACTGTTAAGAAATATAAAAGTATGACAGTTAGCAAAAGAGTGCAGTGTAGTCACTAAGTAATAAAATGTGCAAGTAACAGTGTAAAAGTGTTTGCAAGTATTGCTTGATTACAAAAGTGTGTTGCAGTCTGTAATCCAAACAGAAAAATGAAAATGTCTGACATAAATTCTGAAATAAAGATGCCCCACCTCTAAGAAAATAGTACACAACCTGCAGCAGGCTGAAAAGTACAGCTGCAGAAGATGATGAAATCACATGTGTGAAATATATCCCTGTTGAAATACTGAAACATGACAGAAGTGAGACTGCTGGAAAGGATTGTAATAACTACAGGTAAAACATGTCAATAAAGCCTAGAAGTAAGTACCATCCTGAATAGTAAAATGAAAACAAGTGAGAGAGTGTGAGAAAGTGTCATGAATCCAGCAATACAGTAGTAATAACCCCTGAATAAAGTATACTGCAGTCAAGACAGAATGAAATGCATGTGAGAATCAAAACCAAACAGCGAAATCTGTTCAAAGTGTTGCTGCATCTGGAATGTGTATCCCAAAATCTGGATATGTTGCTCTCAGTCTGCAATATGCAGCTAGTATGATTGTCTGATATACCAAACATCCACACCTGTCTATAGCTATATAAAGCAAATGTAGCAGGATGATGTAGCTGAACAAAGCTAGATATGAATGTGTATGAAGAACAATAAAATGTATATTGATGTTGCAGTAACAGTCCTATCACCAAGTTGAAGTAGTTATCATATAGGAAACTGTAGTTAGAACAGTAGTGTGTATATATGTGCAGCTATTAGAAATGTACAGCATATGTATTGGTATTTGAAGGTGTTAATATTATTTTCTTCACCCCACCCTATAACCACATATAACCCATTCCACGTGAAAATGGTATGCGCAATCACAATTAACACCCTGGACATTTGTCCTGTTGGGTCATATATATTTGCATGTCCGTTGATGCATCTGCCCTGTTCATACATCCAAACCTGATGGCCTGTTGCCATCAATCAACCCTACATGTTGTTGGACTGTGTATTGCTGTTCAAATTATGCATGTGTTATGCTCGCTGTTCAATGGTGTGAATATCTGGGTGTTTGGTTAATGGGAATACTAATGCATGCTGTTACAACTAATTGTGAATGGTATTATATGTCACTAACCCAAACTGTCATGACATAATGCAAAACATAGGGCGACAGGGAAGGCGGGTTCCAGCGGTCCCACCTCTCCCACCTCAGCTGGCGAGTGCACCTGGCACTAGTGCCCAGTCTGGACCCTCCTCCGGTGGCCCTGTGCCACCTGCGGGTAGAAGCGCTGCAGGGGATGGGGCTCATCCCCCCTCTGCAAGCGTGGCCGGAGGAGAACCACCACTCACCCTCCGTAGTGTCCGGACTGTGGTGCGTAGGGAGATCCGGGACTCTGTTCTCGAGCCCCTACGCCAGCTTGAGGCACAGGTGGCACAACTTATGGGCATGCCTGTTGCCCGGCCTACACAGCCCCCAGCACAGCCCCATCCTGGGCAGTGAAGGAACAGTGGCAACTGCCTATGGGTGGGGTTATCAGTTCCACTGTTGCCATCTATGGGCTCATGTGCTCTGGATATCCAAACCTCCGTCCCCGTCAATTGTGGAACCCCCCCCACACGTGTCATACACCGCCCCTGTATGCGTCTTGTTTGTCTTGTCTGTTTACCTACCCAACCTACCTCCCCAGCTATACCGACTTCCTTCACCTGACATACCACTCTCACCTGAAAAAAAAAAAAAAAAGGGCACTCTGTACCCACAAAAAAATTACGCCCCATACATAGCTGCCCATTCTGCACATGTCTGCTGGACATGGAAACTATCAATTACAATTGGCTGTACAACAAGTATTATTGTTGTCCTGACACCTCTCTCAGAGGTGGAAGGTTTCAAATGTCACACCAAATTACATACATATGCACAGCTGTTGCTGATGAAGAAATGGGCAGCTATGGGCCTTACCTACATCCCTCCTGCAAATCCCAGGCTTGTTTCCCTACTGTCTTACCCTCTTTGTGACCCCTTTTTCACCACTTTCCTGTCTCCCCATTTTCATTTCTTTCAAAGAAAATAGCGCGGGTGTGCGCCAGAGTAAGCACTGTTAAGCGGTTGTAAGCGGGTGTGCACATGGGTGCGTGGGGCTAAATGCCAGTGCGCATGTGTGAGCTCCGCACAAACCAGCGCTAACCTGGTTACAACTGCTTAAAAGTGCCTTAGTCACTCTGATTGACAGGTCCTGTAGTCAGTTCAAAAGCAAAATAAAATCCCACTGTCATTCCCAACCCAGGACCTTGGAAACAGTAGTCTGTATGACCTACCACTAAGCCATGACTCTTATACAAGAACATTGTGCTAAAATAAATATAACATGTAATAGTAGGGATGAATGTAAAGGGAATATAGGATGTGCAGTACACAAAGCATGTAATTTAGAATTACTGTCAAAACTACTGGATTCCCATAATAGTAGTGTGTGAACAGAAACAGCCATGCTAGTTGGTAGCTTGTAGGTAATAATGTCAGTTAATGTACATATATAAATGTATGTATATTTACATATATATATATAAAGATATATCTATATATAGTTGTAGGTGTCATTGTGCATACACACTTACAACAGGGAACAGGAGAGAGGAATGGAGAAATGTGAATCTACAACACAGCCTGAATCATGAGAGAGATACTAACCTTTACACTCACAGAACAGTGTCCACAGCATACCAGCATGGTCCCCACCCTTAGAATCTGAAAGGGCAACGCCTATCTCACATACCCTTTTATAGCACTGTCCTGAAATCACAGTGAGAACTGCAATCAGTACACAACTGGCTGCATGCAATTAGCAAATGCTGGCTTACAATTGGTGCAGAGGCCATCACATGGACCTATGCAGATACCTACAAAAGCATCCTGTACTAACACTCCACACATGCAATATGTTCATTGCACTGTCTGGAAGCAGACAGAGGGAGAGAGACAGACAGAGACAGAGAGAAAAAAAAAACACACGCTACACACTGTGAGTTTAAGCTGTCAGCAGTGACAGTAGCAGCAGGAAGCAGAAGCAGTGGTAATGCAACCAGCTGCGACAAACACAGGTAATGCAAAGTAGCAGGTTAATAGTCTGCATACTGTGAACCCTCCAAATGTGTCATAGGTCTGTATCTATAGGTATGTCCATGTGATATGTTGTGTGTACGTAGTTCCACCAAAAGGGGATGACTATACATTACATGTCAATCAGTGTTAGGCCATGATCCTGGCAGAAGTTGTCTGTGTGTTGCCCTCAGCAATGGCTGTAGTGACTGTTTTGAAAGGTCAGCCAGGTTCAAAAGGCAGGATCAGCCCATCACAAAGGCAAACTGGCTGGGAACAAGTGTCTGCAGGTACCCGATATCACTGCATATGCATCCCATACTGAATAATTCCATAGCTTAGCAGACCAGGCCAGTTATGCATATGATGTGGTAGTTCCCAGGGTCAGTAGAGGTGCCTTCTTAGTGGTGTGGGACCACTGTTGCTGTATGCCAGTGTCCAGGTACATATCCTGTAGTACAGCCAAGATTAATTATCAGTCTTATATGCGGTTGTATGTCCTCTTGGAGTGCATGTAGCACACATCCAGGGATACCATCAGGTCACAGTGATGCTGTGTGTTCTGCTTTGCTGAGGCGGCCCTCACCTGGACATGTGAGATGATAGGGAGGTTACATTCAGCTGTGATAAGTATTTCAACTGCTGGGGGAGAAGGAGGGGATACGTGCACGAACCTGTCTGCAAGAATGTTGCCAATATCTGTGTGTCTGGTGAATGTTAAGTAGGTGTGTATTAAAAAGGGGAAGAGGGAACGGAATCTACACCGGTTTTCCTTTCATTTGGGAAATTTGGGGGTTAAAAATTGGTGAAGGGCCACACGGGATATCCGGGGTTTCCTAAACATTTCCTGCAAATTTCAACATGGTTTTGCCAGTTGCTGTTTAGGGCCGGGGGCGGCGGGGGGAAAAAAAAAAGGGTTTTTAACTTCGCATAGTTCGGGACGGGCCCATTTTGGTGACCAGGGACAAAACAGAATGCGGGACCAGGTTGGGGGGGTCCCACTTCCCCTAAATTGCATGGTGCAGCATGTTGCCATGTATTTGTTTGGTCGGGTTTTAAACCAAAGAAGGGGTAAAATTTTTAAACTGTTACATATCCAATTCTGGTTTGCCAGCAAGGGCAGTTTTTTTTGGGTGCCCAAGGCCTCAAAGGATTAAGCCTTCAAAGGGCAAACTTTTTTGGGAAAAGATCTGCAGGAACCACACTGGGGGGTCCATTCATATCCAAATAGCCTTTGCGCGGAATTATCCTTATGTGTGAGCCCGGGGTTGTAGGTCCTGGGTGGTGTTGGACCATTCAAAACCCTTTTTTTGGAAGGACCACTGTTTTTGTACACGTTTTTGGTACTTATTTTTGGTAGGCCTCTTGGGAGTAGGGGTTTTGGGTTTCCTTTATTCTTGGGTTGTTTTTTCCCCAGGCCCCCAAACCTTTTGGCCTGTGGTTTTTGAGATGATGGCTTTTATAAGATTTCAATGTGGGGAAGAGGGGGATATTTGCACCGGGTGTGATGCCAATATTGTGTGTTGGTGAATGTAAGTAGGTTGGTTAATGCAGCATATCTGAGGCATTTGGTCCATATGTGTAACATAACTGAAGAAGGCCTTGTGGTTATCCATAGTGTTTGTGGCCATTTCCTCCCAGAGTAGGCCATGGCGTTGTTATGGGAGGTCGTATACAGTGCTGACCACAGATGCCTTCCTTAATGTGAATCTGCTCTGTCCTGCAGTAGCCTCCTGCTATTGTTATACAATCTGCCTCTGTCTGGGGTCCACGGACAGGATGCCTAACCATAGGGTCTGGATTAGAAATGTGTGTGCAAGTTCCATGCAATCTGTGGGATGTCCGTGAGCATTTGCAAAGGGTCAGCAGGGGGGTTGTGGCTTCCACTGGCCCAGTGTGCTGCATGGATACCATCTCAGTCCTAAGTGAATAACTGTCTAATCACATACATATCAAAGTAGTCTACTGTGCTGGTGGTGGTGGTGGGATATGTATATCCAGGCCAGTAACTTGTGTCCACATCACACTAGTGGATGGCGCCACATACAGTACCTTGGGATGAACCCCAGAGTGAGGTTGTGCATTGGACCTGTCAGTGTGTGCTGACCATGGGGCATGCTACTATGTTTGTGGAATGTGGCAGGTATTGTTGCACAGGTGTTGGCTGAGCACTGATATCTGGCCATGTACTTTTGTATCCACCATGAGAAAACACATGCAACATATGGGGAGTAGTATAACTACACATGAGTTTTTATAGTATGTGTGCCATATATTGCTGACATAGTCTGCTGATATCCTGTTTGTGTTCTCTTCCAGGGGGATGGGCCGCATAATTCCCTCTGCAGCGGGAAAATGAGGAGATACACCAGAGCCTGGGTGGGAGTATGACATACTGTTTTCCGCACAGCAGAATCAGCAGGAGAGGGCTGCACTGTGGCAAGACCTTGTCCAGGGTAAATGACATTGGGCATAAAGGGCATATGAGCAGGTCGACATCACTGCAGTGATTTAATCAGAAATGTCCATCAGCGCGCGGATATCCACAGGCAACACTTGAGGCATTCATGGCCCAAATTTGGTCCTATTGCGGAACGGGATCCTTTTGTGTCCCCTTCAGGATGGTGGGTTTTTGCACGAGAAATTTTTGGGTAAAGGCCGTTGGTAACCTTTTGGACACCTTTTAAGGTGTTGCAGTGGTGATTTGTTCCAAAAGGGCCCATTGGCCTACCCGGACCATCACTTTGTGTTTGGTTCTGGTGGCTGTTCCAGCACGAACAGGGGGGCATTCGGATATTGCATCTTTTGGGGTCCTGCCGGGGAAAAGTGTTTTGTGGTGTGTTTTAAAGTTTTGGGCAATTTTCCACTTTTTAAAAACCTTTTTTGCTTGGTTCCCCGGTATTTGTCTTCAATTCGGGGTTTCTTAAGGCACCCCTTGGGGAATTCAGTTTGGGTTTTCCCTTGATTCTTTTCTTTGTTTTAACCCCTCCTCTGGGTAAAAAAACCCCCTATATAGTCCATATTGGAATATTCCTTTGGTCTGGGGTTCTGCTTGGGGTTTGGGATCCTCGGGTGGGGCCTTGGGTATGTATCTGTCCTCCAGCCTTATGTTTGTCATGTTTAAAAGCCAGTATCTTGGTGGGTTCCTTTTGGGTTGACATGGTTTTAAGAATCAAGCTTGTAGATTGTGCCGCTGGGTGTCTCCGGGCGGGTTCAATTTGCCCCTTTTCCCCTTTGGAGGATGAGGTTTCAAGGCTGGGTGCGGAAAACAGTTTGCTTTTGGGGTGGGGTAGAAAGACAGGGCACTGAACCTATGGTAACCTTTCGAACTGTTTTATATGTCTTTGCACATGGATGTGGGTGTCAGAATGGGTTTGCCATTCCCCCCCTTGCAAATTTTTTTCCCCAGTAATTGTTCTTTCGGGGTTTGGTTTGGGCAAAGGTCCAGGTTGTGTCGTTTTTGGGTGTCTGAGAGTGTGAGGGGGGGGTTGGGGGTGGGTTCCCCCTGTGCTTGCCTGGCCAGGGGGTTTTCCCGGTGTTGCCCCTTTTGGTTTTTCAGGGTTAAAAAAAATGGGGGTTGGGGGGTGGGCAAGGTTTTCCAGGGGGGCCCCCGGGCCCCCGGGGCCAAGGAAGGCCCGGAAACAGAATTGGCTTGGCCCAAAGGGACCTTTTTTTTTTTTTGGGGGTGAATTGTTTTACCTTGTTCCTGGTTGAAATGTTTTTTCATACTGGTCCACCTAGGGTTGGCCACCGGGGTGTCTTTGCCCCCTTCTATGTTTTTGCCATTTGAATTTTCGGGGCCCTTCCCTTTGACATTAAACCCGTTCTTATTTCCTTTGGTTATTTGTGGGTTTGTTCCCCGGGGGTTTTTTTTCTGGTGTGGGGCCTGGGTGTATCTCCCCGGGACTTATTTTTGTGTTGGGTTCAAACCAGGCCCCAAATTGGTTGTTTCTTAATGTTTCCGTGTTGGCATGGCCTTTAGACATCCTGCTTTTTGGCTGTGTGACAGGGGGTGTCTAGCCGGGCATTTTTGGTTCCTTCCTTCCCTTGGGGGTTTGGGTTTTACCTGCAGGTGCGGGTAAGGAATCCATTAATTTGTCCTGAAGGGTCTGTCCCGGGTCCGCGATGAGTAACCTTATGATTCCAAAAAGCAGAATGGTTGTGAATGCCCAAGTTTCATTTGGTTCCCTTTGTCCCATTTCCTTAATACATGTGGAATTGTAATTGGGGGGTTTTGGGGGGGTTTGGGTGTTGGATGTCGGGTGTTCCGTTGTGAGGTGGGTAGGCGGCTACAGCGTCCTTGTGTGGGAGGGTGGTTGTTTTGTTGTCGACCGGCTGGCATGTGGGGCCAGGGCCTTCCTTTGATTTTTGGGGTCCGTTTTGGGGGCCCAAAATTGATATGTGGATTGGTTTGGCACGGGCGGTTCTGTCCTCCAGAACTGATTTTTCTCCATACAAGGTTTTAAAAAATTTTCATCGGCATTGGCGGGAAATACCCTTATTTTACCATTTTGGGATTGTTTTCCTGGCTCCAATCGGAGTGGAAGGCCTTACCCAAATTCCGGCGGGGAAGGTGAACCATCCCTGAACAGCACTGTTGTCATGTGACATCTCAGCACCTCCCCAAATCACTTGGGGGGCCACTGTTAACACATGTGTACTGGGTTTTTGGTAGGGTTGGTGCGCAGTGTATACGTGGCATACCGAGCAATGTTTTTATGTTTTGGGAGGAATTCACCCAAACCAAAGCAATATCACATTTTCTGCTTGTTTGGGGAATTGTATGGGTTTTTGAAATTTAGGGCTTCCTTACTTTTTTCAGCGGTAGAAGCTGTGTCTGTTTAGGTCCTTTTAAATGTACACATTTTTCTGTTTTTCCCCCCTTTTGTGCTTTTTCTGTGTATGTTTGATGGGTGCTTGCTTTTTGGAGGCTTTGTTGGTTTGTTTGTTTACCTATTTTTCTGTTTAGGGTTTTTTTGGGGGTTTTTAAAATTTTTTTTTTTTTTAGGCCCTTTGTGGTTAAATGACGTGCCCCAAACATGAAAATGTTCCCCTGGGGCCCATCCAAAAATAAAACCCTCCCCCTGTCTGGCATATCACCCTCCTTTTTTTGGGTTTCCAGTGGGGCCTAAGCATATTTACCTGTGCTGGTGCTTCATTTTGCACACCTTTGCACAGAATCATGTTATGGGATGCCTAGGGATGATTTGAGTTCATGGATTGGTCCATTTTTATTTCCCTTTGTTTTCAGTGTGTGGGTAACTTGTGCCTAATGTTATTGACCCAAAGGCTTACCAAGAAACCAGCGCCCAGGGAACAGGGGGAAGGTTTCCCAACAGAACCATACTTGTCACAGAATCTAACCAGAATTAATTCTTGGGGACAGCGTAAGGGTGCCAAGTTGACAACGATTTGGGTTTTGGGGTTTTTTTTGGCATTTTTGGTGGGGTATGAAACCAAAATTAAATAACTGATAATATCAGCTACCAGGGGCTCTTTCTTGTATCCGGGTACATTTGGTATTCCAAAATTTTTGGCATTGATTTATTTATTTCCCCTTCTTTGGGGTCCCTGACTACTTGTGTTATGTGGCTTTGTGTTCAGGCCTTTTTCCCCTTTTCCTTGTTAAACCCGGGAAGGAAACCAGTGTTCTGTACCCCAAGTCCCCTTTCAATGATCAGATTTTGTTTCCTTTGCCGAACGGGGCCCCTTTTGTTTAGTTCCCTGTGAAAATTTGGGAATGTTTCTTGGCTTTACCCTTGGGCTTTGGTGTTGAAAATTAGCGTCCCCAATATTTTCGTTTTTGTTTTTTCCCTTGTTTTGGTCTAATTGGAATTTTGGGTGATGTGGGAAACCTTTCACTATTGGTCCAGTTGGGGTTTTATTGGTCATGGAATGTAAATTTTCCACATTTTTTGGTAATTTATTGGGGGGTTGTCACTTGGAGGTGCAAAATTGCCTCGGGGGACGATTCTTGGAAATGCCTTATGTAGGTGGCATTTTATCATACTACATGGGTTTTAACTTTTTGCCTACAGATGCTCCACTTTGGCTTTGGGGGGGGAATGGTGGATCCGCATGCCAAAACCTCCAGTGGAAAAGGCTTGTTTTTTAAAAAAGGCAATCCAACTTTCCCCTCTGTGAACCCTAAACCTGTGGGTTTTCCCCATTTCTAAAATGCCAGGCCTTTTGGGGTTCCAGGGGTTTGGGTCAACAGGCTTTATCTGTAGTCACGTGTTTGGGCCCAGGGACTTGGTAAAAGGGGGAAAATAAAAGGTATCAAGGCTGGCCTTACCAGTAGACCTTTCTCATTTGACCGAACATTTCCCGGGATTACAATAGGAATGTTCTCTGCATGTGGCATGGGCATTGGCTGTTTGGGTTTGGGAATTTCCCTCCCCGGTTTGGGTCCATATATGTAAAGGTGTTTTTGGGGAAATTCTGCTCAGCTTTAATGGGTTTGGGGGCTGTAACTTTTCAACATCCCAGGGAAAATTGTGTAAGGCTTTGCAGTAACCTGGAAATGTTTTAGCCCTTGGGAAAACCCAAGGGTTTAATCCTGCGGCTGGTTTTACCAAACCTGGGGGTTTACCTTGGACAAAAAATTGCTACCCCCCAAGTGTCAGGAGCTGACGGACAGGGGTTACCGGTGGGGGGTGCTGTGGACCCCCCTTTTTTCTTTACAGGTGAACCTTTCCCTACGTTGCTTTACACTGCCCACCTTTTTAACCTGGCAGGGTGTTTCAAGGCACCCGGGTTACCATGGGGGGGGGTTTGGGAATTTAAAAACCTTTTCCCCTATGGTCCAGTTGTGGTTTATGTGAGTCATGTGCAATGTCACAGCTGCCACATGTATGCAGTCAGCCATCACCCTTGGCCAAATTTAAAAAATTTTGGATGCCACCACATAGCCAATCTGGGGACTGAGCTTTTGAACCCAGTAATGCCATACCCTGTCAGGTGGCATGTCAAAAGTGACTAAAAAAAGTCAGACATGGCACTGACAGCATGCTGAACACACTGTGGCATAGGGGGACTCAGAATAGATCCTGCCCATCACACACCTCCAGCTGGCACACAGGCATATGTTCCATCAGAACAGAGAAATGCCACACATGGCACACACACCCCTGTGCCACACACTCACAGCCTGTGGGCTACACACCCCTGCTACAGATGTGTCAGGTACCTGTTTTGGGGTGCTGCACTGGGGCCCCCTCAACAGGCTGTATCTGGTGAAGGTCACAGTGATATGCCTCAGGGCACTATGGTCCACCACAGAACACATGCATACAGGTCCAGAGGCATGGACACATATGACTCATCATTGACCATCCCCTATGGATGACCTGAGACATACCTCCCTGGACTACATGATGGGGAACATAGAATGGATCTCTCAGCATGTGGCATGGGCCAGTATGAGCCTGATCTTGGTTCCCAAATACCCTCACCAGGTATGCTACCACTATATGTAGGAAGGGTGTTGTATGTCTACATTCTGCTCTTTTCATAGGGTATCCGCTGGCTGTCAATTTTCTGCTGGGGAAGCCACAATGATGTGCGGGGCCTTGCATGTGACACCCATGGCCCAATGTATATTGGAAGCCCTTGATACAAAATTGCCTTATGTGCAGGACATGGATTACATAGCCACCCCCGGGGGTATCAAAAGGTTAGGACACTAACAGTGCCACAAACACCGGGTGTAAAAAATGCATGCACTGGACATTTTCCTCAGCACGGTGAACTGCAATGTCTGTGCAGTACCAGAGTCTTGATTCATGGCTCACAGGTGCAACCCATCACTGACAGGTTATGCCTCATACCATGCCTGTCGTCCCACACATGTAACACACATGGACAGTGGTATCCCAAGGCACCACAGATACACCCTCCAGGTTGTTGGACGACAACATCACCTAATCTGTGCAGCTAACAGTGTCGGACTGCCATCTGGTTCTAGCCTGGCAAAACCCCCACAAGGAACCATACCTCCATAACAACACTGGCTATGAGTCTCAAGACTTCTTATATGGCTGGACTGCATCCAGCCAAACTTTGGGAGCATTACTGTAGCTACACACCTAGTTGAAGGGTTCACAGCATGTGGTCACTGAATTGCAGTGGAATGACATGTTACCACTCCCACAACAGGTGGGAACATGCAGCACCTGTACATTGACTACATGTAGACATCCCAGACCAGATGTGATCCCCTGCTGTAGGTATTTTACCATATACACCCACACTGTATAGACATGTGGCCCTGCACAGTAAGACACAGTCATATTGTTATACATTGCAAATACCATTTATCCACTCAAGGCACGTGTCAGACATGGTAACTACTGCAGGTCACAGGTATTTATGTGTATGTGTCACACATACATCATGTGTGCAATGCCATTGCTGGTTTAGCAATGGCATGCATTGTTATGCACAAAGACCCACACAAGGTCAGGTGACACAACACACGTCGTTGTGGGTTACCAAAACTACCTATCTGTACTCTGACAAGGTAATGACCCAGTAGCTGGCAATTGGCATTACTGGCCACTAGCCCTGTTTGGCTGTGCTGATAGTGTGGTGACATCCCTGTGTTTACTGGGATAGCAGCATCTGGCATTTGAGTATTTGCCAAAAGGATCTGTTCTCTCACACTTGCATTTAACACCTACTACTACACCCACACACACCACATTGCATTTGCAGGATTCTACATACCTAACTAAGTCAGACCTGAGAGGTTAGAAAGCACTATTGGATTACTAGATGGTTCCTCTTCTCTGGCTGTACTTATAGGGTGCTGACATCATCAGTGTTTTGAAAGGGTAATGTGCATCAGGTAGTGTGATCTCCTGATTGCAAAATAGTGTTCATCAGATGCACACAACCCACATCCAAACACCACACACTTGCCACAGGTTTCAAACCCCTACTTAAATGTTATGGCGAGTGACACTGGCAGAGTGCTATTCTGATGACTGGTGATGTCTCTTCCCAGTTTATGTAAGGGTGCTGCATCATTTTTTTGGAAAAAGGGCCATTGGGGAAATTCCTGATCCAAAAGCACATCATCCAGAATTGCAGACCGGGGCACCCAAAACCCACACACATGCCATTTGGTTTTCCCTTAATCCCTTGTTTGAATCTTAGGCCAACAATCCTTTTTACTGGGGGGGTTTCCCCCCTGGGGTTTTGGGTGTGACTCCTGCAGTAAAATTTGCTCCGGAGTCTTCCATCCAAGCATCTCCCTCAAACCCCGAACCCTCCACACCTCCCTCCAGGTTCAAACCTCTAATTGTACACCTCAAAAGACATACAGGCCTATTATACTGGGGGGCCCCTTTTTTCTGTCTAGACTTCAGTTTTAATTTTTATCCTGTTTGTGTCTTTGGGAAAATCTTTCATCGTTTGAATTTAACCCTCCCACTATTTGCCGGTTAACCCTTCTATGTTTTCACTGCACCAAGTACCCCATTCCTAATTCTGTTGCTTCCTTTTCCTTTCTGTTTCCTCAGGGGGGAGCAACGTGCATACTAGCAGAAACACACTCACAGTGGCTTACACGTGCTTACACGGTTCAGAATCTACTTATTCGGGTTAAAACGCGCACACCCACGCAAACACTGTTACATGTCTGCCAACAGCCTCCAACATGCTCAGCCTGCCCTACACATGCCCACACCAGCGCAAACAGTGTTAAACATCTCCCAACATGCTCCCACATGCTCAGTCTGTCTTACACGTGCGCACACTGCCCTACTCACGCTTCATGGCACGCACACGTGCGCATGCACGCCCAGCAAGAAACTTTGGTGTAAGTAACAGTGTACACCTTCCATTTCTTGACTTTCCCTGACTTATCTAGTGGCACACCTCTTTCCATGATCTGTGTCTGTCATCTGTCATGTTATACTGTCCTCCAATGAACTGCATTTATTTCTACCATCCCCCCTGTGATGTCACCTATCTCCTACTCTATTCCTCCCCCTTATGTATCTCTTACACTACTCAGACTGTGCTCATTTGCTATGTGACTGTGAGATTCAGTATCCTAACCCTCATTTACATGAGATTGCCTACTAATGCTTAGTTACATGTCTTAGACTCAGCTTCCCCCCTTAGCAACCACTGCACGGTGGCCATGTTGTTTTTGGTCTGCTGGTCCCTCCATTGTCATTCCATGTATTTCATGAAACCCACATTTGTGGGTTTATAACCTTCTTTTTTATGTTTTATACAGCGCAGCCCATTTGCGAGGGGCTGCGCTGGGTTTAAACATCGGCGAAAAAAAAATTATATTTTTATTATTTTTGCATCGGGTTACCTTGCCAATGGCCACATATTTGGCCATTGGTATGCTGCCTGAGACATATGCACCCTTTATTTGGAGCTGACATGGCTCCGTTGTGGAATTTGCAGAAACGTACTCAGTTGTCAACTGAGTACATTTCTGCAGCTAAAACGGCTCTTACACGGACTGGTTTCTGCTTCGTGGATCGTGAATATACCTCATTTGCATAACTTTCGGCTGCAAGTGAGGTATTTAGCATGTCCACGCCCAGCCCGTGTAAGAGACGTTTTAGCTGGTCTCTTACATGGAGTTTAGGGCTGTTCCTGGATCGCGAGGCTTGCATGGAGTGTTTTACATCTCTTACACTCCGTGCAAGCCTTCGTGAATCCTGCCCACTGACTCAAAAACCACAAGAAAAAAATTATCTATATCAAAGGAACTTTTAAAATTCACAGACACAATGTGTTTAAAAGACATAAATGATTTTGCTGACCTGGACTCATTAATTTAGTCCTTTATATCTAATGATTTAATAACAAAAATAGATAAAGTTAAAATAATAAATTGTCCACTATCTGATCATAATGCACTAGCTTTTGAGATAGAAGTTAAGCACATAGATACAAATCCCATCACAAGAATACCCTCTTACATCACAAAATTAACAGCGTTTAAATAATTCTATGAAAAAGAAATTAAAGCTTTTCTTGAATTGAACACAACAGAGAGATCTCAGAAATATATATTTGGGACTCATTAAAATCATTTATATATATATATATATATATATATATATATATATATATATATATATATATATATGGGAAAGTATTATCTTGGTACATTAATAAAAGGAAAATCTGGAATAAAGATATGTTAGAATTACAAGAGAGAGCTGATAAATTGAAGCTGGAAGCTCAAAAGGGAAATATAGATTCAGCTCAAGAACTATTACAAACTAATAATAAATATGCAGAAATATTACATCATAAGATTATGATTAATTTAGAAAGGATAAAACTAAACTCTTATTCCACAAATCTAACACATCAAAAACAATTAGCAAATAGAACGAAAAAATAATAAAATCCAAACAAATTAAAGAAATATATATACCTAATACTAAGAAAAAAGTAACAGACTTAAATAGTATTCTGGAAGCATTTAGACAGCAATATAACTCTGATAATTCTTTAAATTCTCAAGAAATATCTACCAAAGATATGAAAAATTACCTTGAAAGTAAAATTCTTACTAGGTTAACACAAATACAAATAGACACTATAAATAAATCAGAACCAAAAACTGTAGTTTGCTGCACCAAAGTCTCTCCACCAATAAAGCATGAAGCAAATCCAAAAAATAGTAGTTTGAGTCACCAAGGCGAGTACAAAATGTAGAAACGTTTATTTAAAATAAATAGACGTGTGCAAAGAGTGCTTTCAGGCAAACATGTCCTTCCTCAGATAATACACAACAGTTAAAAAACAACATTTAAATAGTAAGACAGCCAATGAAAACCTTGTAAATTACCCTCCTTTTTCTTAACAAAGGTTTTAAAGGAACAGCTGTATTCAAACCAGGGCTCCTATCAGCCCCTAGTTTAATTATCTATTTTGTTTCATTACACTCAGTTTCATTAGACACCTCACCCCCTCTAACGTTTTTGTGAATCACTTGTAAAGCCATAAACTTAAAATTATGACCTTCATGTTCTCCTATATGTTGTGCTAATGCATTGCGTACATCATGATGTCTAATGTCAAACAAATGACCAAATATTCTGTTCTTAAGCATACAATTGGTATTGCCAACATAAAATGAATCACATAATTGGCACATAGCTATATATACAACATTCGTACTCCTACAGTCAGCATACTCCTTTAAGAAATATGTCTGACCTATTCTAGGGTGCGTAAAAATTGTCCTTATTGATGTAATCACAGGCCTTGCAATGATAGCACAGGAAAGTTCCCAAGCGCCCTGTTTTTAAAGTCATGCAAGAAGTATCACTGGGTTCTCAACACAGCATATCCTTCAAATTTTTGTTCCTTCTAAAGGTAAATCTGAGTCTTTCTCCCACAATATCATCTATCCTTTGATCCGTTTGCAATACTTTCCTATTTTGTCTAATAATGTCACAGATCCCTCCCACATCACTACCATAGGTAAGTAACAACTGACTTTGTCTAAATTTTGCACTCTCATTGTCTGACACTCTATCTGTGGCCATCCTGCTGTACCAAGGTTTTGCCACTTTATTCCAATTAATTTTCACAGTATTGATAGATGCCTCAGTATGTTGTTTTTTGTATCCCTTCTTTTCAAAATTTTCTGACAGAACATTCATCTCATGTTCAAAACGTTCTGTCTCTGTACAAAGTTGAGAAACCCTATTCGCCTGACCTTTCACTATATCATTAAAGGTGTGCCTAGGATGCATACTGTCAAATAACAGTAAGCTATTCCTCTAACATTCCTTCCTATAGAGCATTGTCTCAATTTTTCCATCTAAAATCTTCTGTAAGCGTACATCCAAGTAATCTAGCTCAGATGCTGAATAGCACAAAGAAAATTTAAAAAAAACTCTGTGCTATTCTCTAGATAGTTAACAAAAAGATGCAACTCCTCCGATGTGCCCTTCCACAAGAAAAACACATTGTCAACAAAACATACATAGTGCCTACCAGGTCAATCCAGGGGTGTTGTTCAAACAATACCTTGTCCTCCCAGTAAGCTAACACCAAGTTGGCATACGAATTTGCACAGGGTACACCCATGGCAACACCCTGTGCCTGCCTATAGTAATTGCCTTGACACAAAAAGATGTTATTTTCAAGTACTAAACTCAGCAACTTACAAATCCTCTGATTGCTATCATTGTTCAATTGTGTCTTAACATCCAATATATGTTCAATGGCCTCTAACCCATAACTGTTTATCACCGTAAACAGGTCCTTCACATCTAATGTTACAAACAAAAATTCTGTTAAAATTGTTGCTTTCATTTTTTACTCGCCTTGGTGTCTCCTTCTACTATTTTTTGGATTTACACTATAAATAAATCAATTAACAATGACGGAACTGAAATCACAAATTAAAAAAACTTATAAATAAAGCACTTGGCCCAGATAATATATTACCTGAAATGTATAAATTAATACCTAATCAGGCTATAGCCTTACTTTTAAAAGTATATAACATAGCTAAACAAGATATAAATATCCCACCCTCTTGGAAATATTCATTGATATCCCCAATAATTAAATCAGGCAAAGATGAGAAACAATGTTCATCATATAGACCAATATCATTATTAAATATAGATTACAAAATGTTCATGACAATATATGCAGACAGAATCAAGCACTTTCTCCCCATGTTAATTCATGAAGACCAGACAAGTTTTATTAAGGGAAGAAATACCTATGACAATCTTAAAATAATTTTATCAATCATACATTATACTAAACATATAAATCTTGATTTAAACATGATTTCCCTAGATATTAACAAAGCTTTTGACTCGGTTAACTGGAATTTTCTTACATAAGTTTTAAATACATATAATGTCCCCATAAATTTCAATACTCTCATTCAATCATTATATAAAGAATCTATAACATATGTTAAATTAGGATCATATAGGTCAGGACCTATACAAATCAAAAAGGGAACTAAACAGGGCTGCCCTTTATCACCACTGCTATTTGCATTAATAATAGAACCCTTTGCAAATCAAATTAGATCAAATAATAACATTAGAGGAGTATACATTAACAAAACATTAAACCTTAAATTACAACTCTTTGCTGGTGACATACTTCTAACCTTCTCAGACACTAACAAATGTTTACAGGCATTATTCAATGATATAAAAGAATTTCAAAATGTCTCAAACTTGCACTTTAATGAAAACAAAACAAAAATCTTACCATGCAATACCAAAAAAAATATATAAGCAAAGAATATTCCACATAAATAGCAGTAGACAATAAAATATTGTATTTAGGTATAGATTTACCTGAAGATTTAACAGATTCACTTATATTTAATTAAAAAAAAGCTAGATAAAATAGAGCAAACAATATCTAACTGGAACAAATATATGTTTACAATGGGAGACAGATTATATCTTATTAAATCAATCATCTTTCCCAAAGTACTATACATAATACAAAGTTTCTCATTGCTACCTCCCAAGTATGTCATCCAAAGATTTAACAAAATAATATTAAATTTCTTATGGTTTCCAAATAAACCCCAAATTGCTTTAAATAAGCATTTACCACATTGAGAAGAAGGAGGAATTAATTTACCAGACATTGAGACATACATTTTATCATTTGTTGTCAAAAATATAACCTTATGGTTAAATACTCACTACATCCCTATTTGGAAACAAATACATGAACAGATTTATATAGAACTTAATCAAAGTCATATACCGGATTAGTTAACTATCATACCATCACCCCTTATCTGGTTATTAAAAGATCACCAAGTAAGAAAAAATAAAAACAATAAATTACCATCAAAATATATAAATACTACCCTAAAAACATTTAAAACATATATAAACAAAGTCCCAAATATTAATTCTTGTTTTTTCTGACTCTACCAATAGCCTTTACACCCGCTACCTTGATACATTCCAAACTCAAAAAATAAATACATTAAAGAAAAGTTCAATAAACTATTGGTATCAACTAGTAGAACAAGAGAAACTATTAACTAATGATCAAATAATTAACAAGTATAATATATAATTAACAAATATAATATAAATCATGATTCATGGTTACTCCTGCATAACCTAAGACAATATCTTATAAATAAAACTGAACAAATGCAAAGCGACAAAGTGTTCCTAAATTCACTGATTATTTTATTATAATCACAAAACAACCTTATCAAGGAAAAGGATACCTAATATTTACAAACTTATTAAGAAAACAAAAATCTATTATCCAGATGCATACTGGAATTATTACTTACAGATAAACAACCACCCACCTAATGAAGAAGAGAAAAATATTATCTTAAGATCCTCAAAACAAACAACATTATCAATATATTGGCAACTATTTACTTGGAGATATTTAAACAGAAGTTTTTATACACCACATAAATTAACCAAAATATTTGCTAGTGAAGATCAATGTTGGAGATGTCAAATCAAGATAAGAGCTGACTGGCATGTTTTCTATGAATGCAAATGTCTCACTTTGTATTGGGAAAATATTAATTATTTTCTCCAAATTGTTTTTAATGATAATTATCAATTAACAAAATCAATGATTCTATTCAACTTGCCCATCCCGGACTGTGTGCCAAAAAAATATTTCAATATACTATGGTCATTGATGGCAGTAGCACACAAAATTATCACCATTCACTGGAAAAGTATGACTTCTCCCACATTTAAGGAATTTAGAAACTTGTCTTTGGCAGTTGGACATATGGAAATATCTATAATGAAGAACATAACAACCAGACCTACATCACTCTATAACTCTTGGATGAAAATATTAGTAATATTTGAGAAAATGGACAAAGATTTATGAAATATTTTTTTGTTTCTTCACAATGTTCTTAAATATATTTATAGCTTTGGCCTGTATAGACACTACTGTATATAGTTAATGTTTGGAGATTATAGGTTGTAAAATTGTATATATGTTTTTTTCTTTCATTTTGAATTTATGTAATGTTTGATGAATTATCATATTAAAAAATAAAAAAAAACTATAGTAAAAAAAATAATCTTCTGTTTTATGAATTCCAGTATGGAATCTGTAGATTTTACTAGGCACACTGAAGCAAACTGCATTCTTTTCCTGGATGTTCAATGTTTTCAAAATACATTTATCAGGACAAACCTTTTGACTACAGAAAAAATATGGTAAAATGCATTAATCAAGATCTGAAGAGAAGGCTAAAATCTAGGGGCTATCCCGAACAGATGATAGGCAATCTGTTCTGATTGAAGATGAAGTTACCATAGTCCAGTAAAAGAAATATAACTGGACTATTGCTATGGCAATAACTTATACAGTAGACTCATTTGCCATTTACAAAGTGGTACAAGGCAATTGGAAAATATTACATGCCAGCATGAAAGTTTTAAACAAGCTTGGGCTGGCCCCAAAATTTATCAACAAAAGGAGTTATAATATAAAAGGCATAATAGAAAGTGGTAGTGAAGAAACCTACAGAAAAGTTAAAAGTAGTTAAAAAAAGAAAAGAAGGAAAGTATCTAACTTGTAATTATTGCAGGTTTATTTAGGAAGGGTCAACTGATTTATGCGCAAATACCATAAAGATGTATACTCCAAATGGTTGTTTTAGTTGTGCCAGAGTATGTGGCATATATTGCTGTGTGTTGAATACATGGCCCATTTTGTGCAGGAAAAACGAGTAGAAAATGTCAATATAGAATGTAGAAGCACAATATTTTTATAAAAATAAAGAGTAGTTTAAATGTGCTGTACAAACATACAGTTAGATATACTGAATTTAAAATTTTTTGTTGGCAATTTTAGAACAAGCACCTATAACTCTAGATTGCCTAGTGATTTTTAAAACAGCACTTAATTGGGTTTAACTGGGTTGTATTAGTATATCAAGCCTGATGAAGTTGTTTATTTGTGATTACTAACAAGATGAAATTGCTTATTTGATAAGTATGTTGGTTGTTTTATATTTTGCCTTCTGAGGGCCCCCTAGTTTCATTCAACTCTTTTATGTAAAAGTTATAATGTTGCAGAAAAAGGAAACAAATCAAGAAGAAGAACAACTGTAGAGTGCTAACAGCAAAATAAGGGGACATTTGGACAGCATGCATGGGTTTAAGAAAACTGAAAATAAAATATTTGTTTGCGACAATAATCCCCAAGCACAGAGATTTTTTTCACAAAGACTTTGGCAACAAGAATGGAAGAGTTGTGGCAAAACTTCCTAAACCTCTAACAAGAAGGTTGATTAGAAATTCTGAAGAGATAAAGATATTTTGGCAATTCTATGTACTGCAGAGGAGGGGTGAAACTGGGAAGAGACACATTTGCAAGCTTTTTTCAATTAGTGACCTATGAAACTCAACAATTAACAGTCAACAGATAAAGGATAAAAAATATATATATAACCAGTCAACAGGAAAGTCTCAAGGAATTGATGGAATCTCCATAGAGAAGAGGAAGGAGTCTGTTCAAGAGTTTGAAGGCACTGTTTAACAATATTTTCAAAGGGAGGTAGAATATCTACCTTGTGGAAAAATGCAGTAGTGATATTGTCACCAAAGTAGGGCAAAGATCCTGCAGGCTCTATTTCATACAGACTAATTTTGATTTTAAATCATGATTAGAAAGCATTTATTCCATATGAGCTAAGAGAATGAGAAAAAATGAAAACTGACAGATATGAATCAGTGTGGTTTTGTGGAAGGGAGGGACACATTTGAGAATATCCATATAATGATGATTCAGAGGAAATTGGAATACAAAACAACTCTTACTGTTGATGAGTTTGGATGCAGAGAAAGCATTTGATAAAATTTGTTGGTAATTCAAGAGAAGGGCATGGTTAGAGTTTGCACTCTCAAATAGTTTACAGCAATAAAGAGAATATATGATGGATCAGTGGCAAACAAAGGTGGAAGGAGTCCTTTCTGAGACAGACTAGACTGGGCTGTCCACTTCTCCTACCTTATTTGCTCTAAACATTGAATCTTTAATGAAAAAGATATGGAACTCACAAATTCAGGGATCATTACTGTACAGACGTCTTAGGGGAGACTTGTGCCTGGCTTACAAGGCAATCTCTGACTCAAACCTAATGAATTTTCTGCACATCTGTAGATGAAATGGGACTACAACCACCCATTCCAGGGATCTAAGTATGGCCCGTGACTTGAATAGGACTTGCTGGAGGGACAGATTCATCTCCCAGTGATTGACACATCTTTGGAACAGACTGCCAATTCATGTGAAGCAGAGCGCCTGTATGACACTGTTCAAAAGGAACCTGGATGAGTGGATGGGGGACCATAAATTCTTACCAGGGATAGCACCCACAACCCTCCTGACATGGGCAGTCATTACTAAATACAATCCTGGATATCGATTAGAGTGTCACTGGTATTACACTGGAATGAAACTGCTAGGTTTGAAATTACCTCTGCGTGGATAGCCTAGTAACCTCCTATAATCCTCTGATGTAATTAGTGTGGTAGCCAAGAAAAACAAGCCTAGTGGGTGACACTATCTTGTACTGGACAAATTCTGAATTTAACAATAGAATGATGTACGATATTTTAAGTCAGATTCCAGTAATTTAAGGGTAAAAAAATAAATCAAGGTGAAAACAAATGCTATAACAGTAGATTATGCACCTACATGTAAATTAGTTCAACAATGCTCATATTTATAGAGAGAAGATAAGGTGAAATATTCAGGTGTATGGAATAAAAAGGACTCTGCTATAGTAGCTAAGGATATGTGCGAAGTGACCACACAGAAAATTATTAGGAAAAAAATAGAAACTAATGGCCATGACCAGTAAAATGCAGGCAGTGAAAATGTTTTAGTGTGTTTGGTCCTGTACATAGGCCAGTCATACTTTTACCAACCAAAGGAAATGTTCCAGATGATAACACAGAGTTGAAGGAATTCATTTGGGAAGGGAAGGGGCAAGAGTAATATGCAATAAGCTGATTGTTCATACTGAACAAGGTTTAGGACTGATTTGAAGGAATACTTTAAAGATGCATAATTTAGAGTTATATAGCACAAGAAGTTGATAACTACAGATCAAAGCAGAAACAGGTGATGGATGGGCAAGGTGGAGGGGACAAGGGATGCAGAAAGAGATTTGGGTTTTGAAATCAAACCCTTAAGGAGAACAGACATCACCGTACAGAACAGTGTATATATGTATAGGAATACATACAACTAAGGGTAAAGCCAATTAGGAAGAGATGTCAGAAAGTAACTCAACAAAATTACAAAAGAAGGCGTGCTACTGGGAGTAAATAAGTTAGAAGGGAAGAGTGAGAGTAGGAAGAAAGCAGGCAAGTCTTTGATCAGAAAGTCACAGAATGCCTTCCTGATGAGGGACAGTTGGTGGAATGCATACATATTATACAAAAAGACAAGAGTGACTTGAGTGAAAACCAGCTCTGCTGGAATCATGAACAGAAGATGCTATTAAGAAAGGGATAATTAGTAAGGCACAGAAAATACTACACAATAGTTACAAAAATGTTCAGAGAAGATTAAAATGACTGGGAGAGAAGATTAAAATGACAGATTACAGGAGGAGGAAATATGCAAGGTCTCTAGGTATGTTATGAGGTCCAGAAGATTTAGGATATTCACATGGACATGTTTACAAAAGGGATCTAGGCTCAGCCATCAAATAGAACTTCCACCGAATGGCTTAACATCGAAACCTATCCATTGAATGTTCATTTCAATGGGGAAAGTAACTAGCTGGCCACCACTTCCCTGTCTGCCCTTTTCCCCACTGTAGTGCTGTTTCATAGTTGGTATATATAGTTAGGGGGTGTGGGTTTGAAATATTGTGATTGTGGTGGGGCACAAGGGGAAGTGGTGGCCAACTAGTTACTTGCCCTGTTGATGAAATGAATGTTCAATGGATAGGTTTGATGTTCAGATGTTTGATGGAAGTTCCAGTCGATGGCTGAACATAAACCCTTACAAAGGTACTTATATACTCCAAGTAGGGTTCAGGGGATTTTCCTTGAAGTGGAGAGCAAATACTGGAGATGTGAAGGGAATGACAGAGGAACCTGGGAACGCATTTTCTCTGGAATGTGTTGAATTATCTGGAATTAAAATACTTCCAGAAAGCCCTGAAGCAGTTCCTGGTGGAAAACATATTAAAAGAGATTATGCCATTGAGTTGGTGTCTACGTTTATAATTTTGAGACATAATATGGCCTTATTAAGTCTAATGTTATCTGCAACCACAAAAGCAATTATATAAACGTGAAATCAAAGATTAAACTAGCTGTAAAGAACGTATGTTTTAAAAGAAATAAATAAAAGATCAAAAGCTGGGATCATTAAAAGACAGAGAATGTCATTTTCATAAAATAAATGGCACGTGGGAACAATATACACAAAATAATGCTTATATAGATGACTAAAACAATTAGGTTAGTAGAAACTGAAAAGTGTCTATGTTAAGAATAAAGGGGAAGAGTTATTTTGGAAACTGCATGCATAATAGATATGATAATGGAAGGTGTTACCGTGAAGGTCATGTCACAAATCTTTTCATTGTTATTAATGTATCTAAGTTCATGTCTCAAATCGACAATGTCATGAATAATAAAAGCTGTTATTTCTGAAGGCAGGCACCAGTGGTTGCACTCCTGGCCACATCTGCAGCACCAAAGCAGAATAAAATGAAACCTGCAAAAGATGAGTGTTAGTTGTCTGTTCATAATGCACTTCTTATATTAATACACAAACATTGCACATGTAGTGGTTATTTATTTACTTGTTCAGTGAGTAGGTGGGTTAAGCCTAGGACCCCTTTCAGACATGACCAGGCCAAATGGCAATACAATTCTTATGGTGTTTGCTTACTGTACAACAGTTGGCATAATTTACAACACAATTTGCATATAATACTATAAATAATGAACTGTTTCATAGCTGATATTTTCTGCCAGTGTGACAAAGTAAACAGTTCAAAGATTAAAGTTTTTACACAAACTGCAATATATGCAATATCCTAATAATTCAGTATGTACAGTATTCTGTTACATTTTTCAGATGTGAATTAATACTACTCAAAAGAATAACAACCAAGGAAAACAGCTGAAAGAGTAATAGCAGTTGGAATTACAACAGAAATGAAGTGTTACCAGAACTTACAGAAGGGAATGTTAATTAGAAAAGACAGCAAGGGTAATCAGAGTTATAAAATGTTGATGCATATGCTTTGTTTATGACAATATATGACTGATTTGCAGTAAACATATGAAAGACAAAGACAGGAAGAAGAATTAAGTGTTGTGGGGACTGGTTCAAATATGTTTGGTTAAGTTATACTTCAGATATTCAGTGGTGTATGAAAATGATGTGGTTGCTAGTACCTTATTAACCATCATCTCTGAAGCGGTGTCATTTACCAGCATTTACCTACTCTGTTAACTTGAACTTAACGTTATCACAATGTTTCAGTTCTGATATCTACAGGCATGTTGTCCTAATTTTTGGCAATACTTTCCGTAAAGTTCCCTTTTCATACTGCTGTAAGAAAATGGTCTCTGCAATGTAATAGATTATTCTACACAAGTTTTGAATGCAATTCAGGTGTACTGGCACTTGATATCTGTGGTAACATTTTTTTCTTTAGGGTCTGAGAAACTGGGTGTGAAGATGGTAGATCCTTGATCCTGATTATTCCTTTGTGAATTGCAGATGCAGTTTTGACAGCTTTGATTTCCACTTCAGAATGCTGCAGATGGGTAGCATGAACTGTATTTTTTTCCTCAGTGGCTGTGGATTTAGTACATTTCAGTAAGGGGGTGTGAAAACAGAAAATTCACCCCAGGGATCACTCCAGTGGCCTTACTTGACAGAGGCACTGGGAACTAAGGTCGGGTAGCAAGATGCCAGGGTAATCCTAAGGGTTGGGCTTGTAAAGGCTCCAGGGCCATTAGCCTAGTACACTCCTAAGGGTACAGGGCTGTTCCCACTCCTGCAATTATGCCACCTTCTGTGAACAATTACATCCATTTTGTATTAATGTTATTTTCCTTGATCACGTGGTTACAAACTGTTCTCCAGTAGTATTAGCTAAGGCAGGACGAAAGAGGCAACTCACCCAGGCACAAAGTGTTGCGGGGCATAATCAGCCAATCCCGAGCTCTCTCTAAAGCAATGCTGGCTCTTAAAAGCTGGTATTGCATCTGCGGTCAAACCAGAGAGCTGTAGCACTCATGTGTGGTCTAAACGGTAGCAACTACAGTTGCTACAGTTTAAAAGTTAAAAAAAAAATTGGAGGGATATAAACTGTAGCAACTGTTTACTACATTTGCAGAAAGCAGTTTACTACAGTTTCAAAGAAGAAATACTCTTTTGTAAACTAAAGCATGAGCACTGTAGCTCTCCATGCAGGTGGGGTATATACTACAGCAAACAGAACATTGGGTCTATATTACATGAACGAGCAATCAAAATGTCGAGTACAAGATACTCAATATACTTTGATCGAACATTCATGTAATCGGAGACTCCAAATGTTGAAATTTGGAGTTCCGAAATGTTTTGGTCGGCCTTCCTAGTGAGTGTAGCGTGTGATGTAAACATGCTACACTGTTTGGAATGGCTTCGTAAGAGGCTGCTTTATTTAATATAACAACTCCGAGATCACTGTACATTGGGGAAGGGGCAATTTCCCGGTAATCGCTTGCGTCAGAAGTTGCTTTGCAATTACCGGGAAATTGCCCTTTTCCCAATGAACAGCGATCTCGGAGTTGGTATATTTAGTTAGGGGGGGTGTGGAGGGCACATCCCCCCACATCAGGGGGTGAGGGTGAAGCCCCCCACTTTGTTTTTAAAAGTATGCGTGTTTGTGTAGGTGTTTGAGAGATGTGAGTGTGTAGGGGTTTGTATGAATTGGTTGTATGTGTGTTGTATGTTAAGTGTGGGACAAACAAAATCTTTCAATTTTGTATTTTTCAGTGTTTTTAGGTTTCGATTACATGATCGAGTGATCAAAGTGTGTCGAGTATGTTGTACTCGACATTTTGATCGCTCGTTCATGTAATATAGACCCAAGAACATTACAGTTTAAGAGAAGAAGAAATAATTTTTTTTTAAATAAAATATGTTAAAGGAATGTGGGGGCAGGGCAAAGAAATGGTACCTGATTTATAGTACTGGCAAGGTGCTGGTTGAACCAGCTACTCTTCTGCTGTTCTCAACAACCTCTTGTTTCTAGAAGTCTTGAAGGAAAGGCAAAATTGTTGGTGCCAGCTCAACACCACAGGTTTACCAAACAAACATGAGATAACTTGTTAAGAGCCACAAGCTAAAGGTAGCTGAGCGATGAATCCTTTTGCCAAACCTTGTCAAAGCCTTTGATTTTTAAGTTCAGAGGAAAACAGGCCAATTGCTAGGGCTTCTGAGATGCATATATAATGCAGAAATTTTCTTTGGGATGGCTCATGAAAATGAATGTCCATATTGGGGGTGACCCATGCAAATGGTCAGCCTTCTTGAGTACTGTTAAGACCTGATTTAGTGTGCTTTCAAGCAGAAAACATATTCTTGACATCAATCACCCATGGTGTCTAAAACAAGACTGCTCTTTCATAAACATGAAAACTTATCTGAAGGAATGTAGAACCTCTGGAGTGGCAGTGACCAAAAGGATAATCCTGTGTTGATTCCATGAGCATAAAATCTTCTACAAGGGATCCAGATAGAGAGATGAGGGGTCCATAGGAGGTTATTAAACTAGCTGCCCTAGAGCTCTTACAGGCCTAGCCATGTTAATCCTGAGTTGCCTCAATTGTCCTTGGTTAGATGGACATAAATCGCAGAGCAAGTCTATGCTAAACACCAACTACCCCTGTCCATGAGGGACATGGGTGCCACCCCCAGGGTGAGTTTGCTGTCTCCCATCCATTTGTTCAGGTTTTGCTTGAATAGGGTCAGTGAGGAGTACTGCTTCACATGAACTGGAAGTTTATTCCAGAGTAGTGGCAGTCTCTGGGAGATATATTGGTCTCTCAATATATCACAAGCTAGGTTAAGATCCCTAGATTGAGTGACTCTTGTGCCATTTGACTTGTGGATGTGCAGCATATCCGTCACAGCAGGGTCAGAGACTGCCCTGTAGGCCAGGCAGAAGTCGACTCTCAGCAGCCTATACGATACATTGTACAGTGACAGGGCTTTCAGTCTATCCACACAAGTCATGGTGTGAAGGCCCTGTAGTTTCTTGGTGAGAAACCTCTGTGGTCTCTCCAGCTGCTGCTGGTGTCTGGTGAGGGACTCTATTAATGGTCTGATGAGGGTTGAGTACTGTGGAGTTAACATCCTTAGACCTGGATGTGATCCCTTACTTATGAGATGCACAATGTAGAAGGCTTTCCTTACCACTGTGGAAATTTGGTGGTCAAAGTTCAGTTGCTATCTACCTGTATTCACAGATCTCGCAACACTGGGTTTGAACTTGGGGGGGGGGGTGCTGTCATTATTGTAATTAGCAGGGAATTCTGCTTTGTCAAAGGGAATAATAATGCACTTTTTTGCATTTAGTTTTAGACCGTAAATTTGCCACCAGTCATTTGTCTGTTTTAGCACCTCCTGTAATATGTTATCATCACTAGGGGACTATTTGCAATCATCAGCGCACTTGGTATGCCAAAGGCCATCTACTTTAGCCTGGACATCCAAATAGATTCCAAACAGTAAAGAGCCCAGCACAGATCTTTGTGGTACACCACCGGTGATGGGTCACCAACTTTGACATTATGCGTTCTGCTGATGATCTAATTGGCTACCCATCTAGTGACGTAAGGGTTAATCCTCAGCTGGGAGAGTTTCTCAATGATACTGGAGTGGGGTTTGGGTCCAAAGCCTTGGCTAGGTCAAGACAGGCAGTATGCACTGCTTTACCTTCATCCAGGGCTTTGGTGACTTTCTCAAAGTCTACTAGGCTTAATATGCATAATTTTTGCTTAAAAAAAAGCCAAATTGAGTTGGATCTAGAGTTTGAAGGTCGCCTATGTCCTTGTTGATAAGGTCTATGATGCTTCTTTCCATCGCCTTGCAAATGAGGCTGGTTAGACTTATGGGTCTATAGTTACCAGGGTCAGTTGATGGCCCCCCTTTGTGCAAGGGGATCGCTGTTGCTGTTTTCTACTCTGCTGGAACAAAGCCATTTCTCAAGCCATGGTTAAAGAGAATTCCAAGTGGGTCCACTAGGTCCTGTTTTAGATTGCTTAATAAGCAACCTGGGATGTTATCTGGTCCCATTGAGGTTGTGTTTTTGGCCTTGGAGAGACTGCAGATACGACCTAATCTCTAGAGATACTAGGCAAGAGGACTGGTGTCAGGTATGGTTTGGAGTACAGTTGGTGGGGACAGGGGTGAAGTTTGTGCCAAATCTGTGAGCTAGCAGATTGGCAATTTCCTGTGGTATAGTATGAGTGGTACCATCTACTACCAATTCGGCATATAGCTGGACATTCCCTTTTAGATTTTGGACATAGTTGAAGAACACCTTATGATTATCCCTAGCTAGGAATGCTATTTTAGCTTTCTAATTAGCCTTAGAGGACTTTACAAGATTTCTAATTTGCTTGTTCAAGCTGTGGAGGGAATATTTCCTCTGCTGAGTTAGTTCCCTCTTGTTCTTAGACAGCTGTTTCTTCCTTTTCTTATATAACCTGCTTATACTTGAGGTCCACCTGGGTAGCTTGCTTTTTTTTTGGGAGGACCTGATTTTAATCTGGTCAGGTACAGCCGACTCTATACAGTTGCTTAAGTGTTTATACAGGGCATTTGTGTACACCTTGGCATAGGAGTCACTGTTGTCTGTGATTGCGAGGGGTATAAAACTTTTTATACCATCTCTTGGTAGGCTTTAGTTTGCTTTAGAAAAGTTTTTTAGTTTTTTTTTATCTTGTGGTGGTGTACTTTGAACAAGACTGATTTGTGGTCCGACCTTACCAGGGAGGGAATCACACAGAGGGGAAAGCAGTGATCCCCCCATATTGGTGAGTACTATGTCTAGGACATTTGATTCCATTGTGGGGGTGCAGGCTATCTCTCTCAGATCATTTGTATTGACAAAGTCCAGGAACCTCTGGGTGAGCATGTTCATGCTCATCTATGTCACCCAGTCGGGTCTCTTTTACGTTATCAAAAAACATGTTCATCGAACACATATTTGTCAACCAATAAACAGCTAAAACACTAATCTCTGAATGGACATTTCAGCAAATTTTTCCACAGGGGAAAAACTGCTTGGCTATCATCAGGGATTTGCCTTTTTCCACACTGTAGTGCGATCTCGGAGTTGGTATATTTAGCTTGGGGGGGCAAGGCCCCTTTTTGTTTGGCCAAGCTATTTTTCCCCTGGGAAAAAATTCGCTAAAGTGGTCATTTGGAGATTAGTGTCTTCACTGTTTATTGGTCAGAAAATACCTGTTCGATGAACATGTTTTTCGAGAATGTAATATAGACCCACCCAGTCAATGGAAGGATAGTTGAAAGCCCCCATGACTGAGGTGTTGGGCTGTATAGAGAGTGACTCTAGTAAGTCCAGATAGGTTGTCTGCTTTTCTTGGTTCATGGTGAGGGAAGTATAGCTAGCAATGATGTGGTAGGGTATTTTGCCTATAGTAAATTGGACATGGAACAGTTCAAGAGAGTCATACTGTTTTAGCAGTCTCAAGGTGTACTTTGCTTTAATGAAAATGGGTACACCTCCACCTTTGGTTCTTTCATCCTCATTTTGAGGTATGAACGTGTGGAAGGCATTGTAGCTTTGAATGGCCAGGGTGCTGTCCATGGCCTTGAACCATGTCTCAGTGACTGCACAGACATCAGCATCTTCCAAGGTGAGTAGTGCTTCCAGGGAGTGCAGTCTCATGTTTAGACTTCTAGCATTAAGCAGAGGAGCCTTGAGCTTGTCTTGAGTGGATGTTATGTTGGAAATTTTGTTGTTTTGTCATTGCCTAAAAAAGTCACTATGGGGGAGGCAAGCACCTTTACCAGTATCCGGAAGCCTAGAGGAGACAGGGGAAGACCATCTCTGGCAAAGCAGCATGGCCTGTTGACCATGTCTTCCCAGGCTGACAGATACTGGATCCCCCTGGACCGACACAGCAAGCTAAGCCAATTGTTGAAGCTGATCATTTTTTGTTTATATTATGGCATCATCCTGAGTGAAGGTAGAATGCTGCTTAGGGCTTGGGTCATACCTGCTTTTGACACAATCTGAGCGCCCAGTGATGTCTCTCTTCATATAGTCCAGAGAGGTATGGCTCGTCATTCACTCCAACATGGACTATGACAGAGTCATAATGGTACTTCTTGTTGAGTGACTTTAGTGCATGTGTGATTTGATGGATACTGGCAACTGACAGGCAGCTGACCGTGACCTTTTCCTTGTCCAGCCTGTTGAGGGGGACATCTGTGTGTCTCACTATAGAGTCCTCTATGACCAAGACATTAGATTTTGAGGTGTTTTACCTTAGGGGCTTGTTTGCTGAGACACTGGTGTATGTGTTATTATGTGTAGTGGTTTCTATTTGCATAGCTGTGTGTGCAAGTGGTTTACCTTTGGGAGGTCTCTGATCTTTTGGTAGGCTTCTAGTGAGTAGCTCTGCCCATTTGGGTTTATGTGTCATGACCTCATTTTGTGTGACAGGTGAAGTGTGTGTACTGACAACCTGTCTGATTTGTTGTTACATGAGAGAACTGATTCCAATTTCATAGTGTAATTACATATCTGATCTAGATTATTTGCTTTAGAAGTAAGTGGTTGTCAGTATACATTATGCAATTACTACATTGCTTCAGAATACCCATGTCAATCAGGCTGGCCAGTGAAATGATGGGAAACTGCCTATCCATTATAGCAGGTTTTTACCGTATATGATACTAGCCGTGGTGGTGCAGTGGTAGCGTTGTTGCCTCACAGCAAGCGGTTCTCCTGTTCGATTCTCAGCTGGAGCACCTTCTGTGTGGAGTCTGCATGTCCTCCCCGTGGTCGAGTGGTATTCGAAAGACATGCATAGAATGGGCATGCCTACTTTGAAGGTTGGGTGTCGAGCTGGCACCTCGGCACCGTAAAAATCTACTGCCAATCATTAGCGGTCCGGAGTTCCGCTGTGGCGACCCCTAACCAGGAAAAGCCGAAAGAACAACAACATTATCAGAAAAGGGAGTGGGCTAGTTTGACCCATTTTTGTGTTAGGACAAACAAAGGTGCTTGTTCTATTGAAGACTATGGATGGAAAGTGTGGCAAGATTGCTCAGTGCACCTGTAGTGTATTAGAGAAGCTTGGGAGGGTTCCACTACAGATGTCTAGGGGGAAAACTTGAGTTTCAAGATGCTTGCATCTATACAGGACACCACTAACCCCTGTTGTAAGGTGCATTACACCGCGCAAATGTGAGGCATAAATACAGGTTATATTAAAACACTTTTAAGCTAATCTACCAATAGGAAAGCACATAACGAATCTTCCCCCAGCAATCCCCAGCTCAGACAAGGCTGGATCTACACTCATCTGCCAAAAGGGTGCAGGGGAGCCCTTCTTAATGTAAGATTGTTGGTTTAGTGCTAACGTATATCAATAACATGCTAGATTCAAGCAGGCCTGAATCTACTCTATGCTAAGTACCAGTACAGGGCAAATCAAGTGCAGAGAATGAAGCAGTCACAAACAATAAAACAATAAAAAACAGAAATGATGCAGCAATTTTATAAAATACAGTTCAAAAGGTGTGGAAGAATCATAAAATATACTTATTTTCTTGTTTTTTGCCTTGGGTGCCTTGAATTAAAGCAGAAACACTCTAGATCTCTGGCATAGAATGCCAAAAGTAGAGCAGCTCTGGTTAACTCAGAGCAAACTCATGCAAATGTGAGACTTAAATACAGGAGAAATTAAACACTTTTAAGCTAATCTACCAATAGGAAAGCACACAATGAACCTTCCTGCAGCATTCCCCAGCTCAGACAAAGCTGGATCCACATTCTTCTGCACAAGGGTGCAGGGGAGCCCTTCTTAATATGAGATGGCTGGTTTAGTGCTCAAGTGCATCAATAACAGGCTAGATTCAGCAGGTCTGAATCTAGTCCACACTCTGTAGGTATTACAACAGTACAAACCAAGTGCTGAAAAATACAAAAAATAAATAAATACATAAATAAATAAATAAATAAATACTTAGAGCCCTCTTGTGTGTTTCCCAGCTCAGACAGACCAGGTAAACAACTGCTGCCACAGATGAACAATCCCAGTCCTCCCAATGCAAAAGCAGAGCAAAGGAGTATCCAGAGTGAATTGCTACCACAAACAAACTGAAAGAAACAGATAGAACAGTGTACTTTAAACAGCTTATAAAAGTGACTATTCAATAAAAGTACATCACTTTGAATAAACAAGCAAATACTCAATCAACTGTACAGAATTTATAAAGGCACTGAAAAACAAGATATGCTGATTAATAAGCCCTACACCCAAAATGTACTTTTTCAATATAAGCACAAGAAAGGCAAATGAATACTTCAGGATATCAACATCAGTGTAGAAATGCAGGAGCTTATTAAACTCAATTTATAGTAAGGGTGGGCAGCTTAAAATCACCATCTTTAAAAAGCAGATTGACAAATGAGAAGGTGGGTTGGAAACACAGCAGGGAATCACCAGCAGACAAAGGACTGCTGGAAATGAATTCATCATCAAGTCTTGGTGAGTATCTTCACAAGGTGGACTCTATCATCTTGGTGAGATTTTGTAAAAACAGTGATATATAGACTACATTTTATATTTTGGATGACACAGTGGTGCAGCGGTAGCATTGTTGCATCACAACAAGTGGTTCTCTGGTTTGATTCTCGGCTGGAGTGCCTTCTGTGCGGAGTCTGCATGTCCTCCCTGCGTTCATGTGGATTTTCCCCG
This sequence comes from Protopterus annectens, assembly GCF_019279795.1. NCBI lineage: Eukaryota > Metazoa > Chordata > Ceratodontiformes > Protopteridae > Protopterus > Protopterus annectens. The sequence continues at coordinate 1,326,821,877 of NC_056725.1, read as the reverse complement.
GGTGCTCCGGTTTCCTCCCACATCACAAAAACATGCGTCTAGAGTGTTTCTCCGTGGGTCTCAGCTGAAAATTGGCTTTGTTCCAAGTCAGACTTTCTCAGTTAACAAATGTTAAATAAAAATAAAAAATATAACATACATCATGGACAGAAGTAGGTTAAAAAGTAAAAAAGACAGGTGCACAAGTCCCAGGGAAAAAAGTCCCCTATCCTGATAGGTGCACTCGTGACAGGATGGGAAACAATGACAGTGTACAATCCTCAAGGCACAGAAACATTCCTCCAATAGGGTTAGGCCAGGCTTGGTGGGGGGTTGAAAAATTAGAGGAAAAAAATGCTTGCACAAGAAAAGCTATCAAAAGCTTCAAATGAAATTTGTGTTCAGTAATACAACAGATTCATGAAAAAAAATTATATAGACCAAGAAACCTTGGGCTGTTTGGAAAAAGAAGCAACTGAGGAAGTGCAAAAATATAAAAAAACAAAACCTTGAGAATTCTGAAAGATATAAAAAAGAAACATGGGCATATTTAAGAAAGAGAGATCTAATATATTGCAATACTTATGCAAAGTAGAAAGCCAAAACTAATCAATACAAAAAAGCAGCTCCAAAGATATTTGGAGAGAAATACAGGCAAAGGCACCCAGATATGGAAATCTTTACAATACAAAAATAAGATGACAAAGAGGGAACATAGAACAGAAAATAGGTAAAACAGAAGTTAAACAAACAGAAGATGAAGTTATGGAATACCTGCAAATTGAAGGATTTGGTGTAGAAAGTCTAAAAAGAAGTTATGCACTCACCATAACATTCCATGTTTGTAGTCCATCTCGCCCTTCATTCTTACATATGGGTTCGGAGTCGATCCTCGGCTCTGACTCGGCCGATTACAAAGCTCGAAGTCTCTAAGTTGGCTCGTGGCAGGGTAGGTATCCCATAATGCACTAGTAACAATCCCCAGATCTTGTTTGCTGCTGTCTATAATAGTGATATAAAAGTATTTCCACAAGGAAAAACAATAGATGAAAGGTCTCCAAATCTAAAGAAGATAGACATTATCTTGTCTCCAGATCCACCAAGGATACATGGATGGGGGGTAGGTGGGTTCATAAGAATGAAGGGCGAGATGGACTACAAACATGGAACATTATGGTGAGTACATAACTTCTTTATGTTCTGTAGTCCTATCTCGCCTTCATTCTTACATATGGGACAGCATCCCTAGCACCTTTTTCTCGGGTGGCTCATGGGAATATACTCCTAAGAACCATGGAACCAAAGGAGGTTCTACCCCTGGAGGACAAGTCCAATTTGTAATGAGTAATAAAGGTATGAGGGGTAGCCCAAGTTGCTGCTGTACATATACTGTCCATTGGAATTCTGGCTTGAAAAGTGGCAGATGTGGATACAGATCTGGTGGAATGAGCTTTAATTTTAAATGGGAGTTCTTTGCCATTAGAAGAGTAAATAAAAGATATGCAATTTGAAATCCAGTTTGATAACGTCATATTGGAGACTGACATTCCTTTTCTCATCTCCGAAAAAGATATAAATAATTGGTCTGATTTCCTAAACTCTCTGGTTCTATGAAGATAGAACCTTAACTGTCAGTGTACATCAAGTTGATGAAACTTACATTCCGCTTTGTTTGTATGATTTGGAAAAAATAGTGGCAGTTCAATAGTTTGATTAATATTTGATTGTGAACAAATCCTGGGGACGAAGGAAGGATTAGTGCAAAGGAAAACTCTGTCTCTATGGAATATCAAGTAAGGAGGGTTGACGGAGAGTGCTTGCAGCTCTAACACTCTTCTGGTGGACGTAATGGCTACCAGAACAATGGTCTTTCATGAAAGGAACTTTAAATCACATGTATGTGAAGGTTCAAAAGGTGGTGAGATAAGTTTTGAAAGAACAAAATTTAAATCCCAAGGCGATATAGGTTCTTGAAAAGGAGGTCTTAGTAAGGTAGTGCCTTTTAAAAATGATTTACACAATCTGTGAGCCATAAGATTAGGTTCATGTTGCCCCAAATTAAAATTGGAGATAGCTGCTAATTGAACTTAGATTGTAGCAGCAGCTGATCCCTGATGAAAAAGTTTGGTTAGAAATTCTAATACTAAGGGAATGGAGGCTGTGTATGGATCTATGTTCCTAGCTTGTGCCCAAAGGGAAAATCTTTTCCATTTGCTAGCATACAATTTTCTTGTAGAAGGTTTATGAGATGACGTCAGGATATGTGTAACTGCAGGGGAGAAATCATGAAGCCTGACTAGGGATGGAAGTGGAGCAGCCATGCTGTCAAGATGAGGGTGTGGAGACAGGGATGGAACGTGCCTGACATATGTATCAGAAGGTCTGGTAGTGGATCCAGAGTCCATGGATCATCCAGAAGGTAAAACCTGAGGAAGGGGAACCAAATCTGACAAGGCCAGTAAGGAGTGATGAGAATCATTCTGCTTCCCAAAGACTTTGCTTTCTGGATAACTTTCGATATTAGCGGAAAGGGAGGAAAAGCATAAAGACGTCCCGAGGGACAATTGTGGACAAGTGCGTCTCTTGGTGTCTCCCCCGGGGGGGGGGATAAGGGTGAAGTAGCTGTTGCATTTGGTGTTCATTGGGGTGGCAAACAGATTACAGCAAGGCTGTCCCCATTTGCAGAAAATCTGTTCCTTGACTTTCTGATTCAGAGACCACTCATGAGGCATCAAGATTGCCCTGCTGAGCTTGTCGGCTATCACACTGGTTCTCCGCGGGATATGCATTGCAACTAGAAAGCGCTGAGAAGATATCACCCACTGCCAAACACGTAGGGCCTCTCGACATAGGGGGTAGGATCTGGTTCCCCCCTGTTTGTTTATATACCATACCACTGACATATTGTCTGATTGGATTGCTATTGTCCCTAGAGAAAGAAAGTCGTGAAGTGCTTGCAATGCTAGTAGCACTGCTCTCATCTCTAAACCACTGATATGCAAGTGAGCCTCGTGTTCTTGCCATGTGCCTTGGACTGTCCTTCCTAGATAATGCCCCCCCACCCTATCTGGGAGGCATCCGTGGTCACAGTAGCAACAGGTTGGCGAGGAATGAATGGTCTCCCTATCATTAGTTTATTGGACTGGATCCACCAACAAAGGTCCTTTTTGCAAGATTCCGTTATTAAAATGGGTTGAGATGGGCAGTTGCTGAAGAGACCACTGAGAAAAAAGTAGCCACTGTAGAATTCTCATATGTAGTCTGGCTAATGGAACTAGAGTTATAGTAGAGGCCATGGCTCCCAGTAGCTTGAGCACTGTCTTCTCTTTGACCATGTGATGGGGAAGCAGGCTGTATATTTGTTGTCTTAGATTTTGCACTCTGTCTGAAGGAAGGTGAACCATCACTGCGACTGTGTCTATTTCTGCGCCTATAAAATTCACATATTGAAAGGGCAACAAGACAGACTTTTCTCAATCTATAGTGATGCCTAGTTGAGTACAGACTTGGATGGTTGAATCCCTGGCTTGTAGAAGTAGATGCCTGGTGGTGGCAGTCAGGAGCCAGTCGTCCAGGTACGGAAACACTTGGAATCCAAGATGTTTCAAGTGAGCCGTTACTACCACCATGCATTTGATGAACACCCTGGGGGCTGTGGTGAGACCAAAGGGCAAAGCACGAAATTGGTAATGACTGGCTCCCAGCCGGAAGAGTAAATGACTCCTCGATGCTCTGTCCATTTTTATGTGGTAGTACGCATCTTGGAGGTCTATGGAGCACATCTAATTGTCTTTCCCTAACAGAGGGAGTATAGACTGCAGTGTTACCATTCGGAATTTGGACTTCTTCACTGATTCGTTTAACTTGCTGAGATCCAAGATGGACCTCCAGTCCCCTGTTCGCTTTGGCACTAAAAAGAATCTGGAGTAAGTTCCGAAGCCTATCTGGTCTGCATTGGCAGTTTGGATAACTCTCTTTTCTAGCAACTTTTGAACTTCTATAGTTGCTTGATCCCTGTGATTGGGTGGAACATCTGGGGTTTTCTTAGTCAGATGAGGTGGAAAAGAGAAGGGTATGGAGTATCCTCTGGAAATTATCCTTTGTACCCACTTGTCTTGTGTGATGCCATGCCAGGCTTCTGGGTACAAGGATAAGCGACCCCCAACTGGCTCCAAAGAAGCACAGCAGGGCCTCACTTCAGCAGCGCTGATAGGGATGTCCACAAAAGGAATGGCGGTCACCCTGGTTTTGCGGACCCCCCCCCTGCCTCTAGGATGACGTCTACCACTATTTCTTCCTCCTCTGCCTCTGGAGAAGGAGTCACCTTGTGCATCTGGGAAAAATCTCTGAGATTTCTTGAACCACATTTTTCCCCCTTTCTGACCTTTAGGGTATGGTCTAGAAGGGGCAGAAAAATGTACTCCCACTGCAGAGAGAGTCTTCCCTTCCTGTTTGCATCTGGTGAGTGTGTCTTTTACCTTTGGTCCAAACAGAGAGGAACTGTCAAAGGGGGCATTGGTAAATATAGATTTGAAGAGCTCCACAAAGTTACACAAGCACATCCAAGAGTGTCTCCTATGGGAAACTCCTGAACCCGCTGCCCTGCTCGTTCCATCTGCTGCATAAGATAGCCTCATGGAGGAGTTAACAATAGAGTTTAAGGTGGACAACTGAGCAGTAACCTTCTCAGGGACTCCTTCAGTTAAAGTACCTTGGAGAGTATCTCCCAGCTCTTTTAGGAGATCTCTTTGAAGCCTAGTAAAACGGGTGAGGTAATTCAGTGATCTGAGTGTAAAAGCCGCTGAAGAAAAAATACACTTCCCGTATCTGTCCATAATTTGAGACTTTTTGTTCGGTGGGTGGACAGATGAAGATGTATCTGCTAGTTCCTTCTTTGTGGCTGCTGCCATCACCATGGCATCTACAGGCACACCTTTGGTCAGAAACTCTTTTTCCTTAGGAGCTGAAAGGAATTTGGTCGGCCTTCTAGGGACTGGTTCCATGGTGTCAGGATTTTCCCACACCTTTTGACTGACCAAATCTAACAGCTCATCAAAAGGTGGAGACACCCAAGAGGCTGAAGGTTGAGACCCAAAAGCCTTCAGGTACACTGACTCCTCATCAGAAGGGGTGATGGTGGACCAGCCACCTCTCTGTTTCAGGATCTCTAAGATATCTATGAAGGAGATATCATCAGAGGTCGACCTGGGGGTCTATATTAGAAGACCGACTGTTTAGGTGATCGAACACCTAAACATCAATCTTCTAATATCGAACCGCACAATGTCGAACGTCCCAGGGAAACATGTCCCTTGGCCACAACACAAAAAACATTACTTTAAATCTAAATTAAATGGGGGGTTGTGCCCCCCACACACACACCCCTAACTAAATATACCAACTCTGAGATTGCTCAACAGTAGGGAAATAGCAAACTCCGGTGAACGGCCAAGGGAAATCTTTCCCTGCATTAAATCAGCCATTCGCCGTTTTTTGCTTTCGATAGTAAAAGATCAATGTTTAGGTGTTTAATCACCTAAACATTTGGTCTTCTAATATAGACCCACCTAGGGGACTCTTCTGACTCCTTGAGGTCTGTGTTAGAGGTGATGGACTCATCAGGGGAGTCTACGTGCTTCCTCTTGCAAGTTTTCTTCCGAGGAGGCTACTCAGAAGGGTATTCTGGGGAGATCTCAGAAGACTGGGGGCCACCCAAGGGGGGCTCCTGAGGCTGCGGGTCTCTGCTGTCATGAGAGAGAGATGGCGCTGAGACAGAGGTCAGAGCTTGAGGGGGAAGAACATCGGTACCCCTGTGTAGAGCTGAAGATCTAGACAGCATGCTCCTCATCATCTCAAAGGCAGATCCCTCCGGCTCCGAGGACATCACTGGTTCCGAAGAAGAGGAAGTAGCCCCCAGCTCCAGAGAAATCATCTCCAAGACAGATGTAGGATATGAGATCAGCCGAGCCGACACACCGAGAGGTAGGCTCGGAACCAAAATAGTTCAGGTCTGAGTGTCCCCATCAGGGCCGACTGGAGAGCTTCGGCTCCTAGACACCAGGGACAGCACCGAAAGTGTCACAGCAGAACTCAGCTCCAAGAAAGCCACTTGGGGTGCTAGAACCAATGGTTCCACAACAAACGACACCAACAGATCTGGTTCTGAAGGACCAGCATGGCTCGGAGGAGCAACAGAAGCAGGTAATATGGCCTTAGACAGCTCTGGAACCGATTGATTCAGAGCCAACAAATTTGCTAGCGCTGATGACTTCAAAAGTCTAAGTACCACCCTCTCGACATCCTCTTCAGAAAGACTCCTGGAGGATCTGGAAGGCAAGGTAAGGGATCGAGATCTCTGCAAAATTGGATTCTTGAACATAGGCAATGTAAACTTGGGGCCTGGCTCTCCGAGTCTATATCAGCCAAAGGCATCTGGCTACGATAAACTAGGAGCCAAAAGAAGGGAAGGCAGGGTCAACTTACTCAATCTTCTCTACTTGGGGGCAGCCAAGTCTTTTGTCTATCACTGTCTTTTCCCTCTAGGGAGACTGTCTTTTTGTCAGGTTAAACCTGGGTTTTGGCAAGTTTCACCTGGAAATCACCTCCCTCAAAGGAAGGAAGAGAGGTTTCTCTCAAAATCAAGGAAGAAAGGTCTTCCCTGGGGAAAGAAGTTTAAGAAAGAGGCAAAAGGGTACATGTTCCTAAAAGGGGGTATGGCTCCCAAACAATCAACACAAATACTATGCCCGTCGGTCAGGAACAACAATAAAACATATTACTATTCCTACTTAAAACCCGAAGGTTTATGGTCTTTAGTTTCACAAGAGCATAACTTTATGGTCTATGACGCTTAGAGTCTATAGTACCACAACTTTAACAAGAGACTACAGTGACAACAGTGGTAATAAGACAGAAAGACACAGACAAGGGAAAAGAGACTATAAGACTGCAGACACCTCCTAAACAGCGGGCCCCCTCGCTGGAAGAAACCAACACACAAGGGGAAAAAACCCTGGAAGGAAGGTCCTCTAGCAGGGAAGGCAATGAACGGAAGGTCCTCAGAGAAGTAGACTAAGAATAAACAAGAAACAACAGGCAAAGTAAAACAGAGGGGTAAAGATGATAAACAATAACTAAAACAAAAAAAAGATAAGAATAACCATGAAGGAAAGGAGGGACTGAAATGAAGCCTACCCAAAGCGACAACAACTTAACCATTAGGAACAACAATTTGCAAACTACTGCATATTTAACACTACAGCAACACAAACTTAGTAAACTAACTAAAACACAAAAACTAATTTAAGTAAAATAAAACAGGACAAAAAAAATATCCAACTAAACCAATTAGCCAACAAATATATTCTGAAAGAGACAGACCAGAAGAGAGATCTGGGGAGAGTTACTAGTGCATGAACTGAGATACCTACCTTGCCAGGGATTAGTACTTTATTTTTGCAACTTTGTAATGTCAAGCTTGAGACTTAGCTGAGGATTTGAGTGAGAGAAACTGGTCTAGAGAAGATGTAAGGGACTACAGAACATGACAGATTAAGTCACAATAACATAACACACAAACAGATGTCACAACTGATGGAACAAAATGAACATGGGAAAGACATGGGAAGAAAAATATATAAAGATATAAGAAAGGGGAAAACAAAGGGTTCAACAAAAGCAATAGGCACAAAAAAAAAGCAAGCAAAAATAATTGAAGCAGCACCATACAGAGAAATTTGGAAGTATAAAAGGCAAAGGAACCTGGGGGAAAAGAAAAAAGAAGGAAAGAAGAAAATAAGATTAGGAAAAGAAGTTAAAGAAACAGAAAAAAGAAGCTATGTTCTTACCATAATGTTCCATCTGTATTTGTCATTTTTCATTCTTGTGTGGGTCCTGTCTTCGACCGAACTCGAATTCCACTTTCTAACTTTAGGTTGAAGCTCCTCCTCCTCCTCCTCTATCCCATAATGTCTCATTCCCCTCATCCCTCAATGTGGGTTTGATAAAGACATAACTAAAGATTTGCCTACATTTCACCATTGTAGAAGTTCAGAGGAGAAAAATAGGCTCAACATAGTTTCAATAGAGAAATCACTGTGAAATCAACTCCATCAGCTCTGCATAGAAAAAGGCCATGGGGAAGGAGGGTGGGGAGTTGAGGAAGAATGAAAATGAACAACACAGATGGAATGTTATGGAACATGACCTCTCTCCTCTTGTTGTGTTTCATTTTTTCTTCTCAACCAGTGGGAGAGTCTCCAGCCACACATCCCTAGGGTGGCCCTCATGGAAGAATATTCTGAAGCACCGTAGAGCTGAAAGCAGCTTTATTCCTAGAAATAATGTCGTTTGTAAAGAGAAATAAAGGTATGAAACCTTGACCAAGAGGCAGCCACACAAATATCATCAACTGACATTCTTGAGCAAAAGGCTTGAGAAGTCACCATAGACCTCGTAGAATGGGCTTTGATGCTCCCCGACAAAGACATACATTTTGATGACTAAACAAAGGAGATGCATTCTTGTAACCATCTGGCTAGGCTAAGTTTGGTAAATGCTGTACCTTTCCTAACATGTGAAAAGGATATGAATAGCTGGTCTGACTTTCTGAAGGATTTTGTCCTGTCCAGATAAAAATGTAGCTGCCTATGAACATCAAGAAGATGTAGTGTGTATTCTTCCTTGTTCTCAAAATTGGGGAAGAAAACCAAAAGATGAAAGGACTGATTGAGATTTCTTTCTGTGGCCACTTTAGGTAAAAAGTATGGATTTGTCTGCAAAGATACTCTGTCCTTATGGAAGATTAAATAAAGGAGGTCTAGAAGAGAGGACTTGGAGCTCAGAAATTCTTTTTTGCTTACACAATAGCTACTATAAAGGCTGTTTTTTCAGGAAAGAAACTTCAGATCTAACTTAGCTGCTGGTTCAAAGGGGGGGAGAACCAAAGAGAAGGTGGATCCTTGATTGGGGGTTGAAGTAAAAAGGTGCCTTTGAGAAAAATCTTACACAGTTTAGAAGTAGCTAGAGAATAGTTTTCCCCAGTGTGAAAATGAGAAATGGCTTCCAACTGAATCTTCACAGTGGAATAGTTGGCTCCATTCTGGAACAGGAAAGCCAGGAAATCTAAAATCACAGAAACAGGAGCCGTAAAATGATCTATTAGCTTATGTTGAGCCCAAATGGAGAATCTTTCCATTTACTATTGTATATCTTTCTGGTAGATACTTTGTGAGCTGAAATCAAAATCTCTTGAACTGGGGATAAAAGCCTGGAATGTCTAGCCATCAGTGGAACTGGAGAAACCATGTTGTCAATTTTAGATCCTGAAGTTTCGGATGAGTCTGCCTCGAGGGGTGGGGCAGCAGGTCTGGAAGAGGTTCAAGAATCCCTGGAGGACAAACTAGATGAGACTAGAGTGAACCAGACATGGCAAGGTCAGAAAGGAGCAATGAGGATTACTTTGCTCTTCAACCAATGAGCTTTCTGAAGGAATTTCAAAATCAGGGTGGGGGATGTATGAAGTAGATCAGGAGGCCAAGCATGGACTAGAGCATCTCTTGGAGACTGTCCATGAGGAGGGATCACGGCAAAGAACTTGCTGCATTTGTATTGAGGAAAGAGGCAAAGTGCAAGGTTGTCCCCACTTGAGGGAGATCATGTTTGCCATCAACTGGTTTAGAGTCCACTCATAGGGCATCAGTAAAGTTCTGCTGAGTCTGTCCACTAGAATGTTGGACTCCCCTGAAATGTGCGTTGCGACTAGAAAGTGGTCGGTAGAGATCACCCATTGCCACACCTTCATTGCTTCTTGACACAGAGGGTAAGATCTGGTTCCCCCTTGCTTGTTGACATACCTTACTATGGACATATTGTCTGTCTAAATTGCAATGGTCCCCAGTAGAAGAAAGCTGTGTAGTGTTTACAACAAAAGAAGAATTGCTCTCATCTCCAGGATGTTGATATGGAAACTGGTCTCCTGAGATGTCCACATGCCTTGGACCATACATCCCAGAAAATGGACTCTCATCCCAATTGGAGGCATCTGTGGTCAGTGTGGCATTTGGCGGAGGAAGAACAAAGGGACAGCCTTGGTTGAATTCTGAGGAATGAAGCCACCAGAGAAGAGAATCTTTGCATCCAAGTAATAGTTTTATAGGTTGAGTCAGAGGATGTTGATGTAATGACCATTGAACTAATGCGCACTGTAAGATTCACATGTGTAAGCATGCTGTAGGTAGTAGTGTTATCATGGCACCCAAACAGTCTAATGCCCTTAATATTAAATTTTCTGGAGAGGATGGAATTGCTAGGCTCTAGGAAACATGAAGTCTCAAAGTTTACACTCTGTCTGGAGGTAGAAAAAACATAGTTTTGGTTGGGTCCAATTGAGCTCAAATAAAGTCATCAGCTGAACAGGATGAAGCTGTGATTTTTGTGTGCTGTTGGTTATGCCAAGAGTGGGAGCCAGTTTGTAACAGGTAATCCCTGGCTTGAATGAGTAGATGCCTGGTTGAAGTGGTTGGGAGCCAGTAGTTGAGATGAGCTGCAACTACTGCGATGCATCTGGTGAACACCCTGGGGGCTGTGGTTAGATCAAATGGGAGCACTCAGAACTGGTAATCACTGGCTCCCAGCCTGAAATGACGATACCATCTGGAGCACCTCTCCATTTTGATATAGTAGTACACATCTTTCACGTCTGTCGATCATATCCAGTCATCCATCTTCAGAAAAGGTAGGATGGATTGAATTATGACATCCCAACTTTTAAGTTCTTCACTAATTTATTCAGAGATGTTAGATCAAAAACTGGTCTTAGGTGCCCTGTCTTCTTTAGTACTAAAAAGAACCTTGAGTAGATGCCAGATATGACTTAGTCAGGAAGGACCTCCTAGATGACTCTTTTTTGGAGCAGCTTTGTAATTTCTACAGCTCTTGCCTCCCTCTGACTGGGTGGCACATCGGGGAGATAAATCTTTGGCTTGGCAAGAACTAAAAAGGGAATGGAGTATCTTCTAGATATGATCCTTTGTACCCATCGATCATGTGATGAATATCCAGGCTTCTGCGTGCAAGGATAAGTGCCCCCGACTGTCTCCAGAGAAGGGTAGTCAGGCAACCCTTCAGGAGTGCTGAAAGGGTCTGTCCAAGAAGGAACCCTGAAACCCTTGATTCTGCAGACCGCCTCTGCCCCTGGGGTGGCTTTTACCATTGTAACTCTTCCTCCCTGCCTCTGGGGGAGAAGTCTCTCCAAGATTCCTGAAAAGGACCTTGAGATTTCCTGAACCACATTTTTTTTTCTTCCAGGTGGATTCCCGGATAAGGATCACTGTGGAGCAGAAAAATGGATTCTGATGGCAGAAAAGGTATTTCCATCTTTCTCACTGTGGAAGAGTGTGTAACAAACTGTGGGGCTAAACAGACATGAACCATCAAAGGGTGCATTGACAAATGATGTCTTGAAAGGGTCCACAAAGTCATACAGCCACATTCAGGCATGGCACCTGAAGACAATGCCAGAACCAGCAGACCTAGAGATGCCTTCAGTCAAGTGGGCAATCACCCTCTTGGATGAATTAAATATCAATTGGAGAGTGGCCATTCTGGAGGAAAAAGTCTTGTGTTCCTCTTCAGACATGGACTCAGGGACCACGCTAGAGAGTTCTTTGATTAAGTCCCTCTGTAGCCTGGTAAAATGAGATAAGTAGTTAGGTACTCATAAAGCAAATGTGGATGAAGCATAAACCCTCTTGCCAAACATGTACAAAGCCCTAGACTCCCTGTTAGGGGGATGGTCAGTGGAGCTTTCCTGAGCTAGTTCCTTTTTGCTGGCTGCTGCAACAACCATGGCATTTACCAGGATCCTTTTGGTCCAGTGCATTTTGTCTAGGGGGCACTTAATATCTTATCAGCCTGCTTGGGTATGTGCACTAGTGTGTCAGAATCCTTCTATGCCCTAGTAGAAACTAACTTAATAAGAGGATCCACCGGGAGGGACACCCAGGATGTAGATGGGCTGGTGCCAAAGTCCTACAAGAGCACTCACTCCTCTGGGTTAAGGCTTTGGGAAGATGATCCACCCTTTTGAAGGAGGATCTCTAAGATGTCCACAAAGGAGACATCATCAGGTGGAGATCTAGGGGACACTTCCCCTTTCTCAAAATCAGTGTCCGTAGTGACCAATTCCTGTGGAGAATCCAGGTGTCTCTGTTTACACCTCTTCTTCTGGGGAACCTTCTTGGTGGGATACTCCAGGGAGGTATTGGAAGAAAAACAGGGTTCCACAGTAAGAAGAGGTTGGGGCATTGCAGCACTGGCTGTCCCAGTGGAAGAAGTGAGGCCTCAATCACAGAATCCAAGAGAGAGGAAATTGGATCTGATGGTGGAAGATCCAGGAATCCCCTACGGTGGGTGAGAACCCTCTCCACCATCTTGAAGGCAGATGGACTATGAGGATCCCTCCAGAGTCTAAGCCATCAGAGCAAACTTCTACAGAGTCCCTCATTCCTCTGCTCTGAGAGGGGAATTGGTGCCGAGGCCCTGAGGGAAGTGACAGCTCTGAAAATCTCAGAGTTGAAGTCAACCCCCTGACCAGACATCTAAGCTTCGGCTCTAAGATGCACTGGACCCCAAAGCTGTTGGAGGCAAGCACATCAGGGAAACTGTTGAACTCAAAGTGGTAACTACTACTGGATCTAATGTCTCAGTTCATGGAGCCACTGGATCTGACAACTCTGAAGCAGGAAGTTGGATCAGAGAAGGAGCCACAGGATGAAAAGGGGAATGTCTGCTCATGGATCCAGAAGGGGACGGAGCCGGCAGAACTGCCATCTTAATCTGTGCCTTGAGAAATTCTCTCATCAATCTAGCCACCTCATGCTCAAACAAGCTATGGTAGACCTGATGGAGAAGGATGTCAAAGGTGGCCTGGACACTGGCTTGGGGGAGGTCTCCTTGGGAGGAGAGCTACACTGAAACATCCATCTCTGAGGAAATAGGAGGAGCACAGGATGCAGAGGGAGATGACACCACAATTATCGGATCCAGTGACCTCGGATCCGAAGATTTTGGCCCCTTTTTAGGCGGCTACAAGAAGGAACACTCAGGAGAATCCTTCCTATGTTCCCTGGCCTCCTTGCATTTTCTAACGGGGGTTTCAGCCCCTGAAGTGGAAAGTGTTGAAGGAGTAGAAGAAGGAAGCAAGCCTTTCAAGACCAGCTTGCTCCAACTGTCCTCCAGCGCTCATGGATTAAACTCCCCAAAGATTTCACAGCAGCTGCCTGGGTGCACTGGGCCTAGACAATAAACACACACCCTGTGGGCATAAGATAAGGGAATCTTGTGCCCACAGGAAGTGTATTTTTTAACCCCCCAAAGGTTTATCGAGCTTCTCAGCCATTATAAACGCAACAGAAGAGACAAAAGAAAAAAAGGCAAAAAAATAGATGGAGAAGAGGACAGAGAGAGAGATACTATCCTAACACATATATATTATATACATTGAGGGGGAGACCAGTTGGCATAATGGTTAAGGTCTTCTCTTCCCATGCACAAGGTTCGATCCTGACCTCCGACCAATGCCTGTTTGGAGTTTACACATTCTCCCTGTGTCTCCATGGGGTTTCTCCCACATCCGAAAAACATGCTGAGTACACATTCTCCCTGTGTCTCCATGGGGTTTCTCCCACATCCGAAAAACATGCTGAGTGTTTTCATCTCAAATTCACAAATGAATGAAGCTGTGGGCAGCACAGACTCTACATGGTGCCCTATAAGGGGAAAAATTGTACAAACCAACAGCTATGGGCATCTACTATGGTGCATAGTATTCTCAAGATAGGAAAACACGGATCACAGACTGCATGCCGTGGCAGTACTAGCCACTCAATGGTGTAAAGTATGGCTTGAGGTGATTTGGTCATGTCGACTAATGTCATGAATATGGGCATGGGTAGTTACCAGAGATAAGTGGGTTGAGGACCTGGCCTACTCTGACCTACGCCAGGGACCCTTGGTAATGATGGGAGGGCTATATGTGCCCCTATTGGCCAGTGTGTGCCTGTCATAAAGCCCAGCAGCCCTGGGTCAATAAGCTACTGGCCAGCCAGTGTCTAGTTGCCCAGTCTGGGTTACCTGGGATAGCTCTGTTGAGCAAAAGCTGGATGTAAAACCAACCTGCGAAACAAGAACTGAGAATTGTTACAATTATATATACTGGAAAGAAGGTGGGAGGAGAGGAAGGAAGAGCGAGCAAGGACAAAAAAAAGACCATCTAATAGCCAATTTATGCAACTGTTAGGCAAAATTACAGGAGCAATCAAATAGTACAGTTGTGTACACTTACCATAAATGTAGATGTTCGAGTGTATTCACTGTTGCAGTCATCACATTAGGGTTATCTGTTTGCAGTAGCCTTCAGTCGGCCTGATTAACAAAGTCTTGGGTCCTGCGTCGGTTGCTGTTCCATCTTCCATGACGTCAGGTAGTCAGGGGTATAAGGCATGCAGCCGACGTTATTACATCAGTTTTTCTTGCCCCAGATGTCAGGTGCACCTATAATGGGAAGCAATTATATATATATATATATATATATATATATATATATATATGTATATATATATAAGGTTATACCTCCAACAAAAAAAAGCAACTACACCAAAAAGCTTTAAACATAGTAAGCAGGAATAGAGATATAGCTAATAGAAGTCAGGGGGTTGGAGAGAGGGCAACTAGGTCTGCAACAGTGAATACACTTGAACATCTACATTTATGATAAGTGTACACAACTGTACTATGTTCTTCGTGCTTCACTGCTGCAGTCATCACATTTGGGTAGATTCCCAAAGCTAAGGATGGGAGGAGGAAATTAGATAGCATTATGACCAGCTATAAGGCCCTGCAAGACTGCAGTGGCAAAGCCAGCCCTGGATTTAAAGAAAATTGGCAAATGGTAATGCTTTGTGAAGGTATGTACAGAACTCCAGCTAGCAGCTTCTAGGATGTCCTTGGTAGGGACACCCCTGAGAATGGCTGTAGAGGTAGATGCAGCTCTGGCAGAATGTGGTCTAATCCCCAGTGGGGTAGGCTTTCCATAGTGCTTATAGCAGAAATGAATGCAATGGCCTATCCACTTAGAAATAGCTTGCTTTGAAATGGGCAAATGTAACCAGCAGTTGTTCAGATTTCCTGAGAGGTTTAGTCCTGTCCAAATAAAATCTAAGCTGTCTGTGCACATCTAAGGAGTGCAACATTCTCTCCCCTTTGTTCTGTGGATTAGAAAAGAAGGTTCGCAAATGAATGGACTGATTCAGGGCCACACTGGATACCACCTTGGGCATGAAGGAGGGATTGGTCCTGAGGGACACCCTCTCCGCATGAAAAATGATGAAAGGCTCCACTGCCATTAGGGCCTGTAATTCAGACACCCTTCGAGCTGAAGTGATGGCTAAAAAGAAGGCTGTTTTCCAAGAAAGGAATTTCAACTCTGCATTTGCAGCTGGCTCAAAAGGAGGTAGAGTGAGTTTTTCCAATACAAAATTAAGGTCCCAGGCTAGGGTAGGAGCTCTCCTGGGTGGTCTTAAGGTTTTGGCCCCTCTGAGGAACTGCTTCAGCAGTGGATGAGAGAAGAGGGGTGGTTCTGTGTTGTAATGAGCTGAAATGGCTGAGGCATGAATTTTGATGGAGGAAAAGGAAAGGCCCTTGTGCAGCATCTCAGTTAAGTATTGAAGAATCTGAGGTATAGTGGGCGCTGCTGTGTCCATCCCCTGATTTTGGTTCCAGGAACAGAATCTTTTCCATTTTTCAGAGTAGGATTTTCTAGTACTAGGCCTCATTGCCTCCAAAATGACATCCAACACTTGCTTACTGAGGGGTGGTAACAGAGAGATCGGGTAATTAGCCAGGCTGCCAGGTTCAGGGTTTGAAGCTGTAGGTGCAGAATCTGGCCCTTCTGCTGTGACAGCAGGACAGGGATCTGAGGCAGGTGCTAGCAGTGACACATTGCGCAAAAGGCGGTACTAGTGTTGGCGTGGCCAGTCTGGTGCAATCAGTATTGTCCTTGGTTTGTCCTGTTTGATCTTTAGTAGTACCTTGGAGAGAAGAGGCAGAGGAGGAAAGGCATAAACTGATAGGTTTTTCCAGGTGAAGAACAGGGCATCCACTTTCCAAGTTTGTTTGTGGGGAGTCCTTGTGCAGAATTTTTCAATTGATAGTTCTGGGGGGAGGCAAACAGGTCTATATCTGGGCTCCCCCATTTGTTTCTCAACATGTTGAATATCTTTGGTTCCAGTTTCCACTCATGTGGGTCCATGACATTTCTGCTTAGATCATCTGCCAGTGTGTTTAGCTTTCCTGGCAGGAATTGAGCCTGTAGGTACACTTCGTAGCTCAAGGCTGTGTTCCACAGAGCCATGGCTAGTCAGCAGAGAGGGTACGAGTGGGTTCCCCCCTGCTTGTTTATGTACCACATAACAGTGGTGTTGTCCGTCTTTACCATTAATTGTCCTGGAAGGATGTGGTCCTTGAAAGCTGTCAGGGCATTCTGTACAGCTAACATTTCTTTCTGACTGATGTGCAGGTGCATTTGACTTGGGTTCCATTTGCCCAGAATGTACTTCCCTGCCAAGTGAGCCCCCCATGCATAGTCTGATGCGTCTGTTGTTAGGGTTTGGGTGGCAGGGGCTAGAGAGAATGGCAGTCCCTTGCTTTGGTGACAGGCGGCTGCCCACCAAAGGAACTCTATCTGTAGACAAGGAATGATAGGAATCATTGCTTCTAGATCCTGAGAATGTTGACACCATAGGCTTTTTAGATACCATTGTAGTTTCCTCATATGCAGTCTTGCATATGGAATTAGTAGAATGCAGGAGGCCATGAACCCCAGGGTTTGCGTATTTTCCTTGCAGACAGCTGGGTCTTTGTGGCCAGTAGTTTGAAGTAGGCTGTCAAATGGACTTGTTTTTCTGGCGTGAGAAAAGCCATCTGGGAAGTTGTGTTCAAGCTTGCTTCCAGGAATACAATTTGTTGGCAGGGTACAAGATGTGATTTCTTTTTGTTTATAGTGTACCCCAGGGAAGTTAGCAATTTCTGTACAAATGCCAGATGATTCAATAGTATGTCCTGGTTTTCTGCCTGAATTAGACAATCGTCCAGGTATGGATATATCTGGATATTTCTTTGCCTGCAAAATGCAATGACTGGAGCTAGGCACTTTGTGAATACCCTGGGTGCAGTAGATAAGCCAAAGGGCAGTGCAGAGAACTGATAGTGCATGTATCCTGCTTTGAAGCGTATATCTTCTGCAGGATTCCCTTATTGGGATATGCAGGTAAGCTTCCTTTAAATCCAGTGTTGCCAACCAAGCATATTTGCCTAGCATAGGAAGCAGTTGGTGAAGAGTTAACATCTTGAATTTTGGAATCAGCAAAAATGTGTTTAGGATAGACAGGTCCAGTATGGGATGCCAGGAGTTGTCTTTTCTGAGTACCAGGAAAAGTCTTGAGTAGAAACCTTGTCCCCGTTCCTCTTCTGGGACAGGTTGAATAGCCCTTATGCTTAAGAGAGCAAGGATTTGCTTTTGAGCCTCCGCCCACTGATTTGGGGGTAGGTCTGGCCAACCGTTTGGGGGTTGGTAAGGGGTGAAAGTGGAATCTGTATCCTTGGTAGACAATATTTAAAACCCATTTGTCCTGGGTAATGAGTTCCCAATTTTTTTGCCTGCCAGGCAATCTTTCCCCCAAGGGAACAGTCAGTTGTGCAGGGCTTGGAAGATTTAAAGTTAAGTCATTGAGACGGTTTACCATGGGGGGGGGGGTCTTACCACTCCCTGCTTTGGAAGCAGGAGCCACCCCCCCCCCACTGCTTAGCCCTGTGAGTATCTTGGGACTGAAGCCTGGGTGTTCTGCTGGTTCTGGGTTTGGACTGAGAAGGCCTGGAAGAGGCAGGAAAGGACCAGTTTTTGAGGCCCAATGCCTACTAAATCAGGGAGGCTGTACTTGTAGGAAATCTTTAACAGTTTGCATAGATTTAGCTTTTTCCTCCATCTTTTTAAGTACTACTTCTGCTTTGTTGCCAAACAGGCAGTCTTGGTTTAAGGGAGCATCCAGCAATTTAGCTTTAACATGATCTGGCAAAGATTGCTCCTTAAGCCAAGCATGCCTTCTAAGTACAGACCCAGTGACAGCAGCCCTGCAAGATGCCTCTAGTGAATCAAAACCACATTGCAAAGTATGTTTTCCAACTTGTTCAGCAGAATGCATTAAATCCTGTAAATCTTTATTTTCAGCACAGTCAGGAATCAACATCAATTTCTGTTTAAGCAATCCAGCAATATGCTGCTGATACTTCAACATATGAAACTGTCAGTTTGAGGCCCTAATGGCCATAGTTGTAGAAGTGTATACCTTCTTACCCCATCTATCCAGCGCCCTGGAATCTCTATCAGAGGGGGTAGGATTTTTGGCAGTAGTAGCCTTAATGCCCTTAGGTCCATGTGAAATGGTCTCAGGATCCGCAGAAGGATTTTTAAAAAGGAACTTGTGAGAGTCAGGAACCCTGCAATATCTATCAGGTTTTCTGGGAGCAGGAGGTAAAGAGTCAGGGGCCAATCTAGATTCCGAAAAGGCATCATCAACAATGTCCAGTACTGGGGGGATAGCTAAAGGCCTGTGTTGGGGCAGGAGTAAGAAATCCTTATGCCTCTTTTTAGAGTCAGAATAATCCTGGCTTTCCCAGCAAAAATGCTCCCTAAGAGTATGCAAGGTTTCACCAAAAGAGAAATCCTTTGGAGGGGAAGCAGAGGGAATAGAGTCCTCTGCATCAGAATCCTCATAGGCAGATAAGGGTAAATCCTGGTCATCAGAGGAAACAGAAATTTCAGAATCCTGATCAGAAGAATCATAAGCAAACTCAGTCCTAGGTCTCTTAGAGGGGGAAGGTTGGCTTCCCCTGATTAAAGTAATAAGGTCTTCAGCCATTCTTATAATTTGTTTTTTAGGCATAAAGGCCTGACCATGTGGTCTGGGCGTCAGTTTTCTAGGCATTTATTGAGTTTTAGGCCTTGAAGAAGAAGATGGCATTGGCTTGATATGCAAGACAGTAGGCCTGAATACACCCTCAGAAGCCGGTGTCTGCACAGCGGCTCCAGACCCATCCAAGGTAGAGACATACGCAAGTTCCACAGTTGAAGTATCTTGCGGCATACCAGACACTGAATGGGTCTCAGTAGAGGCCTGTGAATCTGAAGTAGCGGGTATCAGGGGCTGCGAAAGCGCCTTACTGAGTACTGGTGAACTGGCAACTAGCTTAGGAGAAGGGTCGTCGGCAGCTTTGGACCTATGTGGTCTGTCTCTGTCTTTATCTTTGCGTTTTTTCAGAATGTCAGTAGTCGGGTGGCTTACCGAAGCCATATCTGGATAATTGAACCGAGTACCAAAATATTTAGAAGCGTAAATATACCGACGAAGAATAGTTCATTGTTTAAATAAGGCACAAAACCGACAGTGAGGTACGTCGTGGTCAGGGCCTTGGAAGGAAAGCAGTACGAATGAAAATCTTTATGAGGTATTTGCTTTCCACAAGAAATACAATTAATGACTTTTACTGACATTGGTTTAGAGCAAGAAAAGGTTTCCCCAACGGGATACTTAACTTAGGTGAAGACCGGTTCTGAAACTCGAAAACGAAAATTTCAGGAGTCGGCCGACCGGCACTTGCAAACTTCTTCTGCTTCGGGCACCGCACGGCAAGAAAGACTGATGTAATGGCATTGGCTGCATGTTTTATACCCCTGACTACCTAACGTCATGGAAGATGGGACAGCAACTGACGCAGGACCCAAGACTTTGTTAATAAGGTCGACTGAGGGCTACTGCAAGCAGATAACCCTAATGTGAAGACTGCAACAGTGAAACACGAAGAACATCCTAATGTTTCTCAAATGAGTGGCAAATGAGATCTGAGGTAATCTGTGGGAATGAGGCATTATGGGATGGAGAGGAGGAGTTTGAGCTTCGAATCTTAAGCTTGGAAAGCGGTCGACAGGTTGAGGAATGAATGAAAATCACATCAGATCTGAAGTTATGGATTACCAGCAAAGTGAAGGATTTTAATGAGCCCCAAATTATGGAAAAACAGGTGGAACCAGAAGTATGTGACCATTTGCCCATCCCTCAGTAAGAAACCAGTATAAAAGTTCAGTCTGAGTTGCACACCAAGGGAAGGGACAGGAAACAGTGGCAACTCTGACACAGTCAGTGTTATGGAGTGATAGGCCAGTGAGTTCCCACATGATACAGCAACACATGATACAGGATGCAGCCGAAGAGGAAGACGTAATGGTACTTTCTGTAGAATGCCCACAGGAAACTGAGAGCAAAGAATGTGCCCTCGGTTTAGAAGAAAATGATCTAAAGGAAGAGTTACCTGATTTAATACAGATGGAATAAATAGATTGCAGAAAATCAAAAGACAGACCTAAAAATGTTAAAAGTCTGATAATAGACTTAATTACTGTGTTCATCTGGTTTAAGACAAATTCACGTGACATAATAGAAATAAATTATATTACTGTGCAGCTAAATTAATAACCAGTTAAGTCTTACCACAAAAATACAGGGCAATAAGGGAAAGGAAGGGAATAAATCAAATGCCGTAATGGAAGTATCGAATAGAGAAAGCTATAAAGCAATTAAGACAAGAAGTGTCACTGTTAGAAGAGTATAGAAGAGGGAATAGATCAGTGTGTCACCTTGAAAAAAAAATTGCTAGAATCTCCTTGTGTTCTGACTGAGTGTGCTTCTCAGCTGATAACTATATTTTTTGGCACTTTTTAACTGTTCAGAGTTGAATAAAACAATAACTGAATTCAGTTCAGAATACAGTTTGAATAAATTGCATTTATTTAAACTGTATTTGCTCTAATATTGCTACACACTCAAGTGTGCTAGTTTGCAGTGCGCTTGAATTGTTTTTAGTGCTATTTTAGCTGCTTTTCTGTAAAAAAAATAAATAAATAAATTCTAAGCTTGTTTCCTGCCTTTCCTGTAACTAGTCTAGTCCAGATACAGATTTGCTGTATCCAGGACTGTTTGTAAGTTTCTGAGCCCCCCCAAGCCTTTCTCTGTTGGAGGAAAGCCTCCTAGCTTATCAGTGGGAGCAGTAAGTACTAGGTAGCTTATCTACCACAAAAGGAGTGGTTTCTGCCCCAGAAATTGTAGTTATTGGCCATTTAGGCAGTTTTTCCATCTCTCTCAAATTTTCTGGTTTAAAAGCCCACGTTTGAGCTTGTTTCTCACTTTTCCTGTAACTAGTCTAGTCCAGATACAGATTTGCTGTATCCAGAACTGTATGTAAGCTTCTGAACCCCCCAAGCCTTTCTGTGTTGGAGGGAAGACTTCTAGCTGGTCAGTGGGAGTGGAAGCACTTTGTAGCCTAGCTTGTCAGTGGAAGTGGTAAGCACTTTGTAGCCTATCTACCACAAGAGGAGTGGTTTCTGGCCCAGAAATTGTAGTATATTGGCAATTTGGGCAGTTTTTCCATCTCTCTCAACTTTCTGGTTTACAAGCCCGCATTTGCACTTGTTTCCTGCCTTTTCTGTAACTAGTCTAGCCCAGATACAGATTTTCTGTATCCAGGATTGTTGGTAAGCTTCTGAGTGGTGCCAAAGTCTGCTCTTCAATTTTTCCCTTAGATCTGCTAGTTCTCTCCTCTCCTGCACTTTTACTAGCTTATTAGTCTAGCACTTTACCAGACTTCTTGTAACAATTATTGTAGCACACAAAAGTGCTACCATCACTAAACATTCTACAAGGAAACAGATCCAGTACTTAGTATTAATGCCCACCCCTCCAGGCATGTCTATAGGTAAGTTCCCTGTGCTTTCTCCTATTAACCTGGTGAACTTGGGCATCCTGACGCAATGTAGCAACTGCCTCATGTACACCGACAACCTTCTCCTCTTACCTCCCAACACTCAGACTTGCAAGAGATGCTATATCCAAATTGGAAGCCACACACTCTCCAGCCAATACCAGAATAGCTGGTCAAGAGGAGACGGTCAACAGATGCACCACACCACATGGAACACACAGCCCTCCAGAACATGCACCAGCACTGCCTTCACATAAAAACACAAACTACACACCCACCTTCGCGGAGGCTCTCAATAAAAATCTACCCAAACAGCAGAGACCTCCAAGGCAGAAATGCACTTGACCACCACAACTCAACACTAATCACGAGACACATAACTCTCCTAAACAGTGTGCCACTCAACCAAAGCCCCTAAGGCAAAACAGCATGCCCAACACACTAGTCATAAGTGACTCAATAGTGAGGCACACTGATGTCCCACTCACTAGGTTGAATAAGGAGAAAGTAACAGTCAGCTGCCTGTCAGGTGCCAGGATCCACCACATAACGCATGCACTCAGCTCGCTCAACAACAGGTACAAATATGACTCTGTCATTGTACATGTGAGTGTGAATGACCTGAGATGTACCTCCCTGGACTACATGAAAAGAGACGTGGAGGAGCTCTTAGATTATGTAGCCCAGGCAGGTATGACTTTAGCCCTGAGCAGCATCCTACCATTACCCAGAATGATACCACAGTACAAGCAGAAAATGATTGATTTCAACAACTGGCTAAGTTTCTGGTGTCATTCTAAGGGGATCCAGTATCTGGCTGGGATGACATGATTGACAGACCTCGATGCTTTGCCAGAGATGGCCTGCATCTGTCACTCCTGGGCTTACGGATACTGGCCAAGGCTCTTGGCACCCCTACAGTGCCTTTTTTAGGCAGTGTTCCAAAGACCTAATTACCACCATAAGAGCTACAAACAAATGCAACCTGAGGGTCATGCAGCTCAATGCTAAAAGTCTAAATCTCAAGATGCACTCACTTGAAGCACTCCTTAAAATGGAGAACATCGACATTTGTGCTGTGACAGAGACCTGGTTCAAGGCAGCAGAAAGCACCCCTGCACTACCAGGCTATAACTCATTCCACACCTTTTGGCCCCAGAACTTGGACTGAAGCTCCAAAGGCAGTGGTGTTTCCATATTCATAAAGGATGCACACACCTCCAGACTGGTAGCCCAACATAATGCATCAGAGATACTTCAGATGCAGCTAACACTGGGTAAGACAGAGATTCAGGTCGTAGCCTGCTATAGGTCCCCAACCATGTCCTAAGACTCACACTCCACATTCCTAAGCATCCTGAAGAATATTAGGGTAACCTAACACTCTCATACATGGGCGACTTCAACTACCTCTCAATTAACTAGGAAAACTACTCTTGTACCAATACACTTGTCCAACGTTTCCTGGAGTTTATTAATTCCAATGCCCTGGACCAGCTCATTCTTACCCCCACTAGAGGTAGCAACATCCTTGACCTGGTCATTACTAACATGGGCGACCATTACTCTACACCAATAGTCAACTCCTCCCTGGTTAGATCCGACCACAAACTAATCACCTTGGAAATCCACATCCCTTCCACCACCCCCCACAAAGGGAACCACCATGAAAAACTTCTGCAAAGCCAAGTTTGGGCTCCTAACAACAGAGGTGGATAACTTCACGGCACCCATGCAAATGGAGAATAGTTGCATGACTGCTGAATCATACACCAATGCACTGTATGAACACTACACAAATGCATGGATCTCGCCATAGCCAATAGAACCAAGACACTCTCCTCCAAAAAAAGGAAGACAATCTGGTGGTCCACTGCCATAAACAAACTCTATAACAGAAGGAGGAAACTGATGCGGAATAAGGTGAAGTACCAAGACTGGAAAAACTTCCTTAGCGTCAACGAAAAGCTGAGATCTCTCATCAAATCCTCTAAAACTAGCTATGAAAACAGAATTGCAGCAGATAATAAAGACAACCACAAGGCCTTCTATAGTTATGTAAAGAATCTCCATGGCAATACTCAAATTTGCTCTGAGCTACTGCACAATGGTACCTTCTATACAGAGCCAACAGATATTGCCAATATACTGGCCGACAGATTCAGTGCCAACTTTAACCATCCCCCCAAAGGACCAATCACAATACCACTAGATTGCCAGGCACCCAGTATTATTGCTGCACAAGTTAAATCAGCACTCTCCAAGGCCAAGAATACAGCTTCTATGGGACCTGACAATATCCCTGGCTATGTTCTACATGAACTACACAGTGAACTAGCACCTCACCTGTGTACCCTGTTCAATCACAGCCTCACCTCAGGCTTTGTCCCTACTGAATGATGCACTGCTATAGTCATCCCTTTTCACAAAGGAGGACTGACTACAGACCCTGGGAACTATCGCCCCATTAGCCTGACAAGTCTGATATGCAAAGTTATGGAACACATCATCATGGACCTAATAAACAAGGATATAGGGACTCTCCAAACTCTGGATCCACACAGTTTGGTTTTGTGAAGGGTAGATCATGCCTGTTCAACTTGGTCGACTTATCTGAGTCAGTCCCCAGAGCTGTGGATGAAGGCAAGGTGGTTCATACAGCCTACCTTGATCTGGCCAAGGCCTTTGATACCATTCCCCACTCAGGAATCATAGAAAAACTCACTAAGTTAGGCATCAACCCCTGTATCACTAGGTGGGTTGCAAACTGGCTCACAGATAGAACCCACAGTGTGAAAGTAGCTGACTCTAAGTCAGAATGTCGACTAGTCACACGTGGAGTCCCACAGGGTTCAGTCCTGGGTCTTCTCCTGTTTAGTATCTACTTCTCTGAAGTCCAGGCCAACATGAAGGGACTCTGGCAGACAAAGTTCGCAGATGATTGCAAGTTGGGAGCTATTATTAACTTCCCAAGTGATGTTGACAATATTTTTAACAATGTCCATTTTGCAAACGTGCTTTACTATTCCCGTTACCTTGATGACATTTATATGGTGTGGAATGGTAACAGAAGCACGTTTGATACTTTCATGGAACATGTCAATAATAGTTGTGACTTACTAAAATTTACTCATACTTGTAATACCATCGGAGTCCCCTATTTAGATACATATATTTCCATTGACGATGAAGGTTTTAAATCATCTGTATACAGAAAAGCCACATTTTCCAATTCGTACTTGGATTTTAATAGCTATCACCCATATAGACTTAAAAGAAACATCTTCAAAGGCCAATGTATTAGGGCTTTACGAATGACCTCAAGAGATCAGGATACTATTGATGAATTAAATTACGTCACCAGCCTCTTTATTGAGAGGGGCTATGATCAGCATATGTTGAGTGACGTTTGTTCCTATGTTTACCAACTAAGAGGGACAAAATACACACCATTGTTGGGGTTGAACACTAACTTGGATAGTAATTCTACTATCATTCATAAAGTCAGCAGGCCTAATTTTAATAGGGCATTAATAGTCGAACATAACCCATATAGCCAAGTGTTGAGAAATATTGTACGTAAAAATTGGTACATTATTACATCCACACAGGAGGTTGGAAATATTGTGGGACAGGAACCGTTATTTGTCAGTAAAATGGGTAAGAATCTCAAACATTACTTTGAACATGTAGGTACTGGTAGACATCTTGAGAAATCCCATACCACTAAATGCGGAACCTGCAACCAATGTGGTTATATATTAGAATGTAATGATGTGTGCCTTAATAACATATGTAAATCTAAAATACATTTTGCTAAAGGGAATTGTAGAACGACTATGCTAGTTTACATGGCTATTTGCTCAGTTTGCCAATATTTTTATATTGGAAAAACTGAGAGGCAACTGAGGCAGAGGATATACTCCCATTTGTATTCTATTAGGAAGTTGGACACTAAGAATGCCCTATGTAGACACATTTTAAACTGTGGTCCTGAACATTCTTTCAAATTTGGTATACTGGAAACCATCAGAAATAACCCTAGGGGTGGAAATACTAAAAATTATCTGGCCTTTAGAGAATTATGGTGGCAGATTTTCACCAATGCCACCATTGAACCTGGGCCTAATGATTTTCTTACTATCAAACCCCTACTCATGTTGAATTAATTTTCAGTTAAATTTTTAGAGTTCTATATGTGCATGTATATAGATATGTATCTTTAACACTCACCTCTCACAACTTTTTATATCTAGATCTTAGCCATATATATTTAGAATTCCTAGTATTACATTTTAGTTCTGGTTAGTTATTGCAATGTTTGTGAAAAGTTTTTAAGAGTTTTTATAGTCTTCGTTAAGTGTATTCATGGATTTTCGTTAAGTTTATTGAATTACTATTAATTAATATAATAATTATAGTAAAATTTCATTTTATTAATATTTTCCTTTTTTATGAAAGGCTGTTTTTTTTAGTTATTCAGACACTAATTGTCTGTCAATAGGTTAATTACTAATAAGCTCTGTGGCGTTTTGGCGCCTTTTCTACTATTTATTGTATGTGTTGTTCTGAATGAATTGTTCTGATGAAACTCACAGTCGAGTGAGTGAAAGCGCTCAACCTTTGGATTTGTGAAATAAACTATCTTTTAATTCATCGTGTGCTCCTTGACTAGCTGATTCTGTGAGTAGGCAGTTAGCAGATTGTGTTCCGGCTGCTGGTTTGGTTCGTGTTCTGGTTTTGGTGCAATCTGCAGTGATTCCGTTGTTGGTATAACTTCCCAAGTGATGTTGACATCCTACAGAATGGCCTCACTGAGACCAATGACTGGTGTCAGAACCATGGCCTTAAGCTCAATGCCAAAAAATGTGTTGTCATCCCCTTTCGGAAAAACCCGGTTCCCACGAATTACCACATTGATGGTAGTCCACTGGACACAGAAGGTGTTATAAGAGATCTGGGAACACAGGTTGACAGCAACCTTTCTTTTGATTACCACATTGCCACTGTGGTCAGAAAGTCCTTCTATGTGGCACATCTCATTGCTAAGGGTTTTGCATCCAGGAAGAAGGAGGTCATTGTCTCCCTCTACTCTTCGCTCATTAGGTCAATCATCAAGTACAATTCCCCATTTGGCATGTACCTCACTAGACACCTGCAACAACTGGAGAGGCCACAAAAGTACCTCACAAAGAGGATCCTAGGTCTTAAACACTTGTCCTATATGGACAGACTCAAAAAATTCCAACTATTCTCTGTCTCATATCGCCTACTTAGAGGTGATCTCTGCTTGACTTACAAAGCCATGTCTGACCTAGCTCTGTTAGAAATGCCACAGCTAAAGAAATCCCAGTCCCTCTGCACCACATGCTCCAGAGACCTCAACTTCATTACCACAATCAACAGAATGTACTGGAGTGACAGGTTCATAACCCAGAGACTGCCCATGCTATGGAACAGACTTCCCTTACATGTCAAGCAGAGAACCTCACTGGCCCTCTTCAAGAGATAGCTTGATGAGTGGATGGGAAATAGAAAATTCACCCTGGGGATAACTCCAGTGGCTCTACTCGATAGAGGCACTGAGAACTAGTGGCCAGGTGGCACGATGCCAGGATAATCCTGTGGCTGGGCTTGTAAAGGCCCCAGGGCCATTAGCCTAGTACATACCTATGAACTTAAAAATACTTAGAAAGATGGATGTGATAAAAGCAACACAGTATTAGAACATACCAGGATCTACTGTACACTATTGCAAATAATAAGCTAAATATATCAGCAACGGCAGAAAAACTTAGAAGATATGCAGATAAATGTAAAGGAAAAGTACAAAATAAGCAATTCACTCATGACTCAAAAAAGTTTTATAAAGAATTGAGGAAAAAAACAAAAGGAATACAAACATCAGCAAAAAAAAAGATACATTTTGAAGAAATATCTATGAAGACTCTGTGGAACATAATAAAGATGCTGAATGGATAGAAGAAGTAAAAGAAACTGTAAGAAGTTCAAATATACAGGATATGAAATGGGATGAAGTTATGGCCAGAGAAATTGAAACAAAATTAAGAAAAGCTCCTAAATGGAAAACCCCAGGTCCAGATGAAGTACCTAAGTATTAACATCTTTACACAAAGATTTACCCCTGAGTAAGAGCTACTTGTATGTGCACAACAAACAGACATCAACCTGGTTAACAACAGGAAAAAGGACACTCCTCCTCAAGAATGAACTTGCAAGCAATCCTAAAACTACAGACCAGTAACTTAAATTCCCATGATGTATAAACTATATACTGGAACTGATGAAGACAGAGTTTAAAGTTTAGAAGAAAACTCAATCATGGCAATAGATTAATAGAACAAAAAGGTAATAAAACAAATAAATATGGAACAAATGATCGTTTGTTGTTAAAGTCATAATGGAGAATTGCAAAAAGGGACAGCATCCCACATATCATGTATAAAGGAGTGCTTTCAGATGTATAAGATATACCCTACACTGGTAAATTACATTACAGTGACAATGAACCAGTGGCAAACCACCATACAGCTAAGCCATGATAAAGGACAAATTATTATCCCAGGGATAAAAATTCAAAGAGGATGACATACTGTCACTGTTGCTCTTTTGTCTTGCCCTTAATACATTAAACTATCTACTTAACAGATTAGGTCATGGTTACAATTTTGCTTGCAGAAAACAAAGTGTAAAGACTTTGCGTCATCTTTTTCTGTCTTCTTTTTGTAGATATTTTAAAACTGTGCATTTCATCAGATGAGGATCTAAAAGCACAACTGGAGGTGGTTAAAACTTTCTCAGGTGATGCAAGAATATCAGTTGGTCTTGATAAAGGTGCAAAAGTAGCATTTAAAACAGGAAAGCTGCAGCACAAAGAAAATATCTGGGACAGGAATGTGATATAAAGGAACTTGACAGGATGGAATGTATAAATAGTTGAGAATTAATGAAGGACCGGCAATAAAACAAGCAAATCTGACCAAAACTCAGTAAGGAATATTTCAGAAAATTAAAATTAATACTGAAAACAGCACTGACATCCAGGAACAAAGTCCAAGCTACAAATCAATTTGCTCGTCATGTTCTAAGTTACAGTTTTGGGGTGATTGACTGGCCCCAAAAGGTATTAGATCAGTTGGACAAGAATACAACAAAATTGCTTCATGCTTATCAAATGATATATAAAAATCAGTGTATACCAAACTATCAAGACTATATGTTACTTGTTCTGAAGGAGGTATGGATTTCCTCTAAATTGACTACATGCATATATCTGCAACTGTAGGACTGCATACATATCTGATGGCCTCATCAGATCCAAACATAGTGAAAGATTTGTACCATGAACAGAGCAAGTCTAAGATGACTTCCCTGCTTAGTTTACCAGAAGCTGGAATGGAAACCAAACCAGAAGTAAACAAAATTTAGGCAGCAACTGAATGTGCCAAAAAACAAAAGAAAGAATATAAGAATGATCAGATGAGAAAGCAGGAAATGTGGAAAAGGCATAAATATAGTTGCAAGTACATAAAACTCATGAACAACCTCATGTTGATTAGGAGCTGATGCATGAATGGTTAAGGAGAGATGAATTTAAACCAAAGGATGAAAGGTTAATATTGGTGGCCCAGGATATTGGACTGTATACACGTTGATTTACAAGTCCATTTAACATTTGGGAGAAACAGACAAATGCAGTTGCTGCAAAACAGAACTGGAACCAGTCGCACATCTTGTGGCTGGGTGTGATACACTAATGGCAGAGGCCCTGTATACTGAAAGGCATAATAATGTGCTATGACTGTTGCTTTGGGGACTGTGCAAACATTACAATACTGAAGTAGTTGAGAAGCATTGGAAACATGAGCCACAAAGCACTATAGAGAATGATGATGATGTTTATATCACATGGGACCACCCACTACCAACAGTTCAAAAAATAGATGCAAGAAAACTGGATAGAGTAGTCCACAAAAAGAAGAAAAAAGTAGCATTGGTCATGGAAATTGCTACACCCGGTGATTACAGTGTCTTTTGTATAGAGATACACAAAGTCATAAAATAACAGGATTTTTAGGCAGAAACAACAGCAATGTGGAAGAAGGATACCCACACAGTTCCAACAGTAGTATGAGTATTTACTCTCATAAAAAAAAAAGAATTTACAGTCTTATTTGCATATGCTACCAATACATGTAATTCCATATGAATTCCAGGAGTCAATTCTGGGCAAATTGCAGGTGCTGTGAGGAGCACTTTGGTTACCATCAAAGACTGAAACAATACTAATTTCACAAACTTTAATAATACTTTGACTTAGGAAAAAGTGAAAGGAAGTGGTGATACATTCCTGAGTCTGGTCACACTTCTGTTGAGGCGTCTCTGTAATTAACTTTGCAAATATCTTTAGTCAAGGAGTGAGCTGAAGGACTTGCATATAAAAATTCATAAAGACAAATATGGGGAGGGAATGCCAACTCCACACAGGACAAAGAAAAAAAAACACAGCCAAGAACCCAGGAAGAAGTAAGAGATGGAAACTATGTACTGGAACACTGTGTCAATAATCACTTTCACACATATGCTGCCCTTGCTAGACCTTCAAAAACAGCCACTTACTACTGTGTATGCACACACAAGCCACAGCAATGCTATTTTTATACTGACTTCAACAAATACAATACAATGTTTGTCACTAATCTAGCCACATCAGATAAGAGACTGCTGTTTAACAGTTGTTGTTGCATCTTTCGGCTTTTCCCAGTTAGGGGTCACCACAGCGGAACTCTGGCCCACTAATGATTGGCAGTAGATTTTTACGTGCCGAGTTGCCAGCTCTGACGCACAACCTTTAATGAAGGTACGCCCATTCACACGTGTCCACACAGAAGACGCTTTAGCTGAGAATTGAACAGTACAACGTCTTACTGTGAGGCGACAATGCTACCGCAGCACCACCACCACACAACAACAGACTGCTGTTTAACAGTGATCAAACAAATAGAACTGATAAGTCACTTGTATCCACAGATGACCTCTGCCCTCATCAGTTACATCCATTTTACTGTGTATACCTTAGATATCTGATTGTGGCAAATAAAGTGCAGTGCAATGGTTTGCTGATCATGACCTTATAGCCGACTTCTTAAACCTAATACCATGTCATTTAGCATAGCAGACTACCTTCCCTATATCCCCCAAAAATGGAGCATACAGGCTTCTACTGAGGCAGTGCACACCATTTAATATGGGTTCATACGTAAATATTAGGCTATCAGTTTCCATATTATTACATGTCTAGTCAATGATTAGAGATCATAATCAAACCCTGTACTCCATTTCTGTAAGGTAAGGAACTTATTCATTCTGTCAAACCCTCTCTCCTCCTAAAAAAATGATCTTATTACATCTCACATGCTAAGCGAGTGCTCTACCATTTGAACGAATTCCCCTCAAAATAAATAAATAAATAAAAATCATCTCATCTGAAGGACAACACATCCATGAGTGCAGTATCAGCAATCCATCACCCTGTTGGGAATAGAACCCACAACTTTCTACACTAAAGACAAATGTGTTACCTGCTGTACCACTGTCACTGTTATCCATAGGAATGGCTGAATCCAGCCCCATCTTTCACTGATGAAATCATCAAAGACAAGGGCATTGGAATACCAGACACAGTATAAGTGGCATCATCCCAAATAGGCTTGGATAGCATTAAATAAGTGCATACTGCTGCATGTTCTTTCTTATGTATGCTTTTACAATATTCAATCACTGCTTCCCCATGCACAAAACAATCTTCAGACATTCAGAAACTCTCAGAGAAAAGAGAATGATTGATTTTACTTAGTAACCAAAATGGCTTCCCATTACCATTAAAAGAAAGTCATTGTTAAGTATGCTAATGTGCACAATTGTGCAAATGAAAACTGCCCTTCCTTTTCCAAGGAATTGTGTGTTAAAGTTACATAAAGAATGTATTCAATTGTCAGCAGTGACTCACTTAACACTTAAATCGTTCTTCATGCTGGGACGAAATTCAAAAGTATTTGCACTGGCAGCCCTACAACACAGAAATCTATTGTGTTTTATTATAGGAAATTGTACATCACCAGATTTATTCCATACTACTTGGAATTTGTTACTCCATAAATAAAAATATTATGTAGCTGAAATAATTTCTGATTTACTGCTCTGATCACCCAGAAATACCACAAAAAATAACTTATCATCTGTCCCATAGAAGTTGGAGAAAAAGAAGTTAGGTTATTACCAAAATGTTCCATCTGTGTTGTCGATCTTCATTCATTCTTGACTGATTAGTTTGGTTCCGACCTCTTGGAACTGACTTGGCCATTACACACAGCTCGCACCTGCCAAAAACTCTCAAGCTAAGGCTCTACCCACAATGCCTCTCTTCCCATTACCTCAGATAGAGTTTGCCTAGTAGTTAAGAAAATACAGAAGCTCTGTCTAAGGTACAGCCCTATAATATCCCAGGACTAGGTCCGAACCTCCAGGAGTCATTTGGAGGGGCAGGAGGGTGGGATGTCAAGAATGAATGAAGACTGACAACACAGATGGAACATTATGGTAAGAACATGACTTCTTTATCTGATGTTGTCAATCTTCATTTATTCTTGACTGATGGGACAGAGTCCACAGCTACTTTAGATCCTGGGCAACCCAGCCAAAGGATGCTCTTCCCCTGGAGACCATGTCTAATTTGTAATGAGTGATAAAGGTATGTGGAATAGCCCAAGTTGCAGTTGCATATATGTCTTCCATAGAAGCCCTGGAATGGAAGACCACTGAAGTGGAAACAGATCTAGTAGAATAAGCTCTAACTGTAGTTGACAGCTTGAGTTTATTTGGGTTGTATATAAAGGTAATGCAGTCTCTTAGTCACTTTGACAAGGTGACCTTCG
The DNA here is from genome assembly GCF_019279795.1 of Protopterus annectens. Classification (NCBI taxonomy): domain Eukaryota; kingdom Metazoa; phylum Chordata; order Ceratodontiformes; family Protopteridae; genus Protopterus; species Protopterus annectens. The sequence continues at coordinate 1,326,789,076 of NC_056725.1, read as the reverse complement.
ACACAGGTTTGCCCAGTCGGGTCCTGAAAATGATAGAAATAGTTGGTCTGATTGTCTAGAAGATTTCGTTCTGTCCAAGTAAAAAGGTAATTGCCAGTGGACATCCAATAAGTGTAAACAGTGCTCTCTTTTGTTTCTAAAGTTTAGGAAGAAGACTGGTAAGTCTATGGACTGGTTGATATTTGACTCGGATACCACTTTGGGAAGGAAGGAGAGACTGGTTCTGAGTGATACTCTTTCTTTGTAAAAAATGATACAGGGATGGTTCACACACAAAGCCTGTAACTCTGAAATTCTCCTAGCAGAGGTGATAGCTACTAGGAAGAGGGCCTTTCAAGATAAAAACTTGAGTTCACTAGGAGCTGCTGGCTCAAAGGGTTGTCGATGTAGACATTGTAAGACTAAGGTCAAATCCCATGGAGCTACAGGGTCTTTGAAAGGGGGGTTTAAATGCAGAGTGCCTTTAAGGAAAATTTTGCATAGATGATGAGATATCAAGGAACGGTTATCAAACAAGTTATGAAAATTTTAAATAGCGCCAAATGAACCTTAATTGTAGATGTAGAGGCCCCCATTTCAAATAAGGTAGCTAAATATTCCAGGACCTTATCAACTGATGTCGAGAAAGGGTCTCTGCAGTTTGTACATGCCCAAATTGAAAATATTTTCCATTTGCTTAGATAAAGCTTTCTGGTGTTTGGGTTATGAGAAGCCAGAAGTATCTTTTGCACTGGACAGGACAAGTTATTCTGTCTGGCAATTACTGAAAATGGAGAAACCAAGCAGTCAGCTTGAGATTTTGAAGACTGGGATGCATTAGGCCCTGTGGGTGAGACAACAGGTCCAGAGCTAGGTCCAGAGTCCACGGGCAGTGAACCAGATGAAGCCAAAGAAAGAAGAGCCAGACTTGAAGGGGCCAGTAAGGTGCAACGAGAAGCAACTTTGCTTCTCAACCATTGGGCTTTCCTCAGAAACTGGGGAATCAGTGGAAATGGGGGAAAGGCATAGAGGAGTCCTGGGGGCCAATTAAGAAGTGTGTCTCTCAGGGTCTCCCTGCAAGGAGGATTAGAGCAAAGCTGACCCCATCAACTAAAGATCTTCTTTGCTATGTTGGGATTGAGAGACCACTCGTGAGCAAAAGGATACATCTGCTCAGTTTGTCCACAATCACATTGGAGTTCTCTGGGATAAGTGTTGCTGTCAGAAAGCAGTTGGAAGCGATTACCACTGCCAAATACTTAGAATTTCCTGACAGAGAGTAGGACTTGGTTCCCCCATTTGTTGATATACCAGACTACAGACATGTCTGATTGGATTGCAACTATCCCAGAAGGAAGGACAGCCTGGAATGCTTGCAATGCTAAAGGTACTACCCTCAATTCTAGGATGTTGATTTGCACATTGTCCTCTTATGGGGACGAAGTGACTGGAACAGTCTTTTCCAGAAAATGCTCCCCCATCCTATCTGGGAAGTGCCTTTGGTCACTACGGCCTTGGGCTGAGAAGGCGAAAAGGAACGACCCCATAGATTCTCATCTGGCTTCATCCACCAAGATAAATCCCTTTTGCAGTGATTTGTTATCAAGACTGGATGGGATATGGGGTGAGTTAGAAGTAACCATTGTGATGCCAAAAGCCATTGAAGCAGCCACATGTGATACCTCACTAGGGGAACTAATGTTATCATTGCTACCATGGTTCCCAGAGCTTGTAGTACCAGATGAGCAGGAACTTTGTTTTGGGAAATAATTACTTGAAGTTGCAATCTTAGCTTGAACAGCCTGTGGAGAAATGAGGCTACACAGGATACTGTAATTAATCTTGCTCCAATGAACTCCAGATCCTGTCTGGGAGTCAATTGTGACTTTTCTTTGTTGACTGAAATGCCTAGTGTTTCAGCAAGATATAGAATGAAGTCTATGGCATAAAGCAGTAGATGCCTGGAGAGGATGGTGAGGAGTCAGTCATCTAGATATGTAAACACCCATAATGCTTGCAGTCTCAAATGAGCTGCTACCACCGCCATGCATTTGGTGAACACCCAGAGGGGTGTAGTAAGACTGAAGGGCAGCGCTCAGAATTGGTAATGACTGGCTCCAAGCTGGAAGAGAATATATCTTCTGGAGCACTTGTCAGCACATCCAATCATCCTTCTCTAGAAAGGGAAGGATAGACTGAACCATAACCATCTGGAATTTTGTCTGTTATACACATTTGTTCAATAGACTGAGATCTAAGATTGGTCTCCAGTCCCCTGTCTTTTTTGACACTAAAAAGAATCTTGAGTTGAATACGGATCCTATTTGGTGTGGTGGGACTACTTTGATGACTCTTTTTTGAAGCAGCTTTTGAATCTCTACTGCTGCTAGATCCCTCTGACTGGGTAGAACACTGGGGATTTGCTTTTGGGATTTTGGCAAAAGATTGAAGGGAATGTGGTAACCTCTGGTAATTATTTTCTGCACCCAGGTATCTGAGGTTATTGTAAGCCAGACTGAATGGTGCAGAGAAAATCTTCCCCCGACTGCCTCCAGAGGTAAGCAATCGGGCCTCCGTTCAGGAATGCTGATAGGGTTGCCATGGGGGAAGCATCTTCCAGAAGAGCTCTCCCCTCTACCCGCAGGGGGGAATACTCATCACATGTGTCCCAAAAAGGCCCTTGGGTCTTCTTGAACCACATTTTTCCACTCCTCTGATTCCTGGAGTAAGGTCATTGTGGAGCAGAAAAATGAACTCCCACAGCAGAAAGTGTGTTTCTTTTCCAGACCTGGCTAGTGTATCTCTGACTTTTTGGCCAAACAAGGAAGTACCATCAACAGGAGTGTTGATAAAGGAAGACTTGAAGGGTTCCATGAAATCACACAAGTGCATCCAGGCATGATGCCTAATGGCAAAGCCTGTACCCACTGATCTAGATGTTGTTTGGCTGTATGAGTAATAAGCTCCATGGACAAATTTGAGATAGACTCCAGGGTGGCAAGCTGAGAGGCAACCTTATCTCAAACCTTGTCAGACACTGCTCCTGCAAGGGTGTCTGAAAGCTCAGTTATCAGATCCCTTTGGAGTCTAGTAAAGTGTGTCAAGAAGTTCAAGGACTGAATAGTGAAGGTCATTGAAGCAAAGACCCGCTTCCCAAATTTATCCATCATCCAAGACACTCAGTTAGGAGGATGGATAACTGAACTCTCCTAGGCGAGTTCTTTTTTGGTGGCTGCTGCCACCACCATGGCATCCACTTCTAGACCCTTAGACGAATGGGATTGATCTTTTGGGGCTGAAAGAATTTTATACAATCTCCGGGGGAAAAGGATCTATGGAATCAGGAGCCTTCCACACTCACTAAATGATCAACTTAACTAGGTCGTCAGCAGGTGGGGACGAAAAGCTTGCAAGAACACAGATTCCTCAGAGGATGGATTTGAGGGCTTCCAATCACCCTTTTGTTTTAATATTTCCAGGATGTCTCCAAAAGAGACATCTTCCGGGGCTGACTGTGGGGACCCTTCCCCTTCATTGTAATCTGTGTCTTCAGTGACTGATTCTTCTGGAGAATTTAGGTGCTTCCTCCTGCATGCCTTCTTATGGAGTGGTTCCTCAGGAGGAGGTTCTGAGGAGGACTCCAAAGGGGGGAACCCTGAACCAGGGTGGCTTGCAGCTCTTCTGCCTGCTGTCCATATGTAGCAGATTGTGACAGCTGTGAATTAGAGGAAATGAAAATATGGCACTCTGATGAGGATGGAACCAGCTGGGAGCCTGCTGAGGCCAAAGCTCTCTCCATAATCTGGAAGGAAGGCCCACCCAAAGAGGAATGGGAGCCCGGAACTGAGAAAGACAACCTCAGAACCGGGGTCACACCCCATCTGACAAGCCGTCACCCAGAGTAAGAGCTGAGAGAGGGCTTGAAACTGCCATGGGTCTGAGAGTAGTAGACAGCACCATGGAAACAACCAGAACCAGTCCAAGGATCTTGGTACCAACAGCCAAACTATGGTCCCAGGTGTGCGATGGATCCGAAGGAGCCAAAGACCACAGAGTTGGCTCTGGCACCGAGGAGAGGTCCACTGTTGGCACTGAGGTAGTTTGTACTGGAAGCGTCAAAATGGGGGGCTCCAAACCCTGAAAGGAGGTTCAAGGAGGATAAACTGGTGGAGTCCTTGGAGAATAAGACTCTGCTCTGGGTGGAAGAGAGGTTTGTGAAGGTGCAGGGAGGACTCTGGCTACCAAAGGCTGGTCCACCAATATGAATACGTCCAATTCTGAGACTCCTAGAGGAATGGATTAACATTCTCGATGGGGACTCAGGCCTATCCAGAAATGGGCTTGGTTGTTGACCCAAAAATGGGTCTACTGAAGGGGAATATCTAGTCCTGGGAATAACTGTCAGATCGACTTTCAGCACCATAGGCTGTTGTATGGAAGGGGAATGTGGAACCAAATGAGAGGATAATGGTGGTTGTGCAGAAACTATTGGCGCCGAAACAATGGTCAGTGCCAAAGAGTTTTGAGTCGGTTCAGTGACTGATGGCACCTATGTGGATTTAATCATTTTCAATGCCGGAGGTGATAATACTGTCACTTTTGTTACTTTCACCTTCGGTTCCAAAGAAACATTTGGAACCTGCAGTTTTTGGAACTTTGCTTCATGTGCCATAGGGGAGATCGGCACAGAGTGGCTTCTTTTCTTCACATCTGGCTTTGGAGATTTTAAAGTCTCTGCCTTAGATAGGACTTCAGTAAAAGGACATTTCAATAAGCCTTTTAAGATAAGCTTATTGCACCTCTCTGCTAAAGTACAGCTCTAAAGCCCTAACAAATATTACAAGTTATATCCAAGTGAGGAGCACCCAAACAATACACACAAAAAGATGCATATCAGAATTGGGCATATTTCTGCCACAGTCCTGACACTGTTTGAATCCAGATGTCCCCTTTTGTTTCTCTGCCATATCAAAACAAAAAAAACAGTTGTGTCACAGACACACACAACACACAAAAGATAGGAAAGGAAAGAGAGTTTTTATTTTCTTTTAACAGATATACCAGCGATGGTATAGAAAAAAACACCCAAGCGGGTAAAAGGAGAAAAGGGGAAAAGAATACCAACAATGGTATATAAAACCACCAACAGTAATAAGGAAAGGGTGGAGCCCTGTTACCAACGATGGTAATAAGAGTTACTGAAAGGTAACAGGGGGTGGGTAAAAATAGTCAGAAAAGAGTCACACACTCGAAAACAAGGTAGTGAAATTATCCAGTAAGAGAAATAAAGAGTTTTAACCAATTATTGTTAGAAATGACAATGAAAATAGAAAATTGAAAGCGCTTAGCTGAGAGCATCGGCTGATGGGTCCAATTTTCTACGCAGCAAACAAGATCTGGGGTAATGGGAAGAGAGGCATTATGGGTAGATCTGGAGAGTTTTTGGCTGGCAAGAGCAATGTATAATGGCCGAGTCAGCTCTGAGAGGTCGGAACCGAACCCATCAGTCAAGAATGAATGAAGATTGACAACATCAGATTAAAAGTTTTGTTTACACTATGCTTTAACTGCAGCATTTGTTATTCTTTCATTTTTATATTTCTCATTATTGTACAGTGTTTGTGTACACTCTGAGTTTTAATCTTACTTAAAATAGGTTGCAGCTGAAAAAAAATATTGTGTAAGTTGCACTTTCCATAACAGTGGCTGTTCAAATTCTTCAGTTCTGCAGTAGCCTATGGTGTATCCTGCAAAGGATACAGCAACTGGCCAGCTTCCAAAAGCTGTTACCCCTCCCACATTGTCAATGTGACTGCCTACTGGCTAAGCCCTTTTGGAGGGAACTATATAAGCAGACAGAGTGATTAAAAATATTCAGGCCTTATTTAAAAATATTCAGGACTTTCTTGACCCTAACCAAAAAAGTAATTCATCATGAACTCAACAAATATATAAACAAATCCAAACTTTATATCCCACACTAGCACTATATGCAACAAAGGGGTATGATGGTGGGTTCAATTGCTGCAGCACTGAAGAATTTGGGGTCTATATTGGTTCATAGAAGGTTCACTTCAGTGTACGTCCATTCATTGAACGTTCACTTCAGCATATGTTTACATCAGTGAAGGATTTACACAGGGAAAAGAATTAGTTGGCCAACATAAGGAAATTTGCCTTTTTCCCCACTGTAGTGCAATCTCGGAGTTGGTATATATAGTTGGGGGTAAAATACTACTGTGTGGTTACTGGGAAATATTAGACAAGTATTTACTTTCCCTGTGTAACATGTTTGATGGTTTTTGTTCGATAAATGGAAGTTCACTGAAGCAAATATTAGGCAAATATTTACTTTCCCCATGTAACACATTTGATGGGTTTTGTTCAATAAATGGAGGTTCACTGAAGTGAACCTTTGATAAACTAATACAGACCCAAGAATCTGAACATCTGTTGTAGGCAAATGGAGTTTACACAACCGTACTATACTCATCAGATGGGAACAATACTATAGCTTATCCAGCCTGGGAGGAGAAAGGATAAGGGTCCAGGAACCCTCTGGAGAAGGTTCCTAGCAAAGCCTGCTCTGGACATAGAAAAGGAATAGCTATGCATAGAGAACCAAGTTGCTGCCACTAGAATGCTTCTTGAATCCAACCCTTTCTGGTATAACACTGTAGAAGCTAAGCCTCTACTGGAAAGTCCCTTAACACTGCCTGGAACAGTTTTGCCATGGTGACAGTAAACAATAGCAGAGAAAAACTACCTAGAAATAATCTGTTTAGACATGTGTTCACCTTTCTTAGTCTCAGAATAAGAAATAAATAGCTGATTAGCTTTCCTGAAGGGCTTAGTTCTGTCAAGATGGCACCTATGTTGCCTATGCACATCCAGAGTATGAAGAATCTTTCATCCCTTGTTTTTAGAATCTGGATAGAAAACAGTTAGATGGATGGCTTGATTCAGTGCAAACACTGAAACAACCTTGGTCTTGGATGAGTGTTTGACTGCAGAGTGTTCCTATCCCTATAAAATACCACTTAGGGTTCTCAGATACTCTGCTTGCAGATGCCAAAGCAATAAAAAGAGCCGTTTTCCAAGTGGTGAACCTGAATTTCTCTAGTGGAAAACTGAGATTGCAAGGAGGAGAAACCTGGTTATGAGGTGAACTAAGGTGTAAAACTCCCAGAAACTGTTTCACTATAAACAGAGATGAAAGAGGGGAATTCAAGGGCAGACGTGCTGAAATGACTGTAAGATCAACCTTTATACAGGAATATGAGAGGCCAGAAGATAGTAACTCACCCAAATACCTAAGCAACAGTGCTACAAAATCCCTGATGAACTACTATTTACTGGCTAGTTAACAACTAAAAAAATCTCTTCAACTTGCCAATATAGAATTTTCTAGTAGTGAGCTTACCTGCCTCCTATAATGTCTGCTGCACATGCTTGTGAAAAAGGTGCTTAAATCGCACCAAAATTGAATCACCCCGGAAATCAGTTGAAGTTAACACTGGGGTTTATCAAACTCCCCATCTTGATGATTAGAGCCAGTCTGTAAGAAAGCTTGTAGTAATTACCCCTAATCAATTCCTTAAGAATGGAAAACCAATTCTGCCTGGGCTAGAAGGAAGGCATCACAATGATTTTCAGAGAGTCGTTCTGAATCTTCAGTATTACACTGGAAAATGTGGAAATGCATACAGGAAAGTACCATAACAGTATATGTCTTTCTCTTCACTGTTGCATTATTCATAACATTAGGGATCCTCTGCCAAGGATGGCCCAATGTTGAGCCAGTATACCAAAGCTTTAGGTTGTTTTAAAGTACGCCGTACATCAGATTTATGCTCTTCATGTAGCAAACGGAATTAAAGTGACAACCAAACATGCCATTCTCAGAAATGAGAGCCCCAGTAGGAACACCAGTCTAAGGAAAAAAAGAGGTAACTGGTACATCCACAAGACAAATGGACCAGGGGAAGGAGGGATGGAGTAAATACTGCAATAGTGAGGAGAAGAACATCTACTGTTATGGTTCGATTTTAAACAACTGTACTATGTCCTTCCATATCACTGTTGCAGTATTCATAACATTAGGGAGAGTTCTAAAGATCAGAAAGAAACTTGGGAGGAGGAAGGACCAGCAGAGCCCTCTAGGAAGCAATGAAGGAGGGCCCTTGCAAAACCACATCTACATTACAAGATCAAATACCTAAACATCGAACTTGTAATATCGAACACAAAAACGTCGAATGCAGGAAAACATGTCGGTCGGCCACAGGAAAAAAAAATAACGTTACACCCAAACTAAGTGGGGGGCTGTGCCCTCCACACCCTCCCTAACTAAATATACCAACTTCGAGATCGCTCTACAGTAGACAAAATGGCGAAATCCGGCAAATGACCAAGGGAAATCTTTCTCCTTCGTTAAATCGTCCGTTCGCTGTTTTTTGCTTTTGATATTACAAGTTTAATGTTTAGGTGTTCGATTACCTAATCATTTGATCTTGTGATATAGGCCCACAAAACCAGCTCTAGCTCTGGAGATTCCATCCAACTTGTAGTGCTTGGTAAATGTATGCACAAAAGTCCAGTATCCAAACCCTTGAAAAAAGCACCAGAAGAAGTCACAGCTCTAGTAGAATGAGCCTTAAAAGAACAAACCAGGCTCTTACCATGAAAAGAATAACAAAAAGAAATGTTTAGAGATCCAATAAGAAATACTTTGCTTGGATACAGGTAATCCTATGGGCCTAGGATGAAAGGAAACAAAGAGCTGAACAGATTTTCTAATAGTTTAGTCTTATCCAAATAAAATCTCAGTTACCTATGCACATCCAAAGTGTGCAGAACCTTCTCACTGGCAGACTGCAGAGAAGGGAAAAAAGTGGGCAAATGAAGAGATTGATTAAGGGACAACTCATTCACCACTTTGGGCATAAAAGGAGGACTAGTATCACACCTCTCTACTGTACCAAATTCCTCGGTATTTACCTGTTTTGAGGGCAAAATATTGGGGTGCCACAAATTCCTGAGTGATCTCCTTAATTTCCCGGTCTTTTTTTTTGTAGTATTGCCACTATAAATTTATGGCTGATGGTACCACCCATCACCAGCCTACAGGGGTGTACGTGATGACATCAGCTACTGCCTATTGGACTCAGAGGGAAATACGGAATATAATAGCAATGGCAGCAGATGTGCATAAGTTTTGCAGAGTCCACCCATATATCCCAGCCTCCAGGTAAGAAAAGTGTTATCTAACAGGCTTATCTGCTGGGTTGGCCAAGTGTGCAATTAATTTATTTTATCTTAAGTTCGTTGTTGTATCTCCATCGATCGTAAGCATTAAGCATTATTTTATCATGCCGCTCAACTGTTGTTTTATTTGCTGGCTGCAGGCTGCAAGCATGCTTTCTAGGTGTGTGTATGTACTCAACCATCTTATTTTATCTGCTGGTGTATTTAGATTATCTTCAAGCAGTGCTGGTGTATTTAGGCTAGGTAGGTGTGTGTGCTTTCTCTTTATTTTATCTACTGGGCTGGCTGGCCAAGTGTGCAATTAATTTATTTTATCATAAATCCATTGTTGTATCTGCATTGATCATAAACATTAAGCATTATTGTATCATGCTGCACAACCATTGTTTTATTTGCTGGTTGCAGGCATTATTTTATCATTAGGTGTGTGTCACTCAGGTGTATTTAGATTGTATAGATTATCTGCAGGCAGTGGGGGTGTGTGTATGTGTGAAATGCCACAGTTAAGTATACCTGGTGGTTAGTGTTACTCAGGCTCAAACACTGTACCTTAGGTACAAGGAGCAAGAGCCTGAATTCCCCACCACTTGTGTCTCTATGGTCTGTTCCTCTTAAAAATTGTGGTTTTCTAGCAAATTAGTGAGAACTGAATTCACTAAAGAATGATAGGAAGACTAACTTAAATGGCTATCTTTCAGGAAACAGATGATAACACAAAGCATTTTATTCTAGCAACTTTTCTAAGATTATAGAAGCAATGTTTAAACTGTGTCACTGGTTTTGGGCCTTTGTCACCTCCCCCAGCCCCCCAATAAATTTTGGCTTTTTCCAGATTTCTTGTGCTGCACAGTTCCTCAGGGGACAGACATTTAGTGCTGCTTATGTCAAGTCTGCTTGTGTTAGTAGCAAAAGAGGTACAATACTTGCTTTTGATGCAGAAGATTGTGGGTTCTACTCCCACAGTATGTAGATAGACTGCTGATAATGTACTGTGATGTACTTTTAAAAGGGGTGGATGCTGCAGTCCTGAGAATGTCCTCTTTGGAAAAGATACCTAGTAACTATGAACCTATTATCAGTTTGCCATCCATTCTCTATTGCAATATTAGTAGCTTAACATTTTTAATGTGACAGGCAATTTATTCCTGAAGGGCAACAGGCACTTTATTTGTAGATGAAAGAATAACATATAAAGTTGTTTGCTAGCAGCAGCCTCTTCATTTGTTACAGATCTCTTTAATGTGGAATTATTTAGATGACTTTTACTTCTTCAGAGATTGTGCATATTTACTGATACTGGTGGATTGTAGACGTTTGAGTAGACTTTTATGATGGGAATGTTCTGAACTGAGCATTTTTTGTCATTTCTGATTCATGCATTTTGTTTCATTGCTTACTGGAAAAATGTTCAAAATATTAAATTTAAAATGTGCTGTATTATACAAGGTATATAACTGAATATAATCGGGAAAGTGTATCAAAGAAAACATGTATGTTTCGTGTGCAAGGGGTCTATGATTTGAAAACAACCCAAAGGTAATCTTTATCCACCACTGGCAAGATGCATTTTCTTCAAATGTGGGTTTCAATGCTGTTACAATGAATGTGAGTTTACTTTCAAGGGCAGAGAAGTTTTAATGCCAAGTCTATTTTCTTTGTGAGACTGTATTGCTTTGTTTAGCAGATGTCTATTACTGTTTGTGCTACAAAATGTAAAATTAAAGTTTTAAATGCAATCAAAATAATCACTGTAGAAGTAAAGCAGTATGCACATTAAAGTGTTTATGGTAAATGGGGCAAAATACTCAAGTAATGGGACACTGGAATGGCTGCAAGGGGGAGGGCTTTGTATGGGGGGGGCCCCATTTGACCATGATTTTGGGGAGGGGCAGCAAACTCAGACAGCCCTGGGCGGCACAGACTCTAGCTATACCACTGATCAGTAGGCCATGGAGAATGAATTTTGGCGGTCCCAGCAAACTATAGAGCATTATTAAATAATCGAAATTTCAAATGTTTGAGCGTCATATGGTCGACACCATATACTCAAACTTTTAAAAGTTCGAAAATCTAATAAAAAAATAAACATAAAAAATCTACCTGAATGTTTTAAGCAGGGGGCAAGCCCCAAGCACCCCCACTTTTTAAATATACCAATTCTGAGATTGCACTACAGTGCAGAAAAGGGAAATCTTCCCATTCTATGCTGTACAGAGATCTCCGTTAAAACGTTCTAACTTTCAAAAATTCGATTGTATGGCATCGACCATATGACAGTCGAATTTTTGAAAGTTCGATCATCCAATATAGACCCCAATCTATAATATTCTTTTGCTAAGATTAGAATATTGCCTATCATTAAATGCCCTACTTTTACCACAAAACTCACATACTGCAAGTCATCAAAAACAAAATCCTAAGGTTCACCATCTTCGCCCTTCCCAGTGAACATCATTGCTACATATTAAAAAAAAATTGGTTACCATTTACTACAGGGTCTGAGGCCATATTTTGGTTGTCTGTTTTTCAGTTTGTGTTTGAAAGTAGGTATCCCACAATTCCACAGGAGTGGGTGGGGTTACACAACCGTGCATGCAAATTTTATGTTAATCAGCTCACAGATTTGTGCCCATTTTTCATGGGTCTTTGTCCAGATGTTTGATGCTTCCAGGTTGAGATGTATGATTATTATTGCAAAGAACCTTGTCCTTATGAAACACTAAAAGAGGAGGACAAGCCATAAGGGTTTGAAGCTCAGACACCCATCTGGCAAACGAGCTAACAAAAGAACAGTCTTCCAAAAGCAATATTGCAAGGAAGCTGAATCTGCAGGCTCAAATGAAGCCTGAGTCAATTTCTCCATAACAAAAATGAAGATCCCAGAGAGGAGGAACAGGCTTCCTGGGAGGCCTAATATGAAGGATGTCTTTAAGGAATTGTTTAGCTTCAAATCTAGAAGTTAAAGGAGGAGATAAAGGCAGACAAGCAGAGATAGCTGATAAGTGGGCCTTAACAGAAGAGTAAGCCAACCCAGCATTGAGCAATTCACACAAAAAAGAACCAAAGGAACATCCATAGAAAGTGGATCCAAGTTAAGGGAAAGACACCCAACAGAAAACCTATTCATCTGGATAACTAGGATTTCCTAGCCTCCTGCAGAAACCTAAGCACATCCTCAGAAAAAGGTGTCTATGTGGAATCAAAATCTTATCACCCACGGTGTCAGCTGAAGAGAGGACAGGTGAGATGGATGAGAGATTCCTAGTCCTATGTGAGTAGGTCCACCCTCTGAGGTAACTTGTGATGATAGCCCTTGGCTAAATGCAGATAAAGAGGAAACCAATGCTGTCTCAGCCAAAATGAAGTTACCAACAAGATTGTGGGAACATCCTGTTGAATCCTGAACAGGACTTTTGGAATGAAGGGAAGGAAAGTGTAGAGAAACATCCCCTTCCAAGAAAAAGATAGGGTGCCCACCTTTCAAACCAGAGGACCTGGGACTCTTGCCATAAAACAGAGGTAGCTGTCTCTTCAGAGGGGAGGCAAAAAGATCTATTTGAGGAGTCCTCCAGTCATGGACAATGTCCAGAAACACATCCCTGAGAAACATCCATTCTTGGGACTGAGTTAAGGACCTGCTCAGAGTGTCTGCCACAATGAGGGAATGTAAACTGCTTGAGGAGTCACTTGATACTGGATAGCCAGATCCCACACTAGGAGTGCTAACAGGCATTTGTTCAGATACCACATTGCTGTGGTATTGTCTGTAAACAACTTGAGATGTACTGGAGAGAAAACAGGATGAAAAGCCTGAAGTGCCAGCAGAAGAGCTCTCATCTTTGACACTGATGTGCTTTCTTTTGATAAGACAACCACATCTCCTGCACCTTTAGGGAGCCAAAAGCTGTTCCCCATCCCACATCTGAAGCATCTCTGAACATCTCCTGAGAGGGAAGAGGGGGGAGAAGAAAGGGGAGCCTTGGATTTAGAGATAACTGCTGGATCTACCACTGAAGTTACTTCTTGAGACAAGGCAGAAGAGGAAAGTACAGTTGTGTACAGTTACCATAAATGTAGATATTCGAGTGTATTCACTGTTGCAGTTATCACACTTGGGTTATCTGCCTGCAGGTAGCCCTCAGTTGGCCTGAATACCAGAGACTTAGTATTTCTGCGTTGGTTGCTGTCACTTCAGGACTGACGTCAGGTTGTCAGGGGTGTAAAAACAGGCAGCCGATGCCATTACATCAGTTTTTCTTGCCCCAAATGTCATGAGCCCCCCAAATAGGGAGCTAAGTTATGGTGGGAAAAACACCACCAGTAAAAAGTAAATACCAATACCCCTGTAAGGGGTGAGTAACAGACATAAAGAGGAGAGATAGAGAAAAAGACAAGGGGCTGGAGGGAGGGAAACTAGGACTGCAACAGTGAATACACTCGAACATCTGCATTTATGGTAAGTGTACACAACTGTACTATGTTCTTCATGTTTCACTGTTGCAGTCATCACACTTGGGTTGATTCCCAAAGCTGAAAAAATGGGTGGAGGCAGTAAAGAAGACTTGGGGCTGGCTAGTATTCCCTGCAGGACTGCTGTTGCAAAATCCACCCTGGATTTGGAAAAGTTAGGCAGGTGGTAATGCTTGGTGAAGGTGTGTATAGAACTCCAGGTAGCAGCTTCCAGAATGTCCCTGGTAGGGACTCCCCCTGAGGAATGCTGTAGAGGTAGAAGTTGCCCTAGTGGAATGTGTTCTGACCCCCTGAGGGGTTGGTTTTCCATGGTGCTCGTAGCAGAAATGGATACAGTGTGCTATCCATTTGGAAATAGTTTGTTTTGAAAATGGCCTTGCCCTCTGCACCTGGTGCAAAGCTGACTAGTAACTGGTCAGATTTTCTGAAGGGCTTAGTCCTATCAAGGTAGAATCTGAGCTGTTTGCGCACATCCAAAGAGTGCAGGATGCTTTCCCCTTTATTTTGAGGATTAGGGAAGAAGGTTGGCAAATGGATATATTGGTTGAAAGCCACACTGGACACCACTTTAGGTATAAAGGAAGGGTTAGTCCTGAGGGAGACCCTGTCAGCATCAAAAATAATGAAGGGTTCCACAGCCATAAGTGCTTCTAGCTCAGACACTCTTCCAGCTGAAGTGATGGCCAGAAACAAGGCTGTTTTCCAAGAGAGGAATTTTAACAATGCTGATGCTGCAGGCTCAAGGGGGGTAGTGTGAGCTTTTCCAGTATAAAGTTAAGGTCCCAAACAGGGGTGGGTGCTCTCCTTGGTGGCCTTAAGTTATTTGCCCCTCTCAGGAATTGTTTGATGTGAGGGAAGAGAGGTGGCTCAGTGTTGTAATGAGCTGAGATAGCAGAGGCATGGATCTTAATGGAGGAGAAGGCTAGGCCTCTGTGGAGTAGATCTGCTAGGTAATCCAGGATTAGAGGTAAGGAGGGCAGTGCTGTGTCCTCTCCTTTGGATTGAATTCAGGAACAATACCTTTTCCACTTATCAGCATAGGATTTCCTTGTACTGGGCCTTCTGGCTTCAAGAATGACATCCAGCACCTGCTTGCTTAGGCTGATTACTGGCAGAGAATTCAAGGAGTAAGCCAGGCTGCAAGATTCAGGGTTTGCAGTTGCGGATGCAAGATCTATCCCCCCTGCTGTCTGAGGAGGTTTGGGATCTGGGGTAGGTGCCAGGGTGTCACCGGTGACAGGCTGCACAGTAGTGGGTACCAGTGCTGGTGTAGCCAGTCCAGGGCAATCAGGATTGTCCTTGGTCTGTCCTGTCTTATCTTGAGTAATATTCTTGAGAGAATAGGCAGAGGGGGGAGTGCATAGACTGAGAGTTTTTTCCCACTGGAAGGATAGGGCATCCACTTTCCAGGCCCTGCTGTGAGGTGTCCTGGTGCAGAATTTGCTGAGCTGGTGATTGCAGGGGGAGGCAAAGAGGTCCACCTCTGGGGTCCCTCATTTCTGGATTAGAAGGCTGAATGTGCTGGGTTCTAATTGCCACTCATGTGGGTCTAGAAGATTTCTGCTTAAGTCATCTGCCAGAGAGTTTTGTTTGCCTGGCAGGAATTGAGCTTGCAGATGAATATGCATGTCCAAGACCGTGTTCCACAGGGCCATGGCTAGCCTGCAGAGTGGTTAAGAGTGGGTTCCCCCCTACTTGTTGATGTACCACATAACTGTGGTGTTGTCTTTTTATTAGCAGGGGCCCTGGTGAGAGTCGGGATCTGAAAGCTGTCAGAGCATGCTGAACAGCTAGCATCTCTTTTTGGTTGATGTACAGATGAATTTGAGTTGGACTCCAGTGGCTCTGAATGCACTTGTCGTCCAGGTGTGTCCCCCAGGCATAGTCTGATGTGTCTGTGGTTAGGGTCTGGGCGGCATGGGGTTGAGTAAAGGAAGTCCCTTTTTGTGGTTGCATGCTGCTGCCCACCAAAGAAACTCTGTCCTTAGAC
This sequence comes from Protopterus annectens, assembly GCF_019279795.1. Taxonomy (NCBI): domain Eukaryota; kingdom Metazoa; phylum Chordata; order Ceratodontiformes; family Protopteridae; genus Protopterus; species Protopterus annectens. The sequence continues at coordinate 1,326,773,370 of NC_056725.1, read as the reverse complement.
AAGGTATGATAGGTATGACGGTTTCCAGGTCCTGAGAATGTTGACACCAAAGACTTTTTAAGTACCATTGAAGTTTCCTCATATGCGGCCTGGCATATGGAATTAGTAGGATGCAAGAGGCCATGAACCCTAGGGCCTGCAGGATTTTCCTTGTGGATAGCTGGATTCTGGTGGCCATTTGAGTGAAGTAGCCTATCAGATAGACTTGTTTTTCTAGAGTAAAGAATGCCATTTGGGATGCTGTGTCCAAGCTTGCTCCCACGGAATACAATCTTTTGACTGGGGACTAGCTTTGATTTCTTTTCGTTGATAGTGTACCCCAGGGAGGTAAGAAGGTTTTTTACAAATGTCAGGTGCTGCAACAGCTGTTCCTGACTGTCTGCCTGAATCAGGCAATCGTCCAAGTACAGGTAAATTTGAATTTTTCTCTGTCTGCAATAGGCAATGGCTGGAGCCAGGCATTTTGTGAATACTCTGGGAGCAGTGGATAAGCCAAAGGGAAGTGCAGAGAACTGATAATGCATAGATCTTGCCCTGAAACATAAGTATTTCCTGCACAAGTCCCTGATAGGGATGTGCAGATAGGCTTCTTTTAGGTCTAGGGTGGCTAACCAGGCATCTTTGGACAGCATAGGAAGAAGCTGCTGAAGGGTAAGCATTTTGAATTTTGGTACCACCAGGAAGGTGTTTAGAATGGAAAGGTCTAGGATTGGGCATCAAGTGCCCACTTTTCTGGGTACCAGGAAAAGTCTGGAATAGAACCCTTGACCTGTCTGTTCTGCAGGAACAGGTTGAATTGCCCTTATGGAGAGCAGGCGTTGAACCTGGTTTTGTGCCTCTACCCACTGGTTTGGAGGAAGGTCTGGGAACCCTTTTGGGGTTGGCAGTGAGTGGAAGTAAAATTTGTACCCCTGGGATACAATGTTCAGGACCCATCGGTCTTTGGTGATGAAGGTCCAGTTTTTTGCATGAAGGACAAGTTTTCCTCCAAGGGGCATGAGCAGTTGGGCAGAGGTGAGGAGTGGAGTTGAGAAGTCATTGTGAATTCTTTCCATAAGGGGGTGGCTTAGCACTCCCTGTTTTTGAAGTGGAGGCAGTCCATTGCTTAGATCTCTGCATAACCTGAGACTGTAGTCTGGGGGAGGTCTGTTTCCCCTGGGTCTAGTTTGAGATGGCCTTGAGGGGGCTGGAAAGGACCAATGTTTCAACGGGCAATGCTTACTGAATCTAGGAGGCTGCACTTGCAAGAAATCTTTGACTGTCTGCATAGAATTAGCTTTTTCTTCCATCTTTTTTAGAACTTCTGCTTTGGTACCAAACAGACTGTCCTTGTTCAAAGGAGCGTCTAGTAATTTTGATTTGACATGGTCTGGCAAGGTCTTCTCCTTAAGCCAAGGATGCCTTCTCAGTACAGAACCATTGACTGCTGCCCTACAAGATTATTCTAGGGCATCAAAGCCACATTGCAAAGTATGCTTGCTGACTTGGCTTGCAGAATGCATAAGCTCTTGTAATTCTTTATTTTCTGCACAGTCTGTAAAAGTAGCTAATTTTTGTTTAATAAGTTCCATAACATGTTGGTGGTGCTGCGGTAGCATTGTTGCCTCACAGTAAGACGTTGTCCTGTTCGATTCTCAGCTAGAGCCTCTTCTGTGTGGAGACATGCATGAATGTGCGTACCTTCATTGAAGATTGTGCATCAGAGCTGGCAACTCGGCAGATAAAAATCTACTGCCAATCATTAGCGGACTGGAGTTCCGCTGTGGCGACCCCTAACCGGGAAAAGCCAAAAGACACAACAACAACAACAATAAGTTCCATAACATGTTGCTGGTATTTCAGCATATGAAAATGGCAATTCAATGCCCTAATGGCGAGAGTTGCAGAGGTGTATACTTTTTTACCCCATCTGTTTAAAGGTCGGGAATCCCTGTCTGAAGGGGTGGGATTCTTAGCTGTAGTTGCTTTTATACCTTTAGGCCCCTGGTAAATGACCTCTGGGTCAGCAGTAGGATTTTTGAAAAGAAATTTGTGAGAGTCAGGCACTCTGTAGTACCTGTCTGGTTTCCTTGGAGCAGGGGTAAAGTATCAGGAGTTAGACTGGATTCCATAAAAAGATCATCCACAACATCCAGAACTGGAGGTATTGCTAAATGTCTATGTTGTGGCAAATCTAGAAATTCTCTGAGTCTCTTTTTGGACTGTGGATAGTCTTGGCATTCCCAGTGGAAATGCTCTCTTAAAGTATGTAGAGTTTCACCAAAAGAAAAATCCTCTGGAGGGGAAGGAATGGATTCCTCTGCATTTGAATCCTCATAAGCAGATAAAGGCATGTCTTCATATTCAGAAACCTAAGAGTCGCCGGATTCTTGGTCTGTTAAAGCTGCTGGGGACAGGTCTCTTTTTCTCTTAGCAAGGGAAGGCTGGCTTCCCCTAATCAGCATAATCACGTCTTCTGCCATTTTAAGCATTTGATGTTGTAGCAAGGAAGCAGGTGCTAGAGTTTGGGTCATCTTTTTATAGGCTTAGCTTGCACTCTTGGCCTTAGAAACTTGCTAGTTTTAGACAGAACTGAAGACATGAAAGAAGTCATCAGTTTGTGTTGAATATCGGTAGTGCGAAGAACTTCCTCGGAAGCCAGTGCCTGCACAGCGGCTCCAGACCCATCCAAGGTAGAGACATCCGCAGGTTCCATAGTCAAAGAAGAGTCTCACAGCATACCGGACTCCGAACGGGTCTTGGTAGCAGCCTGTGAATCCATCAAAGTGGGCATCAGGGGCTGCAAAAGCTCCTCACTGAGTACCAGCAAACTGGCGACTGGCTTAACGGAAGCATCGTCAGCAGTTTTGGACCTGTGCAGTCTGTGTCTGTCTTTATCCTTGTGTTTTTTTGAAGGATCCGTAGTCAGATGGCTTACCAAAGCCATTTTGGAATACGGAGATTGACAGCAAAAGTATTTAGTGACAATAGCGGCCCAACAATGAATAGTTCAGGCGTTGAACAAAGCACAAAACTGACAGCGAGGTACAGCGTGGTCTAGGCCTAAAAAGGTGATGCAGTAAGAATGGAAATCTCGGTGTGGTATTTGCTTTCCACAAGCGAGACAATTGTTAACTTTTTCTGACATCGGTTAGAGCAAGAAAAAAGGATCCCCAACTTAGCTTTAGAAGACTTCAGGATGATTCAATTCAGAAACAAAAACTCAGGTAGTGGCCAACCGGCACTCATGCAAATTGCTTCTGCTTCGGGCTCCTCAGCAAGAAAGACTGATGTAATGGCGTTGGCTGCCTGTTTTTATTCCCCTGATGACCTGACATCAGTCCTGGAGCGACAGCAACCGACGCAGAAATACTAAGTCTCTGGTATTCAAGCCAACTGAGGGCTACCTGCCGGCAGATAACACAAGTGTGATGACTGCAACAGTGAAACACGAAGAACATCTACAAAGTCTAGGGGATGCACATGTTGAAACCAAACTGACTTCAGAAACCAATGAAACTTTCAAGTGGAGTTTCACCAAAGAAAGCATAGGTATGGTGGATGCCATGAAGCCCCAGAACCCTGAGAAAGTCTCTGTCTGTTAAAGAGGTCAGCGGAAGAAGAGTTTGAAAAAAAAAAAAAAGGAAATGAGTGTTAAGGTCTTGGGAGGAGGAGGCAGGGATGCAAACAGGCACAGTCTGAATCCTGCACCCCAGAAACACATGGTCTTGAGAAGGAGTTAGAAAAGACTTTTTGAAGTTTATTGTGAACCTCATGATTTGTAGAAGAGAAATGGCAAAATGAAGATTTTGTAACAGAATCTCTGGAGAGGATGCCTGAAAAAGAAGGTCATCCAAGTAAGGAAAGACTTGGATCCCCTAAATCCTGCAAAAGGCAATCACAGGAGCAAGGCATTTGGTGAATACCCGTGGGACAGTAGAGAGGCCAAAGGGCAAAGCAGAGAACTGGAAATGCAGGGAAGCAACAGAGAAACATAAAAACTTCTTAAAAAGGGAATGAAATGGGATGTAAAGATAAACATCCTTGAGATCCAGAGACACCACATAAGCCTGAGAGACCAGACAAGGAAACAAAGTCTGAAAGGACAACATTTGAAAGGATGGTGCCTTCAGAAAAGTGTTCAGATGAGAGAGGTCTAGAATTGGTCTCTAAGTACCCTCTTTCCTGGGCACTAAAACATCCTGGAATAAAAACCCCACCTCCTTTGAGGCAAAGGTATCTCCTGAATAGTACCCTGAGTCAAAAGATTCCGAAGCACCTCTGGAAAGAAAGACAGTTGTTCCTCAGAAGGCTAAGGAATACCCATAAAAGGTGGAAGGAATTTCCAGACTATGAAATACCCTCTGGCAAATGATGGACTGGATCCAGGAATCCTGAGTAATCTGTAGCCAAACAGGAAGAGAGGGAGAGAGAAAGGTGGAGGGAAAGAGGAAAGTGGCTGATACAAACAGGATAGTTAGACAGCACCCAATTTATCTGGAAAAGGAGACTTCTGAGGCACAGATGTCTGTGTAGCTTTAGCAGGAGGTGCCTACGTACCACCCATTTTACCCTTAGGAGGAGGGAGAGATTGCTTGAGAACAAAAGCTGACTTACTGGGGTAATTTCTCTGGAATTTAGGCACAGGAGAACAGACATGTTTAAGTTCCTCTAAAGCCTTACCCTTATCCTGAAGGGAATTAAAGCAGCAGTAGCTTCACCAAACAAGTGTTTATTATCAACAGGGGCATCCATCAATTTAGTCTTGAAATCATCAGGCAGAGGTTGAAGATAAAACCAAGAATACCTCCTCATCACTGACCTAAAAGCATCAGCCATAGAAGAATTATCAGCTACATCATAACTACACTTGATAGAATGACGAGTCACCTGAGAGGAAGTCCCTAACAAGAATAAGGCAGAAATCTTACCCTCAAGAGTCTGGAAGGTAAAAAAAAAAAAAAACTGACATGCCTAGGATAAGACAGCCAACAAATACCTAGACATATGGGTCTGATAATTAACAGCCATAAAAACCAAGGTGGCAGAAATATAAACCTTCTTGCGTGGCCTTTCCATGGTCCTGCTAACTTTATCAGAGGGCAGTTACTTGAGAGAAGGAAGCAAGTGGGGTTTCTCAGAGGCAACAGACACCACTGTGGGGACAGTAGAAGGACATTTGTACAAATATTTACAGTCCCTAGGCACCCTACAGAATCTGTCAGGTTTTTGGGGAACAGTTGGCTATGAGTCTGGAGTCTTAGAAACATTTGAAAACGCATCCAATAAGGCAGCCAGAACAGGACAAACAGCAGAACATCTAGAATAATCCAGTTGCAACAAATCATAGTACCATTTTTGTACCTCAGAAACCTTAGGACAATCCCATTTAAAGAACTCTATCATCCTAGAGATTGCGTCTTCAAAAGAAATCTCTTCAAAGGGTGTATTAGGACTAGTAGACTCCTCTTCCCCTGAGCCATAATTCAAAGGAGAGAGAATCTGAGAAGAGTAAGTAAGGGATTTCTCATCAGAATCCTTTTCCCTGGGTCTTTTAAAGGGAGTAGACCAAGGGGGCAGGAAAAGAAACTCACTGAGGAGGTTTCAATGCTATTAAAGCACTAAACAAGCAAGTAAAAGATTGCCACTCACATTGAGGGTCCTTTGGAGCAGGAGAAATATGTTTAACCTTTTGATTTTTCTTTACTAGGATGTCCGCCTTGCAGAATTTGGAAGGCTCTGACCCAGGAAGGCATTCAATGATGGTAGTAGGGAACGACTTCTGTGACTAATATCTGTGGACCCCCCATCCCCCCGGAGATAATCAGCTGTGGTTCCCCCTGAGCATCCGAAGCAGACATCTGCAATGCCTCCTTTGATGTGCCTAAGGTCAGATCCCCGCCAGACTCCAACCCAGATGTGGCAGAGGAATCCAAAGATAAAGCTGGGTGAACTTCTGGGCATTCACTCACCTCAGGAGAGATGTCTCGCAGAGGCTGAACAGCAGAAAATTCCAGCCTAGGCTTCTTGGCCTTCTTCACTGATGGCTGTCCCTCGGAGTGAGAGGTTTCCTCCATTGTACCTTTTTGCAACAAGCTTAAGCTGCTGATTCTCAAGATAAAGTGCCAGGGAAGAAAGTCTACTTTTCAGGATTTTAGGAACAAAGGCCTAACAGATGGAACAGGACGTATGCTTATTGGAGGCAAGAAGGCAAAACAGACATTATTCATGGCAGTCTTTATGGGGAATGTCTCCCACACTGCCATTTACTCTTCTTGGATGACATGAAACCCCACAAGCAACAAAAGAAAATAAGTAAAAAGGTACCTGAGTGGGGCACTTATCTGCAAAGGCTCAGTGAAGCCAGCAATGGAATGTAGGCATTCAGACCAACAAGCAAGAGATGGCATTCAGACTGGCGGCAAAGAGGTGCTGAGGATGGTACATCTGAATATCACCTTTATGCCCTATGCTACATGAGGAGCATTCCTGTACTGTATGGCATACCTTAAACCAACAGTCACATCCAAAATTCCAAAATTCCTTTTATTAAATAAGGGAGAATGAATCCCCTACAAATTTGGTATATGCTATATACATTAGTCCGTTCCAGATAGTTGAGGTGTATTATCGGGTGAATTGTTCCATAGTGTATTCCTACATTTGTGCAATTGGGTTTTTTTCAATTGATGCTATTTTGCATTTTCCTCTCATTTAAGGTTTTTACCACCATGATTTGTAGGGGATTCATTCTCCCTTATTTAATAAAAGGAATTTTGGAATTTTGGATGTGACTGTGGCCTACACTTGCTGGCGTTTGTGTTTGCTTACAATTTGGTTGTGGCGTCATGAGGGTTCCACGGGCATTTGTCTCTTGCTTGGATTGCCTTCATTCATTTGCTGGGAACCGCTGTTGGCTGACGTCTCATCCACTCTTGTTTTCAGTTTTTACATTCTTAATTATTGAACCAGTGTATCGGGATGACTTTATTGGAAGTTTGGACTTATCTTGTACATTATTGCACATTTAGTAGTGAATAATCTATATACGCCTGTTTTATGTCGTATGGTGGCGTTTTGTCTTTCACGCGTTTGTTTTATGTCGTATGGTGGCGTTTTGTCTTTCACGTCAACACACTTCCTGTTTGGTTGACTTGTGGACATTACTTTTTACACTGGAGGATTTCTTCATGTGAACGACAGTTTTGGCTGATAGGGTGTTTTCATTTTAAGCCAAACGGACTCATATATATATCTGTTTTGTATCATTTTGAATCTCCACTCAGGCTGTTTGTATTGGATTATTGTGTTATTCTCAAGCCTATATTGATATGAGATATACGAGGGTAAGTTTATAGAATCTACTAACTTATTTGAACTCCATTTGGTTTGGTTGGGTTTAACAATATAATCGTTGCTACATTGATTTATGCCTATTTGTAGTGTTAACATTTTGTATATGGGGGTTATCGATCTTGTTTGGTGCTTGCAGTTTCTGCGAGCATCAGATATATTGTTGAATCCATTGGTTTGATTTTTTTCACTATAACTCAATTGTTACATATGTACCATTCCATATGGGCTTGAATTGATATCCGTTCCATTTAGGATAGACTGGTAGCTTTTTTTGTACAATAAGCATTTTGTATATCAGCTCAATGGTGGATGGCCTGATCGGAGTTCAGTCCTGTATTCATATTTTATATGTATATTTATATTGTGTGCGTTTTTGCCAACATCTACATGCTTAGTTGGCATATCTTGTCTCTAAATTTATTTTGCTACGGTCATTGATGCTGCTGATATTTTTATACTGTTGCTTTAAACAGGTATGGTGCTCGTTGTTGTAGCGAACATCTTAGACATTTATGTATTATTTTTAGGACTCAATATTTCAGCATTTTTCTATTTTTGGGTGCTCACAATTTGGTATATGCTATATACATTAGTCCGTTCCAGATAGTTGAGGTGTATTATCGGGTGAATTGTTCCCGGTTTTTCATAGTGTATTCCTACATTTGTGCAATTGGGTTTTTTTCAATTGATGCTATTTTGCATTTTCCTCTCATTTAAGGTTTTTACCACCATGATTTGTAGGGGATTCATTCTCCCTTATTTAATAAAAGGAATTTTGGAATTTTGGATGTGACTGTGCTACACTTTTGGCGTTTTGTGTTGTTGCTTACAATTTATTACGTGCTTGAGGGTTCCACGGGCATGCATTTTTTTTTTTGGTTGGCGCGAGGGGAGTTCGGCGGGGCATTTGTCTCTGCTTGGATTGCCTCATTCATTTGCTGGGAACCGCTGTTGGCTGACGTCTCATCCACTCTTGTTTTCAGTTTTTACATTCTTAATTATTGAACCAGTGTATCGGGATGACTTTATTGGAAGTTTGGACTTATCTTGTACATTATTGCACATTTAGTAGTGAATAATCTATATAACACACTTCCTGTTTGGTTGACTTGCGGACATTACTTTTTACACTGGAGGATTTCTTCATGTGAACGACAGTTTTGGCTGATAGTGTGTTTTCATTTTAAGCCAAACGGACTCATATATATATCTGTTTTGTATCATTTTGAATCTCCACTCAGGCTGTTTGTATTAGATTATTGTGTTATTCTCAAGCCTATATTGATATGAGATATACGAGGGTAAGTTTATAGAATCTACTAACTTATTTGAACTCCATTTGGTTTGGTTGGGTTTAACAATATAATCGTTGCTACATCGATTTATGCCTACTTGTAGTGTTAACATTTTGTATATGGGGGTTATCGATCTTGTTTGGTGCTTGCAGTTTCTGCGAGCATCAGATATATTGTTGAATCCATTTGGTGACGAATATAGGGTTTGATTTTTTTCACTATAACCCAATTGTTACATGTGTACCATTCCATATGGGCTTGAATTGATATCCGTTCCATTTAGGATAGACTGGTAGCTTTTTTTGTACAATAAGCATTTTGTATATCAGCTCAATGGTGGATGGCCTGATCGGAGTTCAGTCCTGTATTCATATTTTATATGTATATTTATATTGTGTGCATTTTTGCCGACATCTACATGCTTAGTTGGCATATCTTGTCTCTAAATTTATTTTGCTACGGTCATTGATGCTGCTGATATTTTTATACTGTTGCTTTAAACAGGTATGGTGCTCGTTGTTGTAGCGAACATCTTAGACATTTTTGGTATTATTTTTAGGACTCAATATTTCAGCATTTTTCTATTTTTGGGTGCTCACAATTTGGTATATGCTATATACATTAGTCCGTTCCAGATAGTTGAGGTGTATTATCGGGTGAATTGTTCCCGGTTTTTCATAGTGTATTCCTACATTTGTGCAATTGGGTTTTTTTCAATTGATGCTATTTTGCATTTTCCTCTCATTTAAGGTTTTTACCACCATGATTTGTAGGGGATTCATTCTCCCTTATTTAATAAAAGGAATTTTGGAATTTTGGATGTGACTGTGGCCTACACTTGCTGGCGTTTTGTGTTGCTTACAATTTTTGGTTGTACGTCGGTTCCGCACGGGCACTTGTCTCTTTCTTGGATTGCCTTCATTCATTTGCTGGGAACCGCTGTTGGCTGACGTCTCATCCACTCTTGTTTTCAGTTTTTACATTCTTAATTATTGAACCAGTGTATCGGGATGACTTTATTGGAAGTTTGGACTTATCTTGTACATTATTGCACATTTAGTAGTGAATAATCTATATACGCCTGTTTTATGTCGTATGGTGGCGTTTTGTCTTTCACGTCAACACACTTCCTGTTTGGTTGACTTGCGGACATTACTTTTTACACTGGAGGATTTCTTCATGTGAACGACAGTTTTGGCTGATAGTGTGTTTTCATTTTGGACTCATATATATATCTGTTTTGTATCATTTTGAGTCTCCACTCAGGCTGTTTGTATTGGATTACTGTGTTATTCTCAAGCCTATATTGATATGAGATATAATGAGGTAAGTTTATAGAATCTACTAACTTATTTGAACTCCATTTGGTTTGGTTGGGTTTAACAATATAATCGTTGCTACATCGATTTATGCCTATTTGTAGTGTTAACATTTTGTATATGGGGGTTATCGATCTTGTTTGGTGCTTGCAGTTTCTGCGAGCATCAGATATATTGTTGAATCCATTTGGTGACGAATATAGGGTTTGATTTTTTTCACTATAACCCAATTGTTACATGTGTACCATTCCATATGGGTGATTGATATATCGTTCCACTTAGGGATAGACTAGCTTTTTTTTGTACACAAAGCATTTTTTGTATATCAGCTCATCGGTGGATGGCCTGATCGAGGCCAACATCTACATGCTTAGTTGGCATATCTTGTCTCTAAATTTATTCGGTCATTGATGCTGCTGATATTTTTATACTGTTGCTTTAAACAGGTATGGTGCTCGTTGTTGTAGTGAACATCTTAGACATTTATGTATTATTTTTAGGACTCAATATTTCAGCATTTTTCTATTTTTGGGTGCTCACAATTTGGTATATGCTATATACATTAGTCCGTTCCAGATAGTTGAGGTGTATTATCGGGTGAATTGTTCCCGGTTTTTCATAGTGTATTCCTACATTTGTGCAATTGGGTTTTTTTCAATTGATGCTATTTTGCATTTTCCTCTCATTTAAGGTTTTTACCACCATGATTTGTAGGGGATTCATTCTCCCTTATTTAATAAAAGGAATTTTGGAATTTTGGATGTGACTGTGGCCTACACTTCATTTGTCTAATACCTTAAACCAACCCAAGGCTTTGGTATACTGGCCGGATGTCAGGCCACCCTTGGCAGAGGATCTCTAATGTTATGAATACTGCAACAGTGATATGGAAGGACATCATTCCTGACCATAGTAACAACAGAGCATCTGTTCTCCAGGCTTGCCTGCAAGGAGTCCTGGAAAAGAACTTGCTTCCTTTCTGATTTGAAAGGGGCTGGACAGATCTACCCAAGGTATTCCTGACATCTGGAATTGTTTTTCTTGTCTGCCACTGTATTTTGCTCTGGCAGTATGCAAGATCCCTGGAGAATTAAAGAATGCTGAATTGCTAACTCTCAAGGTATCTTCGTCCCCACTTGTTTATGTACCACTTCACTGTGTTGTTTGTTATGATCTGTAGAGGAGGTCTATATCACTTCAATGAATGGCATTTCATAGGAAATGCCATTCATCGAATTCCCCTCGTGGGGGGCTATGCCCCCCCGCTAATTATATATACCAACTCTGAGATCGCACTACAGTGGTGAAGGGCATATTTCCCGATCCTCGCTGTACTGTTATCTCAGTATGAATGGTTCAACGAATTGCATGTTCAATGTAATTGTACTGAAAATGCTGTTCGATTAACTGATTTTTCAATGACCTGATACGGACCCTTTGTAGAGGACCTGGAACCCACAGATGATGCACAGACTTTACAGTATGAATCTAAGCCAATGTTTTTTTGGTATAGATGATCTGTCTGATCTATTCCATAGTGTTTGTACTTTTACCACTTTCTGAACTGCTCCACAAACAAAATCTGATTAGTTGATCATTACAGATCATGTTGGAATGGGTGAAGAAAGAGAGATACCTGGAGTCCGCGCCATCTGATCTCTCCACCAATGCAGTTCTGACTTGATAAAGCCTAAGACTGGAGTCTGAAACTACAGAGAATGAGAATGTTGGGTCCACATGTTCTTAAGGTACCACTAGATCTTTCTCATCTGTAGTCTGGCGAAAAAAATCATAAGAATCACAGAAGCCATGCAGTCTAGTATTCTGAGAAATATTCCGTCATTAGCCCAAGACAGGCATGAAAAGTTCAAGAATATTCCCAGATACAAATCCATCTTCTCATGAGGGAGGAAAGCCTTTTGTATCACAGTGCCTATCAGGCAGCCAAGAAATACAATCTTGTGTAACAGCATACGAAGGATTTTGCATATTTATCTGGAATCCCAGATGGCTTAGGAGAGAAGAAAAAAAGAAGTTATGTATTCACCATAACATTCCATCTGAGTAGTTGTATTTCATTTGTCTTCAACCTGTGGATTACAGATCTGTATTGGATCCGTCACAGCCATATTTCCAGCATCTGATCCGAGCTCCAAGCTCCTCCCTCCTTCCTCCCATCAGATTAAATTTGCTGCCAAAAAACATCACACATTACAGACCTAAAAATACCTTACCACAACTGGTAACCCGACAGTCCTGAGCCCAAGTATGATTAAGGAAATTTCTGATGTAACCATCTCCACATATGGTCAGTATCACAGTGACAAGGTAGGGGTTGAAGACAAATGAAGCACAACTACCCAGATGGAAAGTTATGGTGAGTACGTAACTTCTTTATCTGAAGTAGTTGACTTAATTTGGTCTTCAACCTGTGGGACAGAGTCCTCAGCTACCAAACACTTGGGTAGCCCTCATGGAAGGATATTCTGGAGCACTGCAGAGCCAAAGGATGCCCTGTTCCTCAACACAATATCCAATTTGTAATGTGAGATGAAGGTATGAGATGAGGACCAAGTAGCTGCAGAACAAATATCATCCAGAAAAACCCTGGACCAGAAGGCAGCTGAAGAAGCCATTGACCTAGTTGAATGCACCTTTACCTGCCCCGGAGGGGAAATTCCTTTAGCAGAGTAGGTTTGAATAATACATTGTGAAATCCAGCGAGCAATTGTTACTTTAAAAATTGGTTTACCTAAGAGAGATTTGGAATAAGAAACAAATAAGTGATCTGATTTACAAAAGGTTTTTGTCCTGTGTAAGTAAAATCTCAATTGGCTATGCACATGTAGCAGATGTAATTTGTATTCCCCTGTGTTTTGAAAATTAGGGAAAAGAACTGGAAGATTGATTGTCTGATTGATACTTGCTTCTGATGCAACTTTAGGAAGAAAGAATGGGATGGTATGCAGGGAAACTCTATCCTTGTGAAATGTCATATAAGGGGCCTTCATGGATAAGACTTGAAGTTCTGAAACCCTCTTGGCAGAAGAAATGGTGACCAAAAATGCAGTCTTCCAAGATAAAAATTGTAAATCTACAGATGCTATGGATTCGAAAGGGGGGAAACTAAAGCCTGAAGTACCAAAGTAAGGTCCCACGGGGCATAAGATCCTTCACTGGGGGTCTAAGAAGAAAGGTACCTTTAAGGAATGTCTTACAAAATTTAAGAGAAACCAAGGATGACATGTTTTCCCCCACATGAAAGTTGGAGATCGCTGCCAATTGGACTTTGACTGTGGAGAAACTGGCACCCTTCTGAAAAATTCCCGTCAAAAACTCAAACTGCAGACACAGGGGCAGTAAAGGGGTCTAACGCACGCTGCAAAGCCCATATGGAAAACTGTTTCCACTTACTACGATAAACCTTTCTAGTGGAAGACTTGTGAGCCACCACTAGAATAGTTTTAACTGGGGATGATAAACCTGGAGTCCTAACAATCCTGGGAACTGGAGCAGCCAAGCAGTGAGCTTCAGACTCTCCAAGTCTGGGTGAGGAATCCCTGAGGGATGAGAAATAAGATCCAGAACTTGATCCAATGTCCAAGGTGGAACTACTATGTGAGACCATAGGGAGGAAACCAAACTTGGCAAGGCCAGAATGGGGTGATGAGGATCACAGTGCTTCCCAGCCTACGAGCTTTCTGAAGAAACTTCAAAATGAGGGGAAGTGGGGGATAAGCATACAGAAGACCAGGAGGCCAAGCATGGACCAGTGCATCTCTGGGTGCTTCTCCCTGAGGTGGGTTCAGGGCAAAAAACTTGCTGCATTTCGCATTGGAAGGAGATGCAAAAAGATTGCAGCAAGGATGACCCCACTTTAGGAAGATCTATATAGCCACTGAAGGATTCAATGACCACTCATAAGGCATCACAATAGACCTGCTGAGCCTGTCTGCGAGAATGCTGGACTGCCCCAGGATGTGCATTCCCACCAGAAAACAGCCAGTAGAGATTGTCCATTCCCACACTCTCATGGCTTTGTGACATAAGGGATAAAATCTGGCTCCCCTCTGTTTGCTGATGTACCTGAACACAGACATATTGTCTGTATGAATCACAATTGTCCCTAGAGGGAGATGGGCATGAAGATCCTGCAGTGCAAGAAGGACAGCCCTCATCTGTAGAACATTGATATGCAAGCTGGTCTCGGCCTGGGGACCACGTGCCTTGGACCATCCTTCCCAAGCAATGCTCCCCCCCAGCTGGGAGGCATCCATGGTCACCATGGTTTTGGGAAAGGATGGAATAAAAGGGCGTCCCCTGATTAGATCAGGGGACTGAATCCACCACCGAAGAGAGTCTCAGCATACTTGGGAGATTCGGACTGGATATAACAATGGCAGATCTAAAAGGGACCATTGAACAGCAAGCGTCCACTGGAGAATCCGCATGTGAAGGCGAGCTAAGGGTAACAGACTGATCGTGGCTGTCACAGACCCCAATGCCCTTAGTACTGTTTCTGCTGTCAGAACTTGGACTTGAAGAATGTATAGAACATGCAATTTGGGACTGTATATCATGTCTAAGGTGAGGAAAACTTTCATTTAGATCATGTCTAATGGAGCCCCAATGAAGTCTAAGATCTGAACCGGGGCCAGTAATGACTCGCTGAGACTGATGGTGATGCCCAGTCTTTTAGCTAGCAAGAGGAAATGGTCTCTGGCTTGGCAAAGTAGATGCTTGTAAGGGGCAGCAAAGAGCCAATCATCTAGGTATGGGAAGACCTGAATACCCTGAAGCCTCAGGTGAGCCACTACTACTGCCATGACCTTGGTGAACACCATGGGGGCTGTGGTGAGACCAAAGGGAAGGGCTCTGAAATCATAATGATTGGCTCCTAGCTGGAACTGGAAGCAGAGTACCTGTCCATTTTGAAATGATAGTACGCATCCTGGAGGTCAATCAAGCACATCCAATTGTTCACCTGCAAAAAGGGCAGGATGAACTGAAGGGTCACCATCCAGAATTTCATGTTGGCTACTGACAGGTACAAGGTGGAAAGGTTCAGAATGGGCCTTAGGTCCCCTATTTTCTTTGACACTCAAAAAAAACCTGGAATAAATGCCCAATCTGGACTGGTCTCAGGGGACAGGCTGGATGACTCATTTTCCTATCAGCTTTTCTATTTCTACAGCTATATTCTCCCTTTGTGCAGGTGGAACATCCGGGAGGTGCTTCAGTGGTCATGGTGGTTCATTGAATGGGATGGAATATCATTTGGATATAATCTGCAACACCCAACAATCTGTTGTAACAGACTCCCATGCCACTGGGTGAAGCGATAGTCAACCCCTGACTGCCTCCAGAGATGAGCAGTTGGGCAGCCCTTTAGGGCTGCTGCTTGGATTTGTCCAAGAAAGGTTCTCAGGACTAGAAGTTTCTTGGACCCAATCTGCCCCTAGATCGGCATCTATCATAACTTCCTCTGCCTCTGTGGGGAAAGGTGAGTCCTGAGTGTCTCAGGAAAATGCCCGAGACTTTCAGAACCACATCTTCTTCCCCGCTAATTCCTTAAGAAGGATCTTTGAGGGGGGGGAGAAGTGGAGCCCAATGGCAGACAGTGTCTTCCTGTCCTCCTCACTCTGGCCCAGTGTCTCTTTGACTGGCTTCCCAAAAAGGGAAGAATCATCATAAGGGGCATTCGTAAAGGATGCCTTGAAGTGTTCCAAGAATTGACAAAGCTGGAGCCAGGCATGGTGCCTAATGGCAACGCCAGTACCGGCTGCCCTAGTAGCCCCCTCCATGGCATGGGAAAGAAGACACATTGACGTATATGCCACAGACTTGAGAGTGGCCATCCAAGTGGAAAATGTCTTTTTATCTCCTGCTGACATGGACTCCGGGGTTGACTCACCGATCTCCTTGACCAAGTCTCGCTGCAGTCAAAGGACATGTGCCAAGTCATTCAGCACCCTTACAGAGAAGGTGACTGAAGCATACACCCATTTCCCAAAATGGTCCATCGCCCTTGACTCTCGGTCAGGAGGATGAACC
The DNA here is from genome assembly GCF_019279795.1 of Protopterus annectens. Classification (NCBI taxonomy): domain Eukaryota; kingdom Metazoa; phylum Chordata; order Ceratodontiformes; family Protopteridae; genus Protopterus; species Protopterus annectens. Next base: position 1,326,757,367 of record NC_056725.1, on the reverse strand, counting down.
GTAGAACTCTCCTGCACGAGCTCTTTCTTAGTGGTGGCTGCCACAACCATAGCATCCATGGGGGATCCCTTGTTCCAGTAAACCCTGTCTGAGGGAGAACTAAGTACTTTGTCTGGGCACTCAGGGATAGGCTCCATGGTGTCCAGTTCCTTCCATGCCCAAGATGCTATGAGAGGCACCAAAGGATCTGTGGGAGGGGACCCCCAAGAGGTAGATGAGCCTGTGCCGAATGCCTCCAGGAACACTGATTCATCTGAGGTCAGTTTTTGGTAAGACCACCCCCCTGGCAGAGGAGTTTCCTTGAGGGGTGACCTTGGGGAACCTTTCCCTCCCTCCAAATCAGTGTCTTCAGTGAGGGACTCCAGTGGAGAGTCCCGGTGCCTCTCTTACATGTTTGTTTGCAAGGAACCTCCTCAGTGGGACTTTCTGGGGAGGACTCACAAACCTCCTGCTTCTCCCTCAGGGGAGCTTCCTGAGGCAAAATGGGCACAGGCTGTCCTTGAGACAAGATGGTTGGGACTGTACCTAAAGAAGAGGGAGTTGAGATGGAGTCCGAGGATGAGTTGTTCAAGGGTCTCTATGACACTGACAGAACCCTCTTCACCACGTCAAAGGCTGAAGGAGAACGGACCTCCTGGGAAATACTGTCTGGAACCGTTCCCCTCTAACTCGACAGAGGAGTCAGAACCAAGATACCAAAGGAAGTACTGTGCTCCAAAAGGCTCAGAGCCGACAGCAATCCCTCGGATCTGACCCCAAGACTATGGCTCTGAGAGCTCAGATCCGACCTGGTCGGATCTGACACACTCAAGGCAATGGCCAGTATTGAGGTGGAAGGTACAAATCCATCTTCTCATGAGGTAAGAAAGCCTTTTGCATCACAGTGCCTATCAGGCAGCCTAGAAATACAATCCTGTGTAACAGCATACAAAGGATTTTGCATATTTATCTGGAATCCCAGATGGCTTAGGAGAGAAGAAAAAAAGAAGTTATGTATTCACCATAACATTCCATCTGAGTAGTTGTATTTCATTTGTCTTCAACCTGTGGATTACAGATCTGTATTGGATCCGTCACAGCCACATTTCCAGCATCTGATCCGAGCTCCAAGCTCCTCCCCTTACCCACAATGCCCCGTCTCCTTCCTCCCTTCAGATTAAATTTGCTGCCAAAAAACATCACACATTACAGACCTAAAAATACCTTGCCACAACTGGTAACCTGACAGTCCTGAGCCCAAGTATGATTAAGGAAATTTCTGATGTAACCATCTCCACATATGGTCAGTATCACAGTGACAAGGTAGGGGGAAGGAGAGGGGGACGGTTGAAGACAAATGAAGTACAACTACTCAGATGGAAAGTTATGGTGAGTACGTAACTTCTTTATCTGAAGTAGTTGACTTCATTTGGTCTTAAACCTGTAGGACAGAGTCCCCAGCTACCAAACACCTGGGTGGCCCTCATGGAAGGATATTCTGGAGCACTGCAGAGTCAAAGGATGCCCTGTTCCTTAACACAATATTCAATTTGTAAGGTGAGATGAAGGTATGAGATGAGGACCAAGTAGCTGCAGAACAAATATCATCCAGAGAAACCCTGGACCAGAAGGCAGCTGAAGAAACCATTGACCTAGTTGAATGCGTCTTTACCTGCCCCGGAGGGGAAATTCCTTTAGCAGAGTAGGTTTGAATAATACATTGTGAAATCCAGCAAACAATTGTTACTTTAAAAATTGGTTTACCTAAGAGAGATTTGGAATAAGAAACAAATAAGTGATCTGATTTACAAAAGGTTTTTGTCCTGTGTAAGTAAAATCTCAATTGGCTATGCACATCTAGCAGATGTAATTTGTATTCCCCTGTGTTTTGAAAATTAGGGAAAAGAACTGGAAGATTGATTGTCTGATTGATACTTGCTTCTGATGCAACTTTAGGAAGAAAGAATGGGATGGTATGCAGGGAAACTCTATCCTTGTGAAACATCATATAAGGGGCCTTCATGGATAAGACTTGAAGTTCTGAAACCCTCTTGGCAGAAGAAATGGTGACCAAAAATGCAGTCTTCCAAGATAAAAATTGTAAATCTACAGATGCTATGGATTCGAAAGGGGGGAAACTAAAGCCTGAAGTACCAAAGTAAGGTCCCACGGGGCATATGATCCTTCACTCGGGGTCTAAGAAGAAAGGTACCTTTAAGGAAGGTCTTAAAAAAGTTTAAGAGAAACCAAGGATGACATGTTTTCCCCCATATGAAAGTTGGAGATCGCTGCCAATTGGACTTTGACTGTGGAGAAACTGGCACCCTTCTGAAAAATTCCTGTCAAAAACTCAAACTGCAGACACAGGGGCAGTAAAGGGGTCTAACGCATGCTACAAAGCCCATATGGAAAACCATTTCCACTTACTACGATAAACCTTTCTAGTGGAAGACTTGTGAGCCACCACCAGAATAGTTTTAACTGGGGATGATAAACCTGGAGTCCTAACAGTCATGGGAACTGGAGCAGCCAAGCAGTGAGCTTCAGACTCTCCAAGTCTGGGTGAGGAATCCCTGAGGGATGAGAAATAAGATCCAGAACTTGATCCAACGTCCAAGGTGGAACTACTATGTGAGACCATAGGGAGGAAACCAAACTTGGCAAGGCCAGAATGGGGTGATGAGGATCACAGTGCTTCCCAGCCTATGAGCTTTCTGAAGAAATTTCAAAATGAGAGGATGTGGGTGATAAGCATACAGAAGACCAGGAGGCCAAGCATGGACCAGTGCATCTCTTGGGGCTTCCCTCTTAGGTGGGTTCAGGGCAAAAAAACTTGCTGCATTTTGCATTGGAAGGAGATGCAAAAAGATCGCAGCAAGGATGACCCCACTTTAGGAAGATCTATTCCGCCACTGAAGGATTCAATGACCACTCGTAAGGCATCACAATAGACCTGCTGAGCCTGTCTGCGAGAATGCTGGACTGCCCCGGGATGTGCATTCCCACCAGAAAACAGCCAGTAGAGATTGTCCATTCCCACACTCTCATGGCTTCGTGACATAAGGGATAAAATCTGGCTCCCCCCTATTTGTTGATGTACCTGAACACAGACATATTGTCTGTATGAATCGCAATTGTCCCTAGAGGGAGATGGGCATGAAGGCCCTGCAATGCAAGAAGGACAGCCCTCATCTGTAGAACATTGATATGCAAGCTGGTCTCGGCCTGGGGACCATGTGCCTTGGACCATCCTTCCCAAACAATGCTCCCCCCCAGCCGGGAGGCATCCATGGTCACCATGGTTTTGGGAAAGGATAGAATAAAAGGGCGTCCCCTGATTAGATTGGGGGACTGAATCCACCACCGAAGTCTCAGCATACTTGGGAGATTTGAACTGGATATAACAATGGCAGATCTAACAGGGACCATTGAACAGCAAGCGTCCACTGGCGAATCCGCATGTGAAGGCGAGCTAAGGGTAACAGACTGATTGTGGCTGTCACAGAGCCAATGCCCTTAGTACTGTTTCTGCTGTCAGAACTTGGACTCTAAGAATGTATACAACATGCAGTTTGGGACTGTATATCATGTCTAAGGTGAGGAAAACTTTAATTTGGAACATGTCCAGTGGAGTCCCAATGAAGTCTAAGATCTGAACCGGGGCCAGTAATGACTTGCTGAGATTGATGGTGATGCCCAGTCTTTTAGCTAGCAAGAGGAAATGGTCCCTGGCTTGGCAAAGTAGATGCTTGTAAGGGGAAGCAAAGAGCCAATCATCTAGGTATGGGAAGACCTGAATACCCTGAAGCCTCAGGTGAGCCACTACTACTGCCATGACCTTGGTGAACACCATGGGGCTGTGGTGAGACCAAAGGGAAGGGCTCTGAAATCATAATGATTGGCTCCTAGCTGGAAGTGGAAGCAGAGCACCTGTCCATTTTGAAATGATAGTACGCATCCTGGAGGTCAATCAAACACATCCAATCGTTCACCTGCAAAAAGGGCAGGATGAATTGAAGGGTCACCATCCAGAATTTCATGTTGGCTACTGACAGGTTCAAGGTGGAAAGGTTCAGAATGGGCCTTAGGTCCCCTGTTTTCTTTGACACTCAAAAGAACCTGGAATAAATGCCCAATCTGGACTGGTCTCAGGGGACAGGCTGGATGACTCATTTTCCTATCAGCTTTTCTATTTCTGCAGCTACATTCTCCCTGTGTGTGGGTGGAATATCCAGGAGGTGCTTCAGTGGTTATGGTGGTTCATTGAATGGGATGGAATATCGTTTGGATATAATCTGCAACACCCAACGATCTGTTGTAACAGACTCCCATGCCACTGGGTGAAGCGATAGTCGACGCCTGACTGCCTCCAGAGATGAGCAGTTGGGCAGCCCTTCAGGGCTGCTGCTTGGATTTGTCCAAGAAAGGTTCTCAGGACTAGAAGTTTCTTGGAGCCCCTCTGCCCCTAGATTAGTGTCTATCATAACTCCCTCTGCCTCTGTGGGGAATGGTGAGTCCTGAGTGTCTCAGGAAAATGCCTGAGACTTTCAGAACCACATCTTCTTCCCCTGCTGATTCCTTAAGAAGGATCTTTGAGGGGAGGAGAAGTGGATCCCAATGGTAGACAGTGTCTTCCTGTCCTTCTCACTCTGGCCCAGTGTCTCTTTGACTGGCTTCCCAAGAAGGGAAGAATCATCGTAAGGGGCATTCGTAAAGGATGCCTTGAAGGCTTCCAAGAATTGACAAAGCTGGAGCCAGGCATGGTGCCTAATGGCAATGCCAGTACCGGCTGCCCTAGTAGCCCCCTCCATGGCATGGGAAAGAAGACACATGGACGTATATGCTACAGACTTGAGAGTGCCATCCAAGTGGAGAATGTCTTTTTATCTCCTGCTGACATGGACTCCGGGGTCGACTCACCGATCTCCTTGACCAAGTCTCGCTGCAGTCAAAGGACATGTGCCAAGTCATTCAGAACCCTTACAGAGAAGGTCACTGAAGCATACACCCACTTCCCAAAATGGTCCATCGCCCTTGACTCTCGGTCAGGAGGATGAACCGTAGAACTCTCCTGCGCGAGCTCTTTCTTAGTGGTGGCTGCCACAACCATAGCATCCATGGGGGATCCCTTGTTCCAGTAAGCCCTGTCTGAGGGAGAACTAAGTACTTTGTCTGGGCACTTAGGGATAGGCTCCATGGTGTCCAGTTCCTTCCATGCCCAAGATGCTATGAGAAGCACCAAAGGATCTGTGGGAGGGGACCCCAAGAGGTAGATGGGCCTGTGCCGAATGCCTCCAGGAACACTGATTCGTCTGAGGTCAGTTTTTGGTAAGACCACACCCCCCCCCCTCCGGCAGAGGAGTTTCCTTGAGGGGTGACCTTGGGGAACCTTTCCCTCCCTCCAAATCAGTGTCTTCAGTGAGGGACTCCAGTGGAGAGTCCCAGTGCCTCTCTTACATGTTTGTTTGCATGGAACTTCCTCAGTGGGACTTTCTGGGGAGGACTCGCAAACCTCCTGCTTCTCCCTCAGGGGAGCTTCCTGAGGCAAAATGGGCATAGGATGTCCTTGAGACAAGATGGTCGGGACCGTACCCAAAGAAGAGGGAGTTGAGATGGAGTCCAAGGACGAGTTGTTCAAGGGTCTCTATGACACTGACAGAACCCTCTTCACCACATCAAAGGCTGAAGGAGAATGGACCTCCTGGGAAATACAGGCTGGAACCGTTCCCCTCTAACTTGACAGAGGAGTCAGAGCCAAGATACCAAAGGAAGTACTGTGCTCCAAAAGGCTCAGAGCCGACAGCAATCCCTCGGATATGACCCCGAGACTATGGCTCTGAGAGCTCAGATCCGACCCGGTCGGATCTGACACACTCAAGCCAATGGTCGTCATTGAGGTGGAAGGTACCTTCAGTCCTCAGATCCAGGGTCTCCGAAACCACAGGTCAGATTGAAGAAGGAGTTATAGGTGTAAAAAAGGACTGTGAGCTCCCCCCTTCAGAGGGAGAGGGTGCTGGCAAGACTCCCAACTGAATTTGGGTGCAGATAAATCTCTGCATCATCTTGTCCATCTCCACTTCACTGAGGGTCTGGGTGGAACGGGAGGATGAAGCCACAGAAACTGGATGAGAATGCTGGTGGGGGGTCTAACTGGTGACATGGCCCGCGATTCCTCTGGCTCAGGGAGAACCTTGGGGATCAAAGCTGGGAAGATCTGGGCCTAGTAGGAGTCCTAACTTTGGTTGGTGGGCCAGCCAGGGCAGAGCGGTCTGGAGAATGCTTCCGCAGCTTCTGTCCCTGAGAGGTGGCAGGTGCAGGGGCTACCATCCCCAAAGAGGGAAGTAGTCCTTATAAGATCAATTTGTCCCCCCTGTCCTTCAGTGCTCCGGGGTTGAACTCAGCACAGGTAGGACAGGAGAGTCTGAAGGTGTGCTGCTCCCAGGCACACTACACACAGAGTGTGGCCATCAGCCGGGGAAAGCTTATGGCCACACTCTGTGCACTTCCTGAATCCTAATTTAGGGGCTTCAGACATCCCTAAATAGGTCAGGCCCACTTCCACACGCACACACAAAAAATATAGGCCTAAAGGGAAAGGAGAGAGAAGAAGTATTTTTTTTTAACTGGTGACTGTCGCAGGGAGGGAAAGGATAGAAGCAAGAGAAGGAAACTTTAAGAAAGATAGAGAAAAGAGTCAAAACTATCATAGAAAATAACACACTACCCACTATACATCTAGATCTTGGACCATGCTGCTTGCTTTTCCAGCGACAAACAAGATTTGAAGGGAAGAAGGAGACATGGGGCATTGTCGGTAAGGGGAGGAGCTTGGAGCTCAGATCAGATGCTGGAAATGCAGCTGTGATGGATCCAATATGGATCCGTAACCCAAAGGTTGAAGACAAAATGCAGTCAACTACTTCAGATCCTCTGTTAATGACTCTTGACATCTAGGAAAAGACTGCACAGGATATGCAAGTCATTTAAATAAAGAAACATGTGGATACTCTGCAATCTGCGATGAGCCACCACTGGGGCTAGACACTTCGTAATTTCTTCTGGTACAGTGGAAAGTTCAAAGGGTAAAGCAGAACACTGATAATGTGACCCAGACTGACAAAATCTTAGAAATCTCTTGAAACCATTTGCTACTGCTGTGTGAGGTTAAACATTTTTGAGGTATAAGGTTACCAGGATACACTGGAATGTAACAAGAGCTAGCAGTGTTTGAAGGGTCAACATCTTGAATTTTGAATCTTTCATAAAAATACTGAGACAGGATAGGTCTACTACTGGTCTCCAGGAGTACTCCTTTGCAACCAAAACATTCTGGAGTAAAAGCCTTTGGCTATTTGTTCTGCAGAAACATGCTCTATAACTCCTACCTCTAACATGTGCTAGAGCACGTGAGGGAAAACTTTGATTGGGATGGTGGGGAGGGATCCTCCTGAAAGGAACAGGATTTTTTTACCCACTGCCAACTGTAACCCTCCTTGATCACCTTCATAACTCATTTGTTTGAGACAATATGATGCCACAAAGCACTGAAGACCATATTCTGACAAAGGAGAAGACATGTTGGGGCAGAAGAGGGAGGGAAGGTGGATTCCAAAATGGTGCATGGCCAGTGAGCACTCTAGCTGTGCAGCGCCCTTAACTTTCAACAGTATCTGACCTTTTGCATGCGCATCCTGAGGAAAACTATCAACTTTACAACAGAGGAAAAGGCAACAAGTAATCTGCTTAAATATTTCAGCTGTATTTTTCGTCGGATAACCTTTTTGCAAGAAAAATAATACTCACTGCAACCAGATCCCTGAATCGCATGGTGTGGATTCTTCCAGATAAGTAGGCCTGAGTGAAAAAGCGAAGGAAAAAAGGACTTGTTTTAACATAAAAGTGCCAGAATAAAAACAACCTTCTGCACCTCTGTTTAGCTGACTATATTTTATCTAAAAAACAACTAAATCAATGTTGGAAATGGAAAATCAACCAGAGCACATGGAAGCAGTAACGACCATATCTAAACTAAGCAGTAACTACCAAATCTAAACTATCAAATATAGTTACACCAGTTCCACTAAAACTTAACTTTTTAGACAGCTAAAACTTAAGTTACCTACTTTCACATCTAACTTCTCTAGTGCACACTACAGTGTTTAGGATAAACCATTTTTTTCATCTTACCTTAAAGCATCCCTGTGACTAGCACTTGCTCTAATACCTGCTGGAAAGCACCAGGAAGCCTTAAACTGATACAAGGACTCAGTTCTCCTCATTAATAAGGAGAAATTAATCATAGGTACTAAACAGCCTATAATTGCAAAATACATTGCTAAGGTAAGGGAAAACAGCTCCTGTACTTTTCAAAAAAAGCACCAAACCAGGCATGTCCAAGGGTCAGCTTCCATTGATTTCTCCTGTCCACCTGGTGAATCTGGGCATACTGGGGCAATGCAGCCATTGCCTCATGTACACAGACAACCCTCTCCTCCTACCACCCAACACTACAACCTGTGAGAGATGCACTTACATAGCCAAACTGGAAGCACAGCTCTATCCACCCAAGATTGTGCTAGACAGTCAAGAGGAGAAGGTTAACACCCACACTACACCTCAAGCAACACATAGCCCTTCTAAACTCACACCACCAATACCCACACATAGCAACACTAAATCCACATATGCAGAGGCCCTTAACTGTAACCTGCCCGAGCAACAAGGACCTCCAAAGCTGAAATGCAAACAAACACCAATCACAACGAAAGTGTCACATAGCTCACAACACCAGTGTGCCAGCCAGCAACAGCCCCTAAGGCAAGACAACGTACCTAACACTTTAGTCATAGGTGACTCTATAGTCAGGCACACTGATGTCCCACTTACCAGGCTGAACTAGGAGAAAATTACAGTGCGTCTGCCTGTTGGGTGCCAGGATCCACCACATAACTCATGCACTCAAGTCACTCCACAACAAGTACAAATATGACACTGTCATTGTCCATGTTGGAGTGAATGACTTGAGACGTACCTCCCTGGACTACACGAAAAGAGACATGGAAGCGCTCTCGGATCATGTGGCCCAGGCAGGTATGACCGTAGCCCTGAGTAGCATCTTGCCTTCTCCCAGAATGATACCACAATATAAGGACAAAATGATTGACTTCAACAATTGGCTAAGCTTCTGGTGTCATTCAAAGGGTATCCAGTATCTGTCTGCCTGGGATGACATGACAGACAGATGACAATGCTTTGCCAGAGATGTTCTGCACCTGTCGCCCCTGGGATTCAGGTTACTGGCAAAGGCTCTTGCCACCCCTATAGTGCCTTTTTTAGGCAAAGTTCAAAGGACAAAACCACCACTGTAACAGGTACAAGCATGCAAAATCTGAAGGTAATACTACTCAATGCTAAAAGTCTAAACCTCAAAATGCACTCTCTCGAGGCACTCCTAAAAATGGAGAACATCGATATCTGTGCAGTAACTGAGACCTGGTTCAAGGCTCCAGAGAGCACCCCTGCAATACCAGGCTACAACTCTTACCACACTTTTTGGCCACCAAACCAGGATCGAAACATTAAGGTTGGAGGAGCGTCCATATTCACCAAGGATATTCACACCACCAGGTTACTTGCCCAACACAATGTGTCTGAAATACTCCAGGTGCAACTAACATAAGGTAAGACTGCAATCCAAATTGTAGCTTGCTACAGATCCCCACCATGCCCCAAGATTCTCACTACACCTTTCTAAACATACTGGAAAATATTAATATACAACCAAACACCCTAATACTGGGTGATTTCAACTACCCTGCCATTAATTGGGAAAACTACTCATGTACCAACACCTTTGCCCAACGGTTCTTGGAATTCATAAATTCCAATGCCTTGGATCAGCTAATCCATAGTCCCACCAGGGGCTCCAGTATCCTAGACCTGGTCATTACCAACATGGGAAATTGATGCTCCACACCTACGGTCACCCCATCATTGGTCAGGTCAGACCATAAGCTAATCACCCTTAACATCCACATCCCACCCCCACCCCCCAGTAAGGAAAACTCCATAAAAACTTCTCCAAAGCCAACTTCATGCTACTCAAGTCAGAAGTTACAAACTTCATGACACCCATGCAGATGGGAACTAAAAGTTCGACTGCTGAATCCTACACTAAGGCACTGTACGAGCACATCCACTCATGCATGAATCGTGCCATCCCAGATAGAACCAAGATGCTCTCCTCCAAGAAAAGGAAGCCAATCTGGTGGTCCCCTGCCATAAACAAACTTTACAACAAAAGGAAGTAACTGTTGCAGAAAAGAGGAAAATTTCAGAATGCAAAAAACTCCCTTACCAGCCTCAGTAAGAAGCTGAGATCCCTTATAAAATCCTCCAAAGCTAGTTACGAAAATAAAATTGCCAAAGATTCCAAAGACAACCACAAGGCATTCTATAACTATGTCAAGAATCTAAAAGGCAATGCTCAGATCTGCTCTGAACTACAACAGAATGGCATTAAATATACTGATCCCAAGGATATTGCCAATATCCTGACAGATCGATTCAGTGCCAACTTCACCCCCTCTCACCCCCTAAATGGCCCATCTCAATACTGGAAGATTGTCAAATTCCGGTAATAATGGCCACACAGGTAAAAAACACACTCTCCAAAGCTAAGAATACAGCATCCATGGGACCAGATGACATCCTGGGCTGTGTACTACATGAACTACAAAATGAACTGGCACCTCACCTAAGTGTCATGTTTAATCATACCCTCACCTCAGGCTTCATGCCCACTGAGTGGTGCACAGCTACAGTTATCCCACTCCACAAGGGGGGATCCACCTTGGATCCCAGGAACTACCGCCCCATCAGTCTGGTGAGCCTGATCTGGAAGGTCATGGAACATATTATCATGGAACTTATAAACAAAGACATTGGCACCCTTAAAACACTGGACCCCACCCAGTTTGGGTTCATGAAGGGCCGATCTTGTCTCCTGAACCTGATTGACTTCTTCAAATCAGTCTCCAGAACCATGGACGAGGGTAAGGCAGTACACACAGCCTATCCAAGGCCTTTGACACCATCCCCCACTCTGGAATCATAGATAAACTGACTAAGCTGGGCATTAATCCCTACATCACTCGATGGGTTGCCAACTGGCTTATTGACAGAACCCACACTGTAAAAGTAGCTGACTCCAAATCCAGCTCCAGACAAGTGGAGTACCTCAGGGTTCAGTCCTGGGACCTCTCTTGTTTGGCATCTACTTCTCTGAAGTACAGGCCAACACTAGGGGACTCTGGCTAGCAAAGTTCGCAGATGACTGCAAACTGGGAGCCATTACTGAATCCCCAAATGATGTCAATACTCTACAAAAGGGCCTTACAGAAACAGATGCTTGGTGCCAGAGCCATGGGCTCTAGCTCAATGCCAAGAAATGTTTAGTTATCCCCTTTGGGAAAAAATATATACCTGTGAATTACCACATAGGTGGCAGTACACTAAACACCAAAAGTGTGATAAGAGACTTAGGGACACAGGTGGACAGTGGTCTCACCTTCAATAACCACATCGCCACTACAGTCAGGAAATCCTTCTATGTGGCACACCTCATCACTAAGGGCTTTTCATCCAGAAAAAAGGAGGTCATTGTCCCACTGTACTCATCCCTCATTAGACCCATTATAGAATACAATGCCCCATTTGGTATGTACCTCTCAAGACATCTGCAACAACTGGAAAGGCCACAGAAATACTTCACTAAAAGAATCACAGGCCTAAAGCAGATGCCCTATGCTGACCGCCTTAAAAAACTCCAGCTATACTCTGTCGCATATTGTCTACTCCGAGGCAATCTCTGCTTAACATACAAGGCCATGTCAAACCTAGAGCTGTTGGACATGCTACATTTAAAAAAAATCTCAATCCCTCAGAGCCACATGCTCCAGGGATCTAAACCTTGTCATCACAATAAACAAAACATGCTGGAGGGATAGGTTCCTGACCCAGAGACTCCCCAGACTCTGGAATAGACTGCCCATACATGTCAAGCAGAGCACCTCTTTGGCCCTCTTCAAAAGGAACCTTGATGACTGGATGGGAGAAAGGAAATTCACCCCAGGGATCACATCAGTCACCCTGCTAGACAGGGGTCCAGGGAAGTAAATAGTGTGGGAAGAAATAGTCAGGGAATTGTTATGGCTAGGCTTGTATAGGCCCTAGGGCCGACAGCCTAGTACCAACCTAGGAACCTATATTTCATCAAAAAGGCTAAAAACAAATAAAATTCAGTCAGAAATTACTAAACATGCCCTTAGATCAAAGCAAGAACTAGCATTAACATTGGAAGACCTTAAAACTGCATTACAACCACTGCAAACAGAAGTCCAAGGATTTTCGCACAAACTAAATACTTTCAGCTCAAACATGGACCAAATTAGGCTCAGATTAGAACAAAATGAAGCAAAAATCATGGACGATGAACTGAAAATACAAGATCTGAATAAAAGTTTACATGCTGGTGCAAAGAATATTTAAGAATTGCAACAAATAGTCCTGGATTTAGAAGCTAGAAGCAGACGGAATAAACTCATTATCAGGGGAATACCTGAGTCTGTTGAAAACACCCAGCTAAACACAATTATTAAGGAAATACTAAGCACACTACTGCAGGATAAAGAACTTCTGAAGGACATAACAATTGAAAGAGCTCACAGATCCATAAGATGCTTACAAAACACGGACTATCCAAGACAGATATATGTCAGGATCCTTAATTCAGCCCATGTACAATTAATACAATCTGCATATAAAACCAAGAAAACACTCACATGGAGAGGACACAGAATCACAATAAGCCAAGAACTTCCTCTTGAAGTCAAGTAAAATCGTCAGAAACTAAATACTGTGCTTACCTGATAGAAAAAAATAAGCTTTCAGATGAAATATCCTGCTACATTAATATTCTACCATAAAAATGAAAAAATATCCATAGATACACCTGAAGAAGCAAAAGTCACTTTTCTCCATCTCTACAATGTAAATCCAGCTTGAAAAAAGTCAGTCCAAATTTGCTGAAATATCTGCATGACATCCTCTTCTGTTTTAGGTTGAATCCTGCCTTTTTTGATTTTTTTCTTGAGGTAAATACTTAAATCCGTTTATTTTTCCATTTCTGAGTAGGCCGCAAGGTCCATTAGCATTGCCCACAATTCCATGCAGCCACAAGAGTTTGCAATAACCTTTCACCTTTCAACTCATTTCATCATCAAAATGACCTAGGAGCTCCAGTGCATTACTGGGAACAGATCTAAATAGCAGAAATGCATCACGAATACAGTATTGTACATAAAACTGCATGTTTTCCTGAAAACAATCAATCCAAATAGTCAGAAATGTACTCAGACTGCTTGCTAAGCATACTAACTGAACCTGTGCAGCAAAATGTAAGCAGATAGACTTATGAATACTTAATTTGCAAGCTAGAGAATTTTGAAGTTAATACAGTTAATTTAAACGTACAATGCAGACTGTTTTTTCAATGAAAGGGCCTGACCATATTATGCTGCTGATAACATCTGTTTTTTTTCTCAACTGAATTATTAGGTGAAATCTTCCTATAATCATGTGTATATAATGCAGAGTTATATATTTAAAGAAAAGTCTGATAATTATATTAAATAGCAGCTGCATGCTCATATGTGTTGTTACAAAATTACATTTAATGTTGGTCTTGCACTTATAAAACAAAACTGCTCTATCTGTTAAACACCTTAAGGTAAAATATGCAACTGGAATGTGTATTTTTTTCTAGGAAAAGTTAACAGAGTCTCCTAGTATTGTAGAACTGATATATCCAGTTAAAACATCTTCTTTTAGGCTGTATTACTAAACAAATGCTTGTATAAAGTGGAAGCAATGAAGCTAAAGGATACGTATCTGTAATACACATTTACTGAAGGTGAATAATAGAAGTATTATTATTTTGTTCTTAGAGTGACAGCAGTAATATTCAATAATACCTCTCTAGTATTATCTTTGGTGTTCATAGTTTTAGCTCATAAGACTATATTGTACTGTGTTTTTTCTCTTTTTTTATTAGTCAGGCATATGTATGTAACTACTCATGCACCTTCTGACTTGTTATAGCTTAAAAACAAAATGACATAGGGATGTTTCTATGGCTTCAAGGGTTTTAATATAAGAAATAATGATCTTAATTGGAGTTTTTGTATATTTCTTTAGTTATAAGGCTATCCAAAGTATTTTGAGTATATTAGCTAACATACTAAATATTATAAAAAAATGGTGCTATAAGTGCTCACACCAAACCAAGAAAAATAAAAGAGCACAGCGTTGCGAGTCCACAATCCTTATTTAATGTTAAAAAATAGTAAAACAAACAGGTTAAGCGCTTTCATCAATTAGTATGACTTCTTCAGAACAGAAAAACATCTTTGTTTTGATAAAAAGAACAAGCTGTCATTGTGAATTTTACATTTAAATACAAGTTGCTGGTCTGCCATTGGTTCTAAACCAACCAATTCCATTTATGGAAAATGAACATACTGAAGTATACAAGTAGGAGTTGGGTTAAAAAAACAGATAATTTCATCAGAAATGACCATATCCACATAACATAAACAAGAAAGAATACAAGAATACTGTCACAAAAACACTTAGTTATAGCAAACATTGTTGACACAACTAGACTTGATTTGCCTTTTCTTTGAGAATTGGCATTATAGTAATATGCTCATTAAGCCCAGGTGGATAATCAGCAGCTAATCTTAACTGCCACAATAACTCTTTCTTGTATAATGCATTTTGCCAATCACCACCCCTTGTTTCAAATGTTACAAATTCAAGTATACCAAACTTAAAACATAAATAACCATTACATACAATACTATGCTTATATAAAGCATTAGTATCTTTTTTTTTTTTAAGTCTTTTCAAGTCTAGTTGTATCAACAATGTTTGCTATAAGTAAGTGTTTTTGTGACAGTATTATTGTATTCTTTCTTGTTTATGTTATGTGGATATGGTTATTTCTGATGAAATTATCTGTTTTTTTGAACCCAACTCCTACTTGTATACTTCAGTATGTTCATTTTCCATAAATGGAATTGGTTGGTTTAGAACCAATGGCAGACCAGCAACTTGTATTTAAATGTAAAATTCACAATGACAGCTTGTTCTGAAGAAGTCATACTAATTGATGAAAGCGCTTAACCTGTTTGTTTTACTATTTTTTAACATTAAATAAGGATTGTGGACTCGCAACGCTGTGCTCTTTTATTTTTCTTAACATACTAAATATGTTTAAAATGGTAAGATATTAAAAATAGATTCTGAATATGGGTATAGTTAAAGGGAGGCTGCTATGCAGAGTTGATGCATATGGTTGTGTACGTTTGGAAAGTAGTAGGTGATTTTTGACATCCCTCTGCTCTATAAGATTTGTACCCAGATCCAGTCACAAATATCCTTTGATTTTTATTTTGATTTTAAAAGTTTTATCTATCGTTACAGAGGGATGGGTGGTTAGGCACTCATAGGAGGGTAGGAGAACAGAAGTCACTATACAGAATAAACAGCAGTAGCGTTTTCTGATGTCAATTGCTTATTATGCTTTATTAACACTTGTTCTTCTTCTTTCGGCTTTTCCCGGTTAGGGGTCGCCACAGCGAAACGCTGGTCCACTAATGATTGGCAGCTGATTTTTACGGTGCGGAGGTGCCAGCCTGACGCCCAACCTTCAAAGAAGGCACGCCCATTCACGCATGTCTTTTGAATGCCACTTGACCTCGGGGAGGACATGCAGACTCCACACAGAAGGCGCTTCAGCCGAGAATCGAATGGGAGAACCTCTTGCTTTGAGGCGACAACGCTACTACTGTACCACCCGTGGCTACACATTATGCTTTATTAACACTAATCAAGAAATATTTTTTAAACTTTCAGAAATGATATCTCTAGATTCATGGAACGTTAAGGGGGTTTCAGACAAAAGTAAAAGGAACCTAGTCATGCATATTATATAGCAAAGTAAAACAATAATAACCTTTCTTCAAGAAACTCACCTGATCTCACAACATTGGGACAGGGAGAGAAAATGTAAATGGGTCAAACATATAGTAGATGCTGGGCATAATTCTACTTCTAGAGGGGTTGTTATTATTATTAACAAAACATATCAGGGGAAATTGTTTCCACATAAAACTGACTTAAATGGCAGATGGGCATTGTTTACCTCTAAATACCATAGCATAGATAAACCATTACTTTTCCTAAATATCTATAGTCCCTGCTCTAACCAACAAACTTTTATTTATGAAATCTTTAACTTACTTATTGAATTCCCTAACCATTTACATATAATCTGGAACCTGACAAAGATAGATCCCATGAAGAAACCAAGCAACCGCAAAGCATAAATATAGCCCTTAGTGAACTACAAAATACTTTCGATTTATACGATCCATATGAGAATTTCCAACATGACAAAACAATATCTAGATATACCTTCTTTTCTACATGTCATAAATCTTGGTCAAGAATAGATGCCTTCCTAATCTCTCAATTCTTTTGGTCGTATAAATTAAAATACTGCATTTCACCTAGATCTATCTCAGACCATTCAAAAATCAGTTTATTCATAAACCTGCTAAACCGCAACCAAAGCATACCTTACTTCAATAAGTGGACTTTAAATCCAAAAATTATTCAGAAACAAGAAGTAGCAAAAAAGATAAACAGTATACTTACTCAATTAGATGAAGAAATTATAGCTACTCCAGTATCTTTTGATAAGCAATGGGTAGCTGTTAAAGCAGTCATTAGAGGTGTCATAATTCAAAAATCTGCCTGGTTTAAGAAAAACTACAATAATACCAAAACCACACTAGAATCACAAATTGCATGAGCAGAACTAGAACTACAACAAAAATATTCAAAAGAATTAGAAGAAAAATGTATGGAATGGCAAAAACAACTACATAAACATTACTTAGAAAACTTAACTTTTTTATAAAGCAGGTCCTTATATCAGTACTCAGAATGGGCACAAACACCCTCAAGATTTTTAGCCAGGCTAATAAATACTAAGAGTGGCCCACCAAGAATCAAAGAATTACATTATGAAGGATGCATAATTCAGGAAACCCAAGACATTTTAAATGTATTTGAGAGCATATATAAAAGGCTGTACAACATGCACTTACCACCCTCTAATGAAAAATTTAGAGAGTTCATTCAAAACCTAAAATTTCCACAAATTACACAAGAACAACAAAAACGTTTAGAGGCAACACTTCACCTAACAGAGATAAAAGAAGCAATAAAAAATCTCAAGCCAGGTGAATCTCCAGGACCTGATGGAGTCACCTCTGAATTTTATAAAATATTCTCAGAACCTGTTTCTAAAATCCTACTTAAAGTATACAATTATATAATACAACATGGGATAACAGACATATATATAAATAATTCTAAGACCATCCTTCTACTTAAACTGAATTCTGACCAGACGGACCCTACTAATTATAGACCAATAGCCCTCATAAACACTGACTTTAAAATATTTGCCCAAATCTTAGCCAACAGGTTGAAGAATATACTCCCCTCTATTATATCTCATAATCGTCTGGGTTTCATGGTAAATAGGCAAACAAGCGATAACACTCTGCTACTAGACACAGCTATCAGATTACTTAAAACAGATAAACACCCCAAATACGTTATTGTCGCAGATGCTAGCAAAGCTTTCAACAGAGTAAATCTATACTTTTTATTTAATGTTATGCCTTTATTCAGATTTCCTCAAGAATTTATTAATAAAGTCAAGGTCTTATATCAGGTGGCCTCTACTTCCATTCAGATTAACAATAATAGAAAAAAACCTATCCCTATTTCAAATGGCATAAGACAAGGGTGTCCACCTTCTCCCTACTTCTTTAATTTATATCTCAAACCCCTACTTCTTTTTATATCACAAAAATCTTTTCTACACATTCCAAGAGTATTAAATACTAAAATTATATATTCTGCATTTGCTGATGACTTAAATATATACCTACAACTCCCCACAACAGATCTTTCTAAAATACTGACAGCCACTGACAAATTCTCAGAGATCTCAAATTACAAACTAAATCCCAACAAATCTCATCTCTTCCCACTAAATCCCATTGGACATATGCACTTTTACTTCCCGGAGAGTGAGATTAAGCTAACTTATCAAATAAAATACTTGGGGGTAATATATACTCCTAATTTTAGTGACATTATTAAAAATAATTTAACTCACACCTGGAATACTATTGAAAATTATATGAACAGATGGAAAAATATTAATATGTCTTTGTTATCAAAAAGTAGTGCCGTTAAGATGAACCTGCTACCAAGAATTATTTTCCAAATGAATGCTACCTTCACAATTATACCCCAAAAATTTTTTATAGATATGGAAATAATTATATCCAGATTTATTTGGTATCCCAAAGCTACTAGAATCAAATATGAAAAGCTTATACTTCCTAAATCTAAAGGTGGATTAGGGTTACCTGATTTTAAACTGTACTACAGTATTATTAATGCCTATAGGCTATGTCACATTTTAAATTACGAATCAAACACAAATGTATGATCCTCCTTATAGTCTAGAATTTGGTATGAACAAATTAAGACACTTGGGTGCAATCCTAGGGCTCTCCTATTCCTAAATTTAAATCAAAAATCTATGTTAAGAACTCCCAGATATGCTCTGAATTGTTGCATAATGGTACAAAATATACCGAACCTACAGACATAGCCAACATCCTGGCAGACAGATTCAGCGCAAACCCCCCCCCCTTCCCCCCCAAAGGAGCAAACACCTATCCCAATTGAATGTAACCTCCCTGACATCACAGATGCACAGGTGAAAGCTGCCCTCTCCAAAGCAAGAAACACAGCATCTATGGGACCGGACGGTGTCCCAGGCTGTGTCTTTACACGAGCTCCAAGAAGAACTGAACCCTCACATTAAGTCACTGTTCAAACTTAGCCTTACTGCAGGATATATACCCAAAGAATGGCGTACAGCTACAGTGGTCCTACTCCACAAAGGTGGTGCCACAATGGACCCCAGAAACTATCGCCCCATAAGCCTGACTAGTCTGGTCTGTAAAGCTATGGAGCATATTATCATGGAACTCATAAACAAAGACATTGGGAGCCTCCAGACACTGGACCCTACCCAATTCAGCTTTGTTAAGGGCAGATCTTGCCTCTTAAACCTAGTTGATTTCTTTGAAACAGTTACCAAAGCCATAGATGAGGGCAAGGTAGTCCACACAGCCTACCTGGACCTCGCAAAAGCCTTCGACACAATACCCCATTCGGGCATCATAAATAAGCTTACCAGCTTAAATATCAACCCCTATATCACAAGATGGGTTGCAAACTGGCTCAGAGATAGAACCCACATGGTCAGAATCGCAGGTGCTATGTCCGAATCCAAACCAGTTACAAGTGGCATCCCACAGGGCTCAGTTCTGGGACCTCTCTTGTTCGGTATATACTTCTCTGAGGTTCAGGCTAACACGGGGGGATTATGGCTGACAAAGTTCACAGATGACTGCAAACTGGGGGCCATAATCGAATCTCCAACTGACACAAGCATCCTCCAAAAGGGTCTCACAGAGATGGATGCTTGGTGCCAGAGCCATGGCCTCAAGCTAAATGCTAAAAAGTGCATAGTCATCCCCTTTGGGAAAAACAAGGTGCCCACAAATTACCACATAGGTGGTAATCCATTGGCACTGGAAGAAGTAATTAGAGATTTGGGGACCAACATAGGTAGTAATCTCTCCTTTGATAACCACGTTGCCAAAGTGGTTAGAAAGACCTTCTATATAGCCCACCTTATCACGAAAGGGTTCGCATCTAGATCAAGAGAGGTCATTGTGCCCCTCTACTCATCACTCATCAGGCCCATAATTGAATACAATGCCCCTTTTGGGATGTACCTTACCCGACACCTGTAGCAACTGGAGAGACCCCAAAAGTACCTCACCAAGAGGATCATGGGCTATAAACAGATGTCCTATGCAGCTCGACTAAAGAAACTCCTGCTCTACTCAGTTGCTTACCGCCTACTCAAAGGCGATCTATGCCTGATGTACAAAGCCAAGTCAAACCCAGAATTAATGGACATGCTCCACCTCAAAAAATCCAAGTCCCTTAGAGCTACACGCTCCAGGGACCTAAACCTCAGCACAAAAATAAATAGGACATGCTGGAGGGACAGATTAATTTCCCAAAGGCTCCCCTCACTCTGGAATAGAATCCCAATTCATGTTAGACATAGCCCCTCGCTGACCCTCTTCAAGCGAAATTTGGACACATGGATGGGAAATTGCAAATTCACCCCTGGGATCTCTCCTGTGTCCCTGCTAGACAGAGGCACAGTAAACTAATCTTAAAAGGGTACCTTCTGTGACCTACTTTACAGAGGCATAGTAGGCTAATCTAATAGGGGGGCGGACGCCAAATACACTCTGGCTAGGCTTATAAATGCCCTAGGGCAGATAGCCTGGTCTACCTATGAACATCCACTTATTCAACAAATGGTATTAACTACTCAAAAGCTCTTTTCATCTGTACAATTATTAAATGCCCTCCTTTTACTGCAACCTATACACCTTAATCCTAATTTACTATTAAATAATCAACTGATAAACTTGCAGGATTATCCCTTAATAAGAGATCTTACAGTATGGGAAATTTACAAATGGAAGGAATGTGATATAACACAATTATGAGAGAAATTAAATCTCCCAAAGAAATACGTAAATATTATGAACTCACTCCGATACCTTGTAAACTCCAAATTTCCACCTGATAATTTGATAAACAAGACACTAATTTATCCCAGTTAATTCTAAAAAATCTAGCAACCAAGGGAAAAACAATTTCCAGAGTCTACAAACTTATAATTGATATAAAACATCACAACTGTACACTATTTTCCTCACACTGGCAAAAGAAAAACCCACAAATTACTGAGCAAGGTAAAAAAAGATGCCATTGAAAACACGCTCAAATTCAGTCCGTTCAAAAAGTTGCTTTACATACAACTTATGATTAACAATAATGCAAATTTTACCCCTCAAAAAATTAATAAATCTAATAGCAAATACACACCTGAATGTCCTCACTGCACTAAGCAACCAGCAGACATTCTCCATGTTATGTGGGAATGTAATAAAGTTCATAACCTGTGGTGTTCATTAAGGGCAAGACTAGAGAAAATGGGCTACCAAAAAAGTACTTTATCCTGGGAAACGGCTATACTGCACATTAATATAAATAATCTTCCAATATTCTTAAAGCATGTCCTCATCACCATATGTGCTCTTGTCAAATTCTATATTACAAAGAATTGGACCCCTGCAACCCCACTCTCATGGGAAGGTTTTAGCAATCAAATACATCTCCTCTCACAAGCTACTATATGTTACTAAGAAATGTAAGCACTACCAAGAGTATTGGGAATACCTATTAGATTTCATTCTCAAGAAGTAAAAATATTAATTTTAGAACTGAAATATTCAATATATGTAACAAAGTCAATAAGGTTATATTTAGAACCTTATTATCATTGTTATTTTATAAATCTTTATGTTGATAAGCTGTTCGCAAATAGATGTACCCTATGTAAAGGTTTTAGTTTATCTTTCCCTCGTATATGTAATATCCCCATAAATAGCTAATGGTTACTGTTTTATTCTTCTTATCACTGTAGAATAAGTGGTTAGTACAAAAAAAATTGGATTCTTGAAGTGACTTCTTTGTATATATTGTATATAGGTTGTTATGGTTTGTTGTATGTTTATGTGTTTTCTGTTGTCAAATGTCTTATATGTTGCAACCTTAAAAACTGCAATAAAGACATTTTTGAAAAAAAAGAAGAGGGAGGGAAGGTGACCAGATCTCTGGCATAGTTAGTCACAGGCTGGTAACTGAACAGTCTGATACCTGCTCAGTTTTTGGAAAAGCTCCTTGTTTTTGGGATTGTTCACTGATCCCCTCCTGTCATCAGTGTCTGTCTGTTCGCAGTTGGCACTACCTGCTTGTTTTGTCACTTGAAAGTAGTACAGTATTTTGAGGAAAGAACCAGGAAACCTGAAAAATCCTAGAAACACCCTGCATTAACTTACCCTTTTAATCCCATTGTTTGAGAACCTGTGTAACAGAAAGCCAAAATAAAAATCTTACTCGTCAAGAGGGAATTCAATATTTCTGACTAAATCATCTGAAAACTTTTGAGTACATAACCCAAAAATCTTAAGACTGTAGCTGAAGCAGAGGGCCTAGAAACAGTGTCAACACAATCATACATGCTTTTAAGGCATGTTTAGATATTTGGGATAGGTTAGACATAATGTGATTCAAATGAGTCCTACATTTAAGTAGACTGTGAAGCAGAAAACTCCCTCAAATTATTTGCACATTTCAGCAAAAACTTCTACATACAGCCTTGATAACTGAGTATTCTAATGGCTAAAGTAGAAGAAAACAGTCTCTTACACAGCTGATATCCTCAAGAACTGGGATAAGGGTGGCAAGGAACCTGCTTGCAGTTGAAGCAGTAAATAAGAAGGCTGCAGAATCAGCTCTAAGATGACAAAAAAGACATGTATTAGTTTAACGGACTTTATACAGTTTACCTGCCTTGTTAGAGACTCGTGGCTAGAGAAGAGTTGCAGGCAACATTGAAAGTATCCTCCAAGGCTATAAGAAAAGGAAGAATGGGGACAGGAGGAGAGGCTTCTTGAACTAATAAATCATAGTATATGCTCGGTGTAGAATATCCACCTGTTCCTATGAAAACACATACTTTATCCTAGAGACAGTCTCCTATGCTCAATGTCCAAAAAGTAAAAGTCCTGGGTTACTCAACTCTCAGAAGATACAACTCTATCTCTGACCACATCAGAATTATTTGATATGGCATCCTCATCACTGGAAATGGAGGAATAAAGTAGAGGAGGTGGCACTGGGTACCAAGTATTCACTTTCTGCAACAAACTCCTGGCCAAAGCAAAAACATAATTTTAACAAACAGATACCATTTTTCTGTTACTGTAATGATTATTTATTTATTTGATATTTAACCATGTTAGTCTGACAGGGCATGTACCCTTTTTCAGCAGAGGCCTGGGGGAAAAGCCCCAAAAATAACATTATTCAGAATAATACAAATTTAAACAATAAATACAAAAACTAGCTGCAGAGCAATGAGTCAAGCAGATCAACCATCAGCAGAGCAGATATAATAAATATTAGCATTAACAAATTATACTAGAAAGTGCTTCAAGGACAAAGTTGAAACAGGCCAAGATATTTGAAGTGTAAAAGATTGAATATACAAAGTAATTCTGTGTTAAAGATATTTGTGAAAATTATGAACAAAGCTAGTTCAGTACTAAGAAAAGGGGTTACAGTTAAAAAGAGAGTAAAGGAAAGCAAAGATGAAGGAGAAGGGAGAAATGCATATAAGAGAAAAGATAAAATATTGTAAGGAGTTAGTTACTCAAGTAAAAGAAGAAAGGGAAGAAAAGAAGGGAATGGAAGAAATACATTTAGAATGACTGTAGCACAGATTGGAGGAGTAAGGTAGAGATAACAGCAAGTTAGTATAGTATACAGAAAGTTAACGTGATTTAAATGAGTAGGGGAAGTTGTTAGTAGACAAAAAAAAAATAAAGGGAGGGGAGGAAGAAGAAAAAGATATATATAAATGTATAAAGGAGGTAGAGGGGGATAGGGAAGGATAGGAGGAGGGGAGGAAATGGTTAGGTAGCATGGTTACATAGACATCTCCAAGAGTTGAGCAGATGTCGAAGAGATGATTTGAATTCTTTAGTATTGGACATATTCCTAAGGGCTAAGGGAAGTTTATTCCATGAAGGAGCAGGAAAATAACTATACAGGTTATGCCCTAGAGATATGTTAGTTTTATGAATCTGTGAGGCATTTGTCTGAACTTCTAAGTGGGTGTGGTGGGTTATGGAGGGAGATAAGAGTGGTTATACTAGGGCAGAAGTAAGGCTTATTGAGGATGGAGTGAATTATAAGAAACTGAGAATGAATGAGTTGAATATGAAATTCTAACCAGTTGAGAGACTGAAGTGCAAGACAATGATGAGATTTAGGTGGCATATTTGTTGCAAATCCGGCTACTTTGTTATAAGTAGTTTCTAGTTTAGTTAGAAGAGAAGACTTAAGGTTAGTTAGGACTTGTGAGCAGTATAGAAGGTTAGGAAGGAGGTATGCATGGGCTAGTAGTATTCTAGAATTAGGTGTGAGAAATCTTAGGTTTCTACAACATAAAAAAGTTTTTGTTGGGTTTTCTCAACATGAAGGTTATATTTGAGTTGATCGTCAGTGATTACACCAAGTAGTTTAGTGTGATGATCAGCTGAGATAATAGTATTGTTAGGGAAGAAATGGTGAAAGATTTTAGATGATGGAGTGACTTGGGTAGGAAAAGAAGGAGTTTATTCTTTTGTGGGTTAAGGATGAGCTGGTTGTCAAGTTTCAATGAGGTTAAAGGAGGTTTGAGTAATAGAAAGCAGATCTGATGGGTTGTCAGCAATGGTGATGAGAGTCGAATCATCTGCATGCTGTATGAGGGACGACTGTGGACAGGATAAATGGAGTTCGTTAGTAAAATGTTAAAAAGAAGAAGGGCTAAAATGGAGCCTTGGGGGACTCCCATTTTTACAGGAAGAAAGGGAGATAAAGCTGAGAGCCATTTGACAGATTGTTGTCTGCTAGTGACATAGCTACTAAACCTGGAGTTTGTTGAGGGGGAGAGACTGAGTTGAGTAAGTTTATAGCGGAGAATAGAACGAGAGACAGTGTCAAAGGCTTTGGAGAGGTATAGGAAGACACTGGATACTAATTTATTATCGTCTTTGGCAAGGGATATGTAATTCAAAAAGGATATGACAGCACTAGTAATGCTATGATGGGGCAAAAACCATGCTGGGTGGGGGTAATAAGGTTTTCTTCCATATGATAACATATGATCTGTTTGTGAACACAGTGCTCAAGAATT
This sequence comes from Protopterus annectens, assembly GCF_019279795.1. Classification (NCBI taxonomy): domain Eukaryota; kingdom Metazoa; phylum Chordata; order Ceratodontiformes; family Protopteridae; genus Protopterus; species Protopterus annectens. The sequence goes on along the minus strand of NC_056725.1, from coordinate 1,326,732,265 downwards.
TTGGAGAGTGGGGAATGAATAGAGATTAACTTTCTGTTTCTCCTTCCTAGGTAAATCCTTGATAGAAGACTGACAAGGAGAAGGCATACATATTATCCCTGGCAAGATCTTTCCCCAGACTTTTCGAGAAGATCTCCCCCAAGAGTGTCTACCATACCTAAAACGGATGGTTTTCTCATGACTGAATCGGAAAATGGGGCGGCCCAAGAAGAAATGTATGATCCTAAGTCCATAGTGGTCATAAAAGCTACACCATAGGGATTCAAAGAAACCAGTAAGTGGTCACCAACTATCAGCTGAGGCATTGACTGAACCTGTACTGAAGGCAAGAGCTCAGGTTTTAATTGTCTTTTCTTCTTAGGTACTGTAGGAGAAGGACCAGCAAAACCAGAGTATGTACCAATGCCGTAGCTGAGGAAGAAGCTTGACTGCTGGTAAGCTGCACTGGAGTCAGTTAGAAAGTGAGTTGTCAGTGCACACAAGCAGCAAACAAAATGCTCAAAAAGCCCCAAACTTCCAATAGCAATAAAGTACACAAGCAGTACATACAAAAATTCTGCTAGAAACTGAGATACCTTCGCTGACGTTAACTGCTAAATAAAAAGTCTGCCAGACAAGTTTTCATGATTTATACAAGCACTGACACAACACAAAGTTTCTACACCTAAAATATAATTTCCAACTCTCAAATATACGTAATTAGAGTAAAATCAAATTAATAAGACAAACCTAAATAATTCCCAGAACTGAAATTGCGGTCCTTTATGAACAACTTCCAACATTACTAAAAGGCCTGTATTTTTAAAATGATACGTCTCAATTCTGTCAAAAAATAGGTAAATACAACATGTTCAATAAAAATGCAAATAAGTGTGGAAGAGCTCCCCAAGGGGGGGGGGGTTATCTATCAAAAATAAAAACTTAGGCAGACTGTTGTTCCTGAGAAACCTCAAAATTGCATTTGCATGTGGTAGCAAGAAAGTTCTGAAGCTTTTTAGTCACTCTGGCTGCTGATATAGTTTCCGACTATAGACAGGAAGAGTGACTGAGTTTTGTGTGTGTGTGTGTGTGTGTGTGTGTGTGTGTGTGTGTGTGTGTGTGTGTGGAGGGGGGGTTGAAAGCTTTTGGAAGCTGGCTTGTAGTTGTAAAGGATACACTCATAAGCTACTTATCAGGGAGAAGGATGAACATAGAGCCATTTTCCCATCAAATTACAAGCGAAACACATCAGTCTTTTGACTGGGAAACGTGCACCATCCATTCTTGAGTCATTTTGAGAAATTTGGCTTCAGAAAAGAATACCCTTATGTTATATAGGTGTTAAATAACAGATCACCGGTCCTTTTAATTCATGAAATTTATAATGTTCTATACTGGCGCAGAGTAGGTTAGTGTTCAAATTTTAAACTGTTTGAAGGCACTAGAAACCAGCTGGTCCACTCAACAAAAGTTTATTCCAAAGCATACACGAACATAGTATAGAGATGCTACACCTAGAGGGCTTTCAGCTGTTTGCAGCTGAAAGCCCTCCAGGTGTAGCATCTCTATACCTATGTTCGTGTATGCTTTGGAATAAACTTTTGTTGAGTGGACCAGCTGGTTTCCTCTGACTTCAAGCAGGTTATTAGTTCATTTTTGGGCATTTCTACCACTTTTTTCATTTATTAGTTTTCAAATTTTATTGACTGCACCAGCAATTAAAGAAAAAAAGTTAATTTGTCAGTACTTAAGCCTCAAGTATCACAAAAATGCACACATTCTTCGTAGAAGCACCACACTACAGTTTTTTCTTGAAAATCCTCATGAACCTGATGTTAGTGAATGCAGCCCAACTTTTTATCTTGCATAGCTATGGCCATTATCTTCCAGATTTAAAAGCTTCCAAGTTTCGTCCCCACCCAGCGTGATCTAGAAACCAATCACAGAGTCTTGGAAGCATCAAAGTACTGCAACTGGTAATCTAAAATACTTTAGGTGGGACCTGGCTGAAAGCCTGGAAGCAATGTACCATGTGATGCTTGCTTTACTGGGCACTAGATTTATTTCTTTTCAATAATGGGGGAAAAAAGTCGTTAAAGTATCCCTGGCAGAGTTTCATACATTTAAGGCTGATCACAATACTATGCAGTCTACAGAAGTGAGAGCCTATGCTAATAAATAGCTTGACCTTTCACTTTTACTTATTTACAGCTGAGCTGTGATAGGGAGCTAAGACTAGGCTCGATGATTGTATCTTTAGTGGTGGTGGTGGGGGACTTCCTTTTGGTTCCAGCTTGATGACAGCACTGAACTCCTCCCTCTGATTTGGCAAGTCCTGGAGCTGAAGCGCTGGCAAACTACCACAGTCACTAAGGTTTTTCTCTGGTCCCATACAAAACAGCAGTTTCTGAAGTCATATTAACACTAGATCTGGTGATCACTGACATACTTAGACATTCTTGCTTTTACCTGAACAAATGTACACATTTTCCACCTACACATGGTATCAGGAAAGTGAGGTTAAAAAGAAATTGGTTGGATTAAGGGTTTAGGTTTACCTTGAAGTAGTTTAATGTGTGCATGATTAAGGGCCATGAATGTCCTGAGTGAAGTAGCCTGTGATTAAGACCGTCCAAGAAGAACTGTGTAAGGAAGATGTATGTATCTAAGTGCCTCAACCACTGAAAACAGCCCCTCAGAGTAAATTCTTATGACAAGGGTGTATTTTCCAGACTTAATATTTTTTAAATTTCACACCTTATCAATGCCTCTAACATCACAGCTGCAGTAACTCCCTGCACTACAAAGGACAACACTGTTTTATGCAGCCACTCTTTTTAAAATGCTGCTGCATCACAATCCAAATGCATAAAGCACAAATGCTCTGAAGTATAGAGGCAGCTTTAGCCAATAGGACATCATAAGTAATTTCATTATAAAAAGAATCGCAATGTAAATTTCACTTAATGCTACCACTAACTATACACCTACCTAACTGTGGGATGTAACCGAAGTATGCACAACATCCCTACAACTCAAGTACCAGTGGGAAACATTCCTCCTGCAGCAGGAAATTACCTAAAGTGATGCCCATTAATTTACCAAAGTCACTTCCAAGGAGTTATAAATATTCAGCAAAAGTACAGCTGTGTAAGAAAGAATAGTTGTGTAAAATCTTACCATAACCATAGATGTCTTTCTCTTTTATATGCCACAGTATTCCTCACATTAGAGCGTTTGCCTCTGGCTGACTCATACGTCTAGCCAGTATACAAAAGTCTAAATGCTACTGTAAGGTATGTATGATGCTGCACATCTACTGTATGTCAGCCATAAACAGACGTTGTGTATAAAATGGATATCAGCACATACCAACCTCAGAACTGAATGCTGCCAAGCATAAGAAAAATGTTACCAGGGGAACAAGCAAGCATCAGGGGAAGGTGTGTGTGTGTGGGGGGGGTAATACTGCAGCATATAGAAGAGAAGGACATCTATGGTTATGGTAAGATTTTACACAATTATCTTATGTCCTTTTACTCATATGTGCAATATTTATCACATTAGGGAGAATGTCAAAGCTCATGCTTTGGGAAGATCGAGTGGAGGAACACAAGCTTTTTGTATGAAACCATGTAGAATAGCTCTGGCAAAGCCTGCCCTGGACCTGGAGATGACATCTAGTTTATAATGTTTAGTGAAAGTATGAACAGTGGGACCAGGTAGCTACGTCCAGGATAGAGCAAGTTCCAAGCCTTTAAAGAAGGCCCCAGAGGAAGACACTGCTCTGGTAGAATGTGCCCTCACAGCAGAAGAAAGACATTTAACATTGTTTGAATAACAGAAGGAAATAGCTTTAGAAATCCAGGAAGAGATACTTTGCTTGGAAACTGGCTGACCCAGGGCCCTTGGGTGGTAAGACACAAACAGGCATTCAGATTTACGGATAGGTTTAGTTTGGTCCAGGTAGTATCTGAGGTGTTTGTGTATATCCAAAGTGTGCAGAATCCTCTCACTGGGAGATTGAGGAGAAGGAAAAAAACGTTGGGAAGGTTGATACATTGATTAAGGGATAACTCATTAACCACGTTGGGCATAAAGAAGAGGTTGGTATGCAAATATACCCTGTCTCTGTGGAAGACTGTGAAGGGGGGATTAGACATCAGAGCTTGCAACTCAAGAGTCCCTTCTGGTAGAGGTAATGGCCACCAGCAGAACAGATTTCCATGTGCAATGTTGCAGGGAAGAGGAACTTGCTGGCTCAAATGGGGACAGGGTAAGTTTCTCCAACACAAACTTCAGATCCCAAGGAGGAGGAACTGGCTTCCTTGATAGTCTAATACGAAGAACACCTTTAAGGAACAGTTTAACTTATAACTAGAGGCTAAAGGAGGGGACATAAGCAGACAAGCCAAGATAGCTGAAAAGTGGCTTTCACAGAAGAATAAGACAGCCCACCCTTCATCAGTTCACACAGATAGGACAAAACCACCAGGACATCCACTGACAGTGGTTATAAATCCTTTTTGAGACACCAGATGGAAATCCTCTTCCATTTGGAAATGTAGAATTTCCTAGTAGTGGGATTTCTGTCCTCCTGCAGACTTTGAAGCATGTCCTCTGAAAATAAGTGTCTAAAGGGAATTAAAGCCCATCACCCAAGGGTCAGGTTTAGAGTTGACAGCTGTGGATGTACTAGAATTCCCTTCTCCTGTGTGAATAAGTCCATTCTGTGGGGTAACTTGTCATGATTGCTCCTGGCTAAATGCAGGAGGAGGGGGAGCCAGTGCTGTCTTGGCTAAAAGGGAGTCACCAGCAAGATTTTTGGTTGATCCCACTGAATTTTCAGTAGGAACTTTTGGAGGAAAGGAAGGGGGGAATGCATACAGAAACATCCCCTTCCAACAGAATGACAGAGCATCCACCTTCCAGGCCAAGGGATGTGGAACCCTGGCATAAAATCTGGGAAGTTGTCTGTTCATGGGGGAGGTAAATAGATCTACCAGATGTGTACCTCAATGATGGACAAGATCTAGAAACACATCCCAGTGTAACATCCATTCATGAGATTTGGTCATGGGCCTGCTTAATGCATCTGCCATACAATTCTGAGCTGAAGGAAGGTAAACAGCCTGAAGAGAAACAGACTTTGAAAGGCCAACTCCCAGGCATGTAGGGCTAGTCTGCATAGGAGGTAAGACTTCTTTCCCCCTGTTTGTTGATGTACCAGAGAACAGTGGTGTTGTCTGTGAACCACCTGGGCATCCCTGGAGGAATCTTGGGTTTGAAGATTTGTAGGGCAAATATCAGGGCCCTTTTCTCTTTTATGTTGATGTGTTACTTTGTCTGGGTGGTAGACCAAACATCTCTGACCCTCCAGGATTGCAGAGTTGCACCCCATCCTGTGTCTGAAGCATCCATGTACAATTCTTGAGAGGGGAGGGGTGGCTATAGGGGAAGACCTGGATTTTTCAAAACCTGAAGACTCCACCAATCCACCTCTTTTTTTTGGCAGGGCAAGAGTGGAATAAGAAAATCTAGAGGGTGAGAGTGCTGCATCCAAATTGTCCTTAGAAACCATTGAATTTTCCTCATGAGCAACTTGGCCAAGGGCAGCATGGGAATTGTGGATACCATGAACCCCAGGAGATGTAGGACGTCCCTGGCAGTCAGTGATTGAATGGGTAAGAGGCTCTGGAAGTAGGAAGTAAGGAACAGCACTTTTTTCTGTGGGTAGAAAGGCTAGCATCCCATCTGTCTGGATCCCTGCAGCCAAGAAAATGTGGTCTTGTGAAGGGGTCAGGGAGGACTTCTGATAGTTTATTGTAAAGCCCAGACTTGCCAGAAGGGAGACTGTGAAGGATAGATTCTACTGAAGAAGGTCTGAGGATTTGGCCTGGATAAGTAGATCATCTAGGGAAAATCTGAATTCCCTGTAGTCTGCAATAAGCTATGACAGGAGCCAAGCATTTTGTGAAGACCCTTGGTGCCATAGAGAGACCAAAGCACAAAGCACAGAACTGAAAATGTGAGAAAGCAATAGAAAAATGTTAACATTTCCTGAACCGAAGGTGAATATGAATGTAAAGGTAGGCATATTTGATGTCTAATGACAGCATGGACACTTGGAGGAGAAGAAGAGTGGGCAAAATCAGCATCCAAAAGGAGGGAAGTTATAGAAAGGTGTTTAAATGGGAAAGGTCTAGTATGAGTCACCAAGGGACATCCTTCCTGGGGACCAAAAACATCCTGGAGTAGAATCCTTCCCCCAGTTGAGAGAATGGAACCTCCTGAATCGTCCCGAGACAGAAGAACAGAAATGACCTGTGGGAAGAATTCTAATTGTTCTTTTGGTGGTTGTGGGATGCCTCTGAAGGAGGGAAGAGTTTCTCAAACCATGAAATATCCATTTTGGATGATGGAGAGGACTGAAGAGTCCTGGGAGCTCCGATTCCAAGCAAGAAGAGAGACAGAAATGTGAAGGAACAGAGGAATGGATGGTTCTGGAGGCAGATTGTCACAGGCTACCAGGCTGGGAGTGTGTCTAAAAGGGCTGTTTCTGAGAAGGTGTGGATGGGGTAGACTTTAAAGAAACTTGTTTCCTGGGGCCTCTCTTACTTTTAGAGAAAGAAGGCATATCTGGTTTCCTATCAAAGGTAGTCCTTGTTGGGTAGTTCCTCTGGAACCTGGGGACAGGAGAAACAAGGATATGCTTAAGATCCTGGAATTCCTTGCCTATTTCCTGCAGTGATTTGAAAAGGTCTGCAGTCGAGCTACCAAATAAGACTTTATTGTCTAGAGCGGCATCCATAAGTTTGGCCTTGATGTCATCAGGTAAGAGTTGTAACCAGAGCCAGGAATATCTCCTCAGGACCGACCCAGAGGCCACTGCCCTGGCTGAGGCATCCACAGTATCATAACTACACTTGATGGAATGTCTAGTAACCTGGGCAGAGGAGTTGAGGATGGCGGACAGTTTAACCTTGGCAGGAGAATCCTGGAGCTCTGAGAAGAGCTTTCCTGCATCCAACAGGATAGCCAGAGAGTATTTGGCCATGTGGGTCTGATAATTAATTGCCCTGAAAGCCAGAGTGGCAGAGGTGTAGACTTTTTCCCCAGTCTTTCCATTACTTTGCTCTCTTTATCAGAGGGGAGTAAAGAGTAAGAGGGCAATAATTTGAATGCCTTAGCAGCTGAGACTGATATGGTAGCTGGGTCTGCAGAAGGGGCTTTGAAGAGGAATTTAGAGTCCTCAGCCACCTTGTAAAACCTATCAGGATGCTTGGGAGCAGGAGGCTGAGAACTCAGGCATTTAGATGCAGCTGTAAAAATATGCAGTAAGGCCGGTAGAACCAGTGGAATGGCAGAAGGGGGTGGATAATCCATCTGCAAGAGGTCATAATACCTCTTTTGTATATCCAATACTTGGCAGCAGTCCTATTTGAAAAATTCTTTCATTTTCAAAATAGTTTTCCCAAAGGAAATATCCTCTCCAGGGGAATCTGTCTGGGCCTAGAAAGAATGAGGAGAGGTTGTGGGAGTCCTTATGTGGCATCTGCCTTCCACACTGACACTTGCCCTTCCTAGTTGACATGAAATCACCCAAAAAACAAACAGCAGCCAAACTTTTAAGAAAGAAAACCCCTACGGGGGAAGGTATCTGAACCAATATTCATGAGTAATCTGGCATCTGGAGCAGGTGATAGAAAATTTCTGAGGTTGGTATATGCTGAAGTCCGCTTCATACCAGATGTCTCTTTACACCCGATATATGCGAGATGATGTGCGGCATTGCACGTGCCTTACAGTAGCATTTAGACATTTGTATACTAGCAGGCCATACGGAGTCAGTCAGAGGTGAGCTCCCTAATGTGATGAATACTACAGCATATGAATAGAAGGACATCTTACTGTAACAGTAGATGTCCTACTGATCACTGCTGCAGTATTCCTGACATATGGGTTTGTCACTGCTAACATCTGGCTGGGGTACCAAAGCTTTACCTTCTCTAGGTCATACATCAACACATGGCTCCCCTCAAGGTTCCCTTAATTTGAACTGTTAGTAGCAGCAGTCTGCATTTAAAGTGGAACAACCTTACAAGACTTTCTGCAGATATATAGAGCTGAGTATATTTTTCTGCATTATTCTGTATTATAGAGCTAAATTGTTGCTTAGATATCTGTTGTCTTATTGTTCTGCAAATATACAGAGATCAGTATATATTTTTGGGTTTTATAATTTGCACTCTGATTCCTCACATCTCTGTTGAAACTTTCTTCCCCACCCCCCTCATTGTGGTTTCTATTGCTTGTGTGTTGTTAACTCAAGGTTCCCTTAATTTGAACTGTTAATAGCAGCAGTCTGCATTTAAAGTGGAACAGCCTTACAAGACTTTCTGCAGATATATAGAGCAGAGTATATTTTTCTGCATTATTCTGTATTATAGAGCTAAATTGTTGCTTAGATATCTGTTGTCTTAGTGTTCTGCAAATATACAGAGATTAGTATATATTTTTTGGGTTTTATAATTTGCACTCTGATTCCTCACATCTCTATTGAAACTTTTCCCCACCCCCCCCCTCTCTGTTATGGTAGTAGTTTAAATTTGGTGGCTTTTGCAGTGCCCGCCCCACTGTAGATTTGATCTAGGACACTCCCCCAGTCCTATCTCTTTACCGCATTCTACCTAATAAACCCTTTCTGCACTTGCTTTTAGTCCTTTTTAATTTAATTACATTTTTTCAAACTGTGTGTGGACTAATATTGCTACATACTCAAGTGTGCCAGCTTGCACTGCGTGTGAATTGTTTTTACTACTTTTCTGAAAAAAAAAATTGTAAGCCTTTCCTGTAATTAGTGTTCCAGATACAGATTTGCTGTATCCAGGACTATTTGTAAGCTTCTGAGCCCCCAAGCCTTTCTGTGTTGGAGGGAGCCTTTTAGCTTATCAGTGGGAGTGGTAAGCACTAGGTAACCTGTCTACCACATAAGGAGTAGTTCTGGCCCAAAATTTGGAGTTATTGGCCGGTCTTCCATCTCTCTCAACTTTCTGATTTGAAGGCCTGCATTTGCACTTGTTTCTGTCCTGTAACTCCTGGGCCCATCTCATTTGCTCACTCAAAAAAAAAATCTGCTTTTACTGTATTTGTGTTTCTTCCTACTTTATTTTGCTTTTGCATCATCTTAAAAGTACTCAATTGTATTTATTACTGCTTGGTGTAACTCATTCTAAGCTTTTTAGTTTAAGCACTTGGGCTTCAGACCAGTTGTTTTACATTAGGAAGATTTGTGGTCTGCACTGTGGTGGCAGGACAGGTAGCTTACATCCTTCTAAGTTGGGAAGTGCTGATTAAGGGCTCAGTGTCTGTTATTCTAAAAGTGTATTAATTCTGTTTTAACCACTTGGGCTTCAGGCCAGTTATTTTACATTAAAAGGGTTTGTGGTCTGCACTCTTGTGGGAGGAGAGGCTGGACTCTGCCCTTCTAGCTGGGAATTTCTGGTTAAAGGTGTACTGAAATTGGTACACCTTGTTTGCTGTAGCATAGACTAAATCCAGGCCTGCTGAATCTAGCTTTGTTTGTATAACCTGAGCACTAATCCAGGCATTCTTTAAAGTATTCAATTGTATTGATTACTGCTTGGTAGTAACTTGATTAAAGTGTAGCTATCATTCTAAGTCTTTTGGATTAAGCACTTGGGCTTCAGACCAGTTGTGTTACATTAGGAAGGTTTGTGGCCCGCACTGTGGTGGCAGGACAGGTAGCTTACATCCTTCTAAGTTGGGAACTGCTGATTGAGGGCTCAGTGTCTGTTATTTTAAAAGTGCATTAATTCTGGTTTAAGCACTTGGGCTTCAGGCCAGTTATTTTACATTAAAAGGGTTTGTGGTCTGCACTCTTGTGGGAGGAGAGGCTGGACTCTGCCCTTCTAGCTGGGAATTTCTGGTTAAAGGCTTATATTGCCTGCATATCTAAACTGCTTCTTACTGAAATTGGTACACCTTGTTTGCTGTAGCATAGACTAGATCCAGGCCTGCTGAATCTAGCTTTGTTTGTATAACCTGAGCACTAATCCAGGCATTCTTTAAAGTATTCAATTGTATTTATTACTGCTTGGTAGTAACTTGATTAAAGTGTAGCTATCATTCTAAGTCTTTTGGATTAAGCACTTGGGCTTCAGACCAGTTGTTTTACATTAGGAAGGTTTGTGGCCTGCACTGTGGTGGCAGGACAGGTAGCTTACATCCTTCTAAGTTGGGAACTGCTGATTGAGGGCTCAGTGTCTGTTATTCTAAAAGTGTATTAATTCTGGTTTAAGCACTTGGGCTTCAGGCCAGTTATTTTACATTAAAAGGGCTCGTGGTCTGCACTCTTGCAGGAGGAGAGGCTGGAATCTGCCCTTCTGAGCTGGGAATTTCTGGTTAAAGGCTTATAGTGCCTGCATATTTGAACTGCTTCTTACTGAAATTGGTACACCTTGTTTGCTGTAGCATAGACTAGATCCAGGCCTGCTGAATCTAGCTTTGTTTGTATAACCTGAGCACTAATCCAGGCATTCTTTAAAGTATTCAATTGTATTTATTACTGCTTGGTAGTAACTTGATTAAAGTGTAGCTATCATTCTAAGTCTTTTGGATTAAGCAATTGGGCTTCAGACCAGTTGTTTTACATTAGGAAGGTTTGTGGCCTGCACTGTGGTGGCAGGACAGATAGCGTACATCCTTCTAAGTTGTGAACTGATGATTGAGGGTTCAGTGTCTGTTATTCTAAAAGTGTATTAATTCTGGTTTAAGCACTTGGGCTTCAGGCCAGATATTTTACATTAAAAGGGTTCGTGGTCTGCACTCTTGTGGGAGGAGAGGCTGGACTCTGCCCTTCTGAGCTGGGAATTTCTGGTTAAAGGCTTATAGTGCCTGCATATTTGAACTGTTTCTTACTGAAATTGGTACACCTTGTTTGCTGTAGCGTAGACTAGATCCAGGCCTGCTGAATCTAGCTTTATTTGTATGCTGCTTGTTTGTTTGCTTGTTATTTCCCTGAAATGCTAATTCCACCTAAAACGCAGCTTTTCAGCGCTTCTGTGGATCCCTAGTGATATCTGCATTGCTTACTGTATTTATTTCCTTGTTTCACTTGAAAGAAAGTTATTGTTTGTCGTTTTTGCATTTAAGTTACCTGAAACACATTGCATTTAAGTTACCTGGCACTTGCTCACTAAAGCAATTATATAAGTCAGCACTAAAATATTAAAAGCACTGCACCCTCACAAACTCCCCTTGAGTACCTCGTTCCCCATTGCCCCTTTTATTTCAATTATAAAGGAATTCCCAATACTATTCTAGCATGTCCAAAGGTCAGTTGTCAATCTCCTCTCGGGTCCAGCTGGTGAATCTCGGAATCTTGAGGCAATGTTACAACTGCCTCATGTACACAGGCAACCCTCTCCTCCTCCCAACAAATTCCAACACATGTGAGAGATGCAACCATATAGCCATACTGGAGGCTAAGCTCTCTCAACTCAGTACTGGCAAAACCAGTCAGGAGGAGAAGGAAACCACACTCACTACAATTCCAATCTCACATAGACCTACCACGACAGCAAACCAAACACATAAACACACAAAAACATACTCGGAGGCTCTAAATAAAAATCTGCCTAAGCAGCAGAGACCTCCAAAGCAGACACCCAAGCAACCGCTACCCCAAAACAAAACTCGTGCAACACATAGCTCACAAAGCCAGTGTGCCAAACAGTCACAGCCATTAAGGCTAAACAACACACCTGATACACTTGTAATAGGTGATTCTATCATCAGGCACACTGACGTCCCGCTCACCAGGCTGAACAAGGAGAAGGTCACGGTGAGCTGCCTGTCGGGCTCTAGGATCCGTCACATAACACAAGCACTCAGGTCACTCCAAGGCAAGTACAAATATGACTCAGTCATTGTCCATGCTGGTGTGAATGACCTGAGACGTACCTCCCTGGACTACATGAAAGGAGACATAGAGGAGCTCTCTGAGCATGTAGCCCAGGCCGGTATGACCCTGACCTTGAGTAGCATCTTACCCTCACCAAGAATGATGCCACAATATGAAGACAAGATGATAAATTTCAACAATTGGCTTAAGTATTGGTGTCATTCAAAGGGGATCCAATGCCTGTCAGCCTGGGATGACATGCTCGACAAGCCACGATGCTTTGCTAGGGACGGCTTGCACCTGTCACCCCTGGGCTTTCGGATATTGACAAAGGCTCTTGCTACCCCCATAGTGCCTTTTTTAGGCAAGGCTCAAAAGATAAACCCACCTCCATAGGTATCACAAGGGATAAGAAACTAAGAGTAATGCTACTCAATGCCAGAAGTCTAAACCTCAAGATGCACGCACTCTAAACTCTCCTTAGCATGGAGAACATTGATATCTGTGCAATAACAGAAACCTGGTTCAAGGCTCCTGAGAGCACCCCATCACTACCAGGTTATACCTCATACCATGCTTTTCGGCCCCAAAACTTGGACCGTACTACAAAAGGAGGAGGAGTATCAATATTCGTCAAAGATACCCACACCTCCAGGTTGGTGGCACAGCACAAAGCATCAGAGACTATCCATGTGCAACTTACAGTGGGTAAAACTGCCTTCCAGTTTATAGCCTGCTACAGACCACCCTCCCAAACCCAGGAAACCCACTCGGCCTTCCTGAGAACACTGGAAAATATGAAGGTCTCTCCAAACACCATTATACTGGCCGACTTCAACTACCGAAACATAGACTGGGAGCATTACTCTAGCTCCAACACCCTAGCCCAAAGGTTCCTACAATTTATAAACTCAAATGCTATGGAACAACTTGTTACCACTCCCACAAGAGGGGAAAACATACTGGACCTGATCATCACCAACACAGGGACTCTATGCTCCAGACCAGAAGTGTATCCCTCACTGGTAAGATCAGACCGTAAACTAATCTCACTGGATATTCACATCCCGACTCCACCCCCTGCCCTGAAAACTACAGTGAAAAACTTCTCTAAAGCAAATTTACACACTCCTCAAAACCGAGGTGGAATCCTTCAAAGCCCCCGGGCCTGTGAAAAATATGTCCCAGACCGCAGAATCCTTTATAAACACATTCTATGAACACCTTCAGGAATACATGGATCATGCAATCCCAAATAAAACCAAGACTCAATCCTCCAAAGGCAGACGTCCTGTCTGGTGGACCCCAGCCATAAACAAACTATACAATAGAAGGAGGAAGCTACTACATGATAGAGCAAAATCCCAAAAAGGGAAGGCATCTCTGATCAGTATTAGCAAAAAACTACGGGCACTCATAAAATCGTCTAAGGCCAGCTTCGAGAGAAAAATTGCACAGGACACTAAGGATAATCACAAGGCTTTCTTTAGTTATGTTAGGAACCTGGGTGGGCATGCCCAGATATGCTCAGAATTAGTCCAAAATGAGAAAAAATACACCAAACCCACAGACATTGCCAACATCCTAGCTGACAGGTTCAGCGCAAACTCCCCCCCCCCTCCCCACCAAAAGGGCAAATATTTATCCCAGCAGAGTGCTGCCCCCCTGACATCTCAGATGCTCAGGTAAGAGCTGCCCTCTCCAAAGCAAAAAACACAGCATCAATGGGACCAGACGGTGTCCCGGGCTGCGTCCTACATGAACTCCAAGAAGAGCTAAACCCAAACATAAAACTACTGTTCAATCTCAGCCGTACTACAGGATATGTACCCAAAAAGTGGCATACAGCAACAGTGGTCCCTCTCCACAAAGGTGGTGCCTCAACGGATCCTGGAAACTATCGCCCCATAAGCCTGACTAGCTTGGTCTGCAAAGCTATGGAAAGGATCATCATGGACCTCATAAATAAAGATAGTGGGGACCTAAAGACACTGGATCCTACCCAGTTCGGCTTTGTTAAGGGCAGGTCCTGCCTCTTAAACCTGGTTGATTTCTTTGAAACAGTCACCAAGGCCATTGACGAGGGGAAGATGGTCCACACAGCCTACCTGGACCTCGCAAAAGCCTTCGATACAATACCCCACTCAGGCATTATAGATAAGCTCACCAGCTTAAATATAAACCCCTATGTCACTAGATGGGTTGCAAACTGGCTCAAGGACAGAACCCACATGGTTAGAATTGCCGGAGCCATGTCAGACTCCAAACCAGTTACAAGTGGCATCCCCCAAGGCTCAGTCCTGGGACCTCTCTTGTTTGGTATATATTTCTCGGAGGTACAGGCCAACACGGAAGGGCTGTGGCTGACTAAGTTCACAAATGACTGCAAACTGGGTGCCATAATCGACTCTCCAGCTGACACAAGCATCCTCCAAAAGGGCCTCATAGAAACAGACAAATGGTGCCAGAGCCATGGCCTCAAGCTAAATGCCAAAAAGTGTATAGTCATCCCCTTTGGCAAAAACAAAGTGCCCACAAATTACCACATATGTGGTAATCCATTAGGTACAGAAGAAGTAATTAGGGACCTGAGGACCCAAGTTGATAGCAATCTCTCATTTGACAACCACATGGCCAAAGTGGTTAGAAAAGCATTTTATATAGCCCACCTAATCATGAAGGGATTCACATCTAGATCAGAGGAGGTCATCGTGCCTCTTTACTCATCCCTCATCAGGCCCATAATTGAGTACAATGCCCCTTTTGGGATGTACCTTACCAGACACCTGCAGCAACTGGAAAGACCCCAAAAGTACCTCATCAAGAGGATCATAGGGCTCAAACAGATGCCATATGCTGCCCGGTTAAAGAAACTCCAGCTCTACTCAGTGGCATACCACCTGCTCAGAGGCGATCTGTGCCTGACGTATAAAGCCATGTCCAGCCCGGAATTAATGGACATGCTGCACCTCAGAAAATCCAAATCCCATCGAGCTACGCGCTCGAGAGACTTGAACCTCAGCACTGAAATAAATAGGACATGCTGGAGGGACAGATTCATAACCCAGAGGCTCCCTTCACTCTGGAATAAAATCCCAGTCCAGGTTAGGCAGAGTCCCTCATTGACTCTCTTCAAGAGGAATCTTGATGAGTGGATGGGAGATCGTAGGTTAACCCCGGGTATCACTTCTGTGTCACTGTTAGACAGAGGCACAGTATACTAACCTCGTAAAAGGGCATAGCAAAATTAATTTAAAATGGGTGGCTAAAGCCAAACACACTCTGGCTAGGCTTATAAATGCCCTAGGGCAGATAGCCTGGTATGAACCTATGACCTCAGTTCATATGTGTTGGGGTATACAAGTAGATGTACGAGCGTGGATTCTCAGACCATCTCCAAACAACTGGCCTGAAGACTACTGAGACAGGAGAGTGGTCAGCTATGAGGGGTATAGCTAGAACAGGAAAGAAAATTCCCTCATTCCCATGTAACAGAGCAGAGATTACAGCAAAGGGGAGAGGAATACAAAGGTTTAAATGAGGTAGAGAACGGGATGGATGGTGAGATGGAATATTGCAACAGTGATCAGTGGGGCATCTAATGTTAATGGTAAGTTCCTACACAGCTGTACTATGTCCTTATTGAAATCACTGTTGCAGTATTCCTGACATATGGGTGATTCCCAGAGCTGAAGGAGGAAAGAAGGGCAGCTGGCAACTAAGTAGAAGAGATGTCCAGCAATTTGGACAGGACTGACCAAGCAAAGGCCAACTGCACCTGGAAAAGCATCAGCTTTATAGGTAAAGGTGTGTACAGAGGACCAAGTGGCAGTCTCTAAAACAGACCTGGAGTCTACTCCTTTGTGAAATTCCCCTGAGGAAGTCACTGGCTTGTGAACTATGCTTAGGCACGGTCTTACCATATTATAAGTAGCGGAAAGAGACAGCCTTAGAAATGTAAGCTTCAATGCTTTGTTTGAGGACTTGCTGGCCCAACTTAGGGCTCATAAATGATGCAAACAGCTGGTCAGTTTTTCTGAAGGACTTAGCTTTGTCCAGACAAAGTCTGAGTTGCCTGTGAATGTCCAGAAAATGGATATTTCCTTTCCCCCCTGTTCTGTGGGGTGGGAAAGAAAGTGAGATGATGATGAACAGCCTGAATGAGGGACAGCTCATTCACTACCTTAGGCATGAAGGATGAATTAACCCTGAGAGTCGTCCAGTTCTTGTGAAGAATAAGAAAAGGTGGAATAGCCATTAGAGCTTGTGATTCAAACTCTCCTAGCAAAGGTGACAGCCAAGAGAAGTATAGTTTTCAAGTACAGAATCTCAGAGAAGTGGAAGATGCTGGTTCAAAAGGAAGCAGTGTAAGCCTTTCTAGCACAAAATCCCTGGGGAAGAAATGGGTTTCCTTGGTGGGTTAAGACGCAAGACTCCCCCTTGAGGAAAAGCTTGATCTCCCACCTTAGCCATAGCCAAAAGTGGAGGGCTATGAGGGAGGCAGGTGCTGATAGCGGACAGGTGAGCTTTAACAGAACAGCAAGCCAAACCTGAATGAAGTAGTTCAAAGAGATACTGCAGTACAGTAGGAACTTGTGATAAGAATGGGTCCTGACTATGTCTGTGGCACCAGTAGGAAGCCCTTTTCCATTTAGCTGTGCAAGATTTTCTAGTAGTGGGTCTCCTGGCCTCTTGCAGGACTTGAACAACCTTTTCAGGGAATAGGTGTCTTTGAGGAATTAAAATCAGTAAAAACAAAATGAAAACTCCAACAAAGCTAGAACTTCTACAGATTGACCTCCCAAACCTCTTGTATCAGAGGCACATGGGATATATGCAAATGATCCTTGTGAACATCAGGTGTTTCAGCTAATTGGCAATTCTGAATGCCCATGACTTGTTTCATCATTTTAATGGACAATTTCAGGCCAATAAAGCCAAACCTCACTAGATGTGGATATGCATATTTCAGCCTTGTTATGACCTCATCAGCAGAGCACAAGCAGAGTGTTTGACTAAGCATTAGAAACACAGGGCTGTTATACCCAGCTGATGTCCATTATTATTAGGAATTAAAAACCTATCATCCATATGGTCAAGTTGAGAGATGGAAGATTTGGGTGCAGCAGCAATCCTTTTTGCTGAGGTATCTGGTGCGGTTAAAGAGGAAAGTCTCCTGTAATTTCCCATCATCAGGTGAAATGGCATGGGAAACCAATGCTGCCTTGGCTAAAATGGTGCCAGTAAAAATAATTTGAGTGTTTCCTTTTGTGCTTTGAGAATAATTTTTGGAAAAAGAGGCAGAGGAGGAAAAGCTTAGAGGAACTTTCCTGTCCACTGGATGAAAAAGGCATCTGTCCTTCAGGCTGTGGGACAAAGGTCTCTTGTGCAGAACTGGGGGAGCTGATGCATGGTTGGTGACACAAACAGGTCTGAGGAGTGCCCTACTAAAGGATGATCATCTGGAAAACCTCTCTGCTCAACATCCATTCATGGGGTCCTCCAGGGAGTGGCTTAATGAGTTGGCTAGCACACAATCCTGAGGAGGGATGTACATAGCTGTGAGCAACATGTTCATTTGGGTTGCCATGTTCCATGCCTCCTGTGCTAACCCACACAACTGATAAGACCTGGTGTATCCCTGTTTATGTACCACATGACTGGGGTTGTCTGTGTACACTAGAAGTGGACCAGGTTTTCCAGAGGTGAGTGATGATGATGTCAAGAGCTTTCAGAAGACTCCTCATTTTCTGCAGAATGGTATATTCCTTCAGGAACTGATTTTGCCATTTCCCCTGCACTTGGAGAGATCCTGTCCTTGCCCCCAGTGCCTCATCCAAGATGTCTGAGTGAACTTGTTGAAGTGGAGGATGTGGTGTGAATGCATTCCTGGGTTGAGGATGACCTGTCCCTTCCACCAAAGTAGCTCCTTTTTTGAAACAAGGGATGAGGGGGGATCAGGGTATCCAAGAAGTAACAGTGCTTGGACCACTTAGATTTCAGGTACCATTAGATTTTCCTGATGTGAAGTTTGGCCTGGGGTAACACAGGAATACTGGCTGCCACATATTCCAAAGTCCTTAGCATCTCCCTTACTGAGGAGTGGGTTGCAGAGGAGAGATTTTGGAAAAAAATTGACAGAGTGTAAACTTTCCCCCAGGGGAGGAAGGCATGTATTTTCTGTGTGTCCAGTCTGCTGCTCAGGAAAACTAGATTCTGTGTAAGGAACATGTGGGATTTTTTTGAAGTTTATAGTTAAACCCAGACCTGTTGTTGGATGTAGATGCTGAAGAATTATTTCTGGACAAAAAGCCTGGATCAGTAGGTTATCCAGGCCGGGGAAAATCTGCATTCACTGAGTGTGATGGAAAGCTAGTACAAGAGTTAGACACTTTGTGAACACTCTTGCAGCTGTGGTAAGACCAAAAGGCAGAGCAGTAAACTGCAAATGAGAGGAGCCAGGGAAAAAAACTTGAGGTATCTCCTGTAAGAATGACAAATAGGTAAGTGTACGTATGGCAGAAGATTATGAAGAGAAAGCATTTTGAAAGATGGTACCTTCAAGTAAGTGTTTAGGAGAGACAGGTCTAGGATGAGTCTCTACCATCCTTCTTTCCTTGGGACTAGAAAAATCCTGGAGTAAAACCCATTTCCTATGAAGTCCTCTGGGACTTTCTCAATGTGCCCTGATTCAAGAGGTCTTGAATAACAGGGGCAAAAAGCAATACTTGAGTTTTGAGGAGGTTGAGGTATGCCTTTCATAGGGGGGAATACTTTCCCAAGACATGGCATAACCATCCTTGATGATGGAGAGGACCCACTTGTATGTGGTAATAGCTTCTCACCTGGCCAGCGAAAATGACAGTCTTTGGGAAAGAGTAATGGGACTGAGGGTAGGGGAAGGGGTGCTGTACATATTTTTGCTTCCAAAGGGAGGCTTCCCTGCTGAAGGTTCCCTATGGGTATTTTTGGAGTACCTTTTCCTGTGGGTCTTCCTTTGTTTCCTAGGATCCCTTCTAATGAAGGATGTAGATTTCAATGGGTAGCCCCTATGTTATCTATAAATTGAGGAGAGCAGAAGCTGCCTGCAGTCTTTCATGGTTTTAACTTGGGTCTTGAAGAGTTTTGAAAAGGGTGGCAGCCTGAGGACCAAAAAGTAAGTATTTGTCCAAGGAAGAGTCTAAATTTTCGATCTGAAATCCTCAGGAGTAGGCTGACTGAGAAGCCATGCTTAGCTGTGAATACCATATCCAGTGGCAGCTACCCTAGAAGGAGCATTCAGAGCATAATAACTGAACTTAATACTGTGTTTGGCAATTTGAGTGGCCTGTAATAATAATCTCTACTTCTGATGTTTAAAGTCTGCTGTAGGAGGGTCCAATATAACTTTGTTTAAGGAATGGAGGACAGAGATCAAGTACTTTGTCATTTGAGTCTAGTAGTTAACTGCCTTAAAGGCAAGGGTAGCAGAGGTGTAAACTTTCTTTCCACATCTATCCATAGCCCTACTAGCTTTGTCTGTAGTCAGCTCAATAGCATTGAGCAGAAGCTTAGAGGGCTTATCTTAAGAGAGGAGTACTGCAGAGGGGGTCTGTCACTGGATTCTTGTACAAGTATTTTAGGTCATCAGGCATCTTGTAAAACCTGTTTTTAGGAGCTGATGGTTGAGATTCAGGTGCAGAAGCAGTGGACTTGAATGAATCTTGGAAAGCCTCAAGGACAAGAGGGACTGGAGAAGGGCCATGGGTACCCATTTCCAGGAGGATGTAATACCTTTTTTGAATATCAGAGATCTACATAAATGACAGAACTTGATGAAACAATTTAAATGGCAAAGTCTCACCAAAGAAAGCTTCCTCAATAGACGAGTCTGGTGAGAGGAAGTCCTTTGTCAGAAGATATTTGTTCTGGAGAAAGCAGCTGAGTGGAATAGTCAAGAGAATGGTCAAGGTTGTAGTTCTGTTCTTCACCATAAGAGGAGGAAACCGGGGTAAGCTTTTGAGAAGTAGACTGTGGTTGCGGAGACCCAAAGGAGGGAGGTTGCAAAGACATAATAGCTTTGAATAACCCCTGTGAGAAATCTATCCATTCTTTTTCCCTAGCTGCTGAGACACAGGCCACATGGCTGGCCTTCTCTTTTTAGGCATGACATCTGCCTGGATGAGATGCAGAGGTTCGGAAACCTGTCTAACTTCTATTAGACAGCCTGGGATCTTTTCCTTAACTAAAATTTGAGGACCGCTGTGTGGTCCTTCCTAAATGATAAGACTCAGTTTGTCAGACATATCAGCAGTCTGCAAGGCTTCAGAAGTCATACCAGCCTCTATGATCTTGGTAACCTGATGTACTGTGGGTTCTTGAACCTCAGCGGGTACACTGGAGTCAGAAATGTTGGACTGCTAGTTTTTTCTTCAGCAACAGAGCGATATCCGAGGAACTGGAGTAAGTCATCTTGCACTCTTGGACTGGTCCAAGCGTTTAAGATGCTGGGTCTCTAGCAAGGTGTTAAGAGTGGAAAACCTCCAACTATGGGTTTTGAGAACAAACAATTGACAGACTGAGCAAGACTTATGATCATGTTCCATACCTAGGCAAAAAAAAAAAAAAAAAACATTTGTTATACAAGTCCTTGTAAGGAAGTCTGCCTACTGCACTCACACTTGGTCCTCCTATCTGACATCTAACAACTTTCAACAAAATAGTGTAAGTAAAAAGTAAGGTTCCCCAATGTGGCACTTATCTGGAGAAATGACTGAAGTAAAGGTACCAAAGACCAAACGTCAAACTGTCCGATAGATGCATGATGTGAATTCGGGGCTGGAGGCGAGACAGCCTGAGGATTCATGCTCATATGTTTGCCTATATACCCAGTGCATATGAGCTGAGGTCATGTGTCAAACATGACCTAGGGAAGGTAAAGCTGTGGTACCCAGATGTCAGCGGTGACAATCCATATATCAGGAATACTGCAGCAGTGGTTTCAGTCAAGACATCAGGTAATTACATCAAGATGAAAAACAATGTTAAACCAATAGTACTGAAATCTTTACTGCTTTCTGATTTTTTACTGCAATGATGCATGCATATGTATTTAGTAAAACTATCAGCAAAAGATGTCAGTCTCCAATAAGAGTTGCAGCAGCTTCATGGTGTAACTATTATTATACCTAATGTGTTCAATGCAAAAGCATCCCAAGAAAGCTACTTAACTGGAATGTCAAGGAAAACAGTTGATCTTACTACTTGGAAAACAGCTGATCTTACTACTTTCCTGTTGTAATGCTGCATACCTTACAGTTAAGATAAGAACCATTCCTCATTCAAGTATGTTACTGCTATAAATGTTCCTATCCTTCAAGTAAATGGGATTACAAAGTAATTGACATTTGTCTCTTTGCCAGTAATGGGCACAGAACAGATACATGACTAACGTGTGACCTAGCTCAGACACAAAAGTCACTACAACAGGAAAAAAATGTTAGGACCGCATACAGTTTTAAAGCATATTATAACAATTACCTTGTCACAACGCGAAGCATCACAGAAAGGATGATGTCTGCTGGAAGATAATCTGTGGTGACTAAGATTCTCAGGGAATTGTTCTATTACAGTAAGAAGTGCAGAAATGAACTGCCTGATTCATTTAATTTTCTAGGGGCTGCCCGCTGAACAATAACTTTTGATGTAACTGGCTGTTACAAAAACTATTCTCACGTTTTCTTTTTTGTTGAGCTCTGCAGAGTTTTACATATAATCATTTTTTTTCCAGATGATTTCTGTATGCCTTTGCTCATCCCATTATTTCCACGGCATGATATAAAACATACTTTCAATACTTTTTATTTCTCAGAAAAAAATAAGACGTAAAAACTATAAACATGCATTAGAAATTTGCAGCTAATGCAAGACCTCAAAATAACCACACATTCTACAAAGCAATGCAACACCCTCTTTTTTCTATTTCATATTTATTTATACTTTAGTAACCATGAAAGTGAACTGGTCCCAGGACCCTTTTCAGCTAAAACTCTGGCTACACTGGCAAATATAATAACAAGTCATAAATGCACTTAGCAATACAAAGAAAAAAATACTGACAAAGACATTGACAAAGATTGCATGTACAACACATAGCCAGTGTGTGACAATGAATAAGTAAAACATTAAACATTTACTAGAATGTATACATTAATAATGCTTAAGTCTACAATGTTATACACACACACACATATATATATATATTATATGGGAACACTGCACATAATCGAATGACTGAAATCTCGAATTTCATATGGTCGAGACCATATGATCGAGATTTTAGTAAATCGAATGTGTGTAGTGTTCAGAAATAACACTTTACTTACCTTAATACATTACGTGCACACAGAGACAAGTATTGTTGTATGCTCTGTGTGTACGTAATGTTTTATTTGTTTTGCGGTGTTGGCAGGAAATGAGAAATCTCCCGTTTTGCTTCAAGATATAGCGCAAGACGGAGATTTCCCATCTCCCACTGTAGCGATCTTGGAGTTGGTATATTTAAATAGGGGGTGTGGGGGGCACAGCCCCATAAGATGCAGGGCGAACCCCTGCAAAAGTGAAGTTTGTGTTTTTTTTTTTTTTTGATGTTTTCGCTTCAGAAGTTCGAGTTTCCGAAACTCGAGCTTTTGGTTTCGGTTATTTGCAGTTCGAGATTTTGGCAATTCGATCTTCTGAAGTGAATCCATATTATATATATTAGTATATGTGTATGTGTGTATAAATAATATAAATGTGTGTGTGAGTGTAACAGAGAACTACATTATATGCCTGTGTGTGTACTTCATGTCCTTTAAAGAAAAACAAATCAAAATGGACATTTTGTGTAACTGTATATGCGTGTCTACACATATATATATATATATATATATATATATATATGGTTCTACCTCACTTCAACGACACGCCGGAACATCGACAGGGAAATCGCGAGCCCCAGAAGATCGACAGCGCAGAAGACCGACGCGACGGGACCGAGAAGACCGACAAGCAGAAGACCGACCCGACGGATGAAAGCACCGACACCGAGGATGCCGAAATGGGAAAAGGCTGTGTAAGTATGCGGTAGTGACGAACGTTAGGGTGCGAGTAAGGTAAGTGGGGATAGGGGTGGGTTAAGTGAGTTAGGGTTAGGGAGCGGGTCAGGTAAGTGTGCGGTAGTGATTGTGTTTGGGTTAGGGGCGGGATAAGTGAGTTAGGGTTAGGGAGCGGGTCAGGTAAGTGTGCGGTAGTGATTGTGTTTGGGTTAGGGCGGATAAGTGAGTTAGGGTTAGGAGCGGTCAGGTAAGTGCGGTAGTGACGGACCTTAGGGTTCGGTTTGGGTCAGGGTTGTAGGTAGTTGTGTATGTGTGGTTTAGTGTGGGTTTGTAGGGATTTTGGTGTGCTTGTGTTGTGTATGTGGTTTTGGACGGGAATGTGTTTTGGTTGTTGATTGTGGTGTGTGAAGTGTATGAGGTTTCGTGTTTGTGTACCGTCGGTTATTTCGTTGTCGGGCATGTGGGATTTCGTGTTTTTGTACTGTCGGTTATGTGGTGTCGGTGATTGCGTTGTCGGTGTTGTGGTGTTTCGTTTATGTGAGGTAGAACCATATATATATATATATATATATATATATATATATATATATATATATATATATATATATATACACACACACATTTTTTATGTGTGCGTGTGTATAAAAATGTATGCCGCATGTAGAATACTGTTTAAATGCATGTCTGTGTTGTGCATTTAAACACAGTTAAACACTTCTGATTTCCTTTTCTTATTTTTAATGCAAGAGCACACAGTAAACGTATGTTAACGTAAATTCAGCTGTATATTATGGTTGCCATCAATGGTCACATTTCCTCTGTGGACAACAAAATGCTTGTGCACTCTAACTATGTAAGGACCAACTCAAAATCCGTGGGAATCTCTTACCATGGATCTGTGTGTACCAGATATGCACCCTCCTCTGGAATGATGTCACAAAACAACATGAGACTTTTTTGTCAACATTATCAGTGTACCTAGTTGATAGGGTTGCCACTTGTCTCTCTTTTTGCAGTTCTGTCCTGTGTGTGTGTGTGTGTGTGTGTGTGTGTGTGTGTGTGTGGGAGGAGGCTTGAAAATGGTAAATGTGTTGATACTTTACAGGAAAAAAATATTTTCTGACTTTTCTCGAAATGCCACAGAAATCTCTGATACTACATTTAAGTTAACATAAAAACTATTATAAATAACCAACATTTAAAGCTTAGCATTTCGATACTGTGTTGCTGCTTATGTAAATTTGTCAGAAGAGGTAACAACTGCCTTTAAACCTCTGACTGATCTAATTACTTTTGTTTGCTATAAAAGGGTATGTTAAATTTTCCTGTTCTCTGCAATAAAACAGTGGAAAACAGTTCCACAGCTGCCTGTCTTTTTTATATCAGCTGCTGTGTTCCTGGCATTAACAGGATTAATTGCCCATCTCAGACTGACAGCAGTACCTGACAGGGTAAACTACAGATTTAACTGTGTCTATGATATGTCATGCAGGCAGAGACAAATTCCTTTGCAAAGTATGTGAGAAGTTAAAGTTAAAAAAAGTAGGTGGACTTTCCCCTCCTTTGATTTTAATGCAAGGGAATACAAGTTTTAAAAAGTACAAGCAGGTTTCAGTTGCCTACGCAATACTGGAACCATACTGTAGGGAGAAAAGAAACCTAAGGATTGAGTTAAACTATAGGATAGGGTGGGTTTACCTTTAAAGGCAATACCCAACAATGTGCCAAACTAATGGCGAATGGAACCACTTATACAGAGCCAGAGGATATAGCAAACTTGCTGGTCAATAAATTTAGGTCCAATTTTACTGCTATCATCCCTCTCCAGAAATAATACCTTCCACCATTTCTGCACTATCACAAGGGAGTAAGTCCTCACTGCACTCTCTAAGACCAAGAACACTGTCTCAGTCAGCCCTGATAATATTCCCAGGATACCCCCTGAACAACATGAAACATGACCTATCAAGCCTCCTAAAATCTCTATTTAACAATAGCCACCAGACAGACTTTGTGCTAAATGAATGGAGGACTGCAATGGTTATTCCTTTACACAAGGGGGGGCCTTCCCCAGACCCAGAGAAATACAGACACATAAGTCTGACTAGTCTCATATGCAAGGCCATGGAAAGAATTAAGGATCTGATAAACAATAACATAAGAAAGCTACAGACACTGGAACTTACCCAGTTCAGTTTTGTCAAAAGCAGGTCATGCCAACTTAACCTGGCGGACTTCTTCGAGAAGGTCACTAAAGCTACAGATGAGGGTAAAAAACAACACACTGCCTGTCTTTACTTGGCCAAGGCTTTTGACAAAGTACCTCAGGTGGGCATTGTAGATTAGCTTATAAAATTTGATATAAACCCAATGGATAGGCAAGCTGGGCACTGATAGAGCACAAGAAGTTAGGATAGCGGAATCTACATACACTACCAGATTCCCACAAGGATTGGAGCTGGGGCCTCTCCTTTTTGGTATCTACTTCTCTGAAGTCAAGGCAAATGTCAAGGGCCTTTGCCTGACTAAGTTTGCTGATGACTGCAAAGCAGGCATTTTCAATGAATCCCCTAAAGACACATACATCCTTTGAGGGGGCCTGATGCAGACAGAAAACAACTAGTGCCAGAGCCATGGACTAAAAATCACTGTGAAAGAAATGCATAATATTATCCTTTAGAAAGATGGGCATCCCTGTAAACTACCATATTGATAATGCATCTCAAAAAGTAGATCAGTGGTCAAGGACCTGGGAATGCACATAGACTGTAACCTGACCTTTGACCACCACATGTGTACTGTGGTAAGAAAATTATTCTGTTGCACAACTGAGAAGTAAGGGCATGGCATTCAAGTCCAAGGAGGTCATTGATACACTGTAGTCAGCTCTCATCAGACCATTGATCGAGAAGAACACATCCTCTGGCATGTACCCGAGCAGGCACTTGAAGCAACTTGAGGGAACACAGAGACTGATCACAAAAAGAATACAGGGAGTAAACACCAAGTGCCATGCAGACTGTCCCAATCTCCCCTATACTTGGTCTCTTACAGACTGCTGTATGGCAATCTAGGTCTAGCCTACAAGGTGTCCTCAGATTCCACACTGAGGACATGTTGAACAGACATGTTATATGTTGCAAAGATTACCCTTTCACTGGAACAGGCTTCCATCCATGTGAAGTAAAGTTCATCCCAAACCATATTCAAATGAAAACTGGACCAATGGATGGGAAATTGCAAATTTAGCCTGGTTTATCACCTTTGCTCTTAATGGACAGAGGATAGCCTGTGAGTGTTTGATGTGTACAAGCCTATACTGTAACTCATAAAATGTGTTGATGTACCAACATATCAGCAATATTTTGGTAAATTTGGGATAAGCTTGGCGAGGCTTAAAATAGCTCTTGGGCAGACAGCCTAGTAGCTATCTATAAACCTATACTAATATAAAGACACAGGACTTTTTTCCAAATTGCATTTCTTTACTAAAAAACTAGGTCCCTTGCCGCATGAAATCTTTCAAGTAACCTTGACAATAAAATACATAAAAAGGTGTTGCTGAGGCAACAAAAATATACTACACTTTTCCAAACAGTGAGAAAAAAGAAGTTATGTACTTACCATAACGTTCGATGTTTGTAGTCCATCTTGCCCTTCATTCTTACACTTGGGATCGGAGCCGAACCTCGGCTCCGACTCAGCCAATCTCTAGCTCAAAAACTTTTGGTTGGCACGTGGCTAGGAGGTATCCCACAATGCACCACTAACGTATCCCAGATCTTGTTTGCTGCAAGGAGAAAATATACAGAGACAAAGAACAAACCATGTAGAAAGGATTCAACATAACTATAAGGCAGTAGTCACTTTACCCCCAGGAGGGGGCAGGAGGGAGGGTTTGTAAGAATGAAGGGCGGGATGGACTACAAACATCGAACGTTATGGTAAGTACATAACTTCTTTATGTTCTGTAGTCCTATCTCACCTTCATTCTTACACTTGGGACAGTGTCCCCAGCACCTTTACCTTGGGTGGCTCACTGGAAAATGCTCCCGAGTACTGTAGAACCAAAGGAAGACCTGTTCCTGGAAGCCATGTCCAATTTGTAGTGAGTAATGAATGTATGAGGTGAAGTCCATGTTGCTGCTGCACAGATGTTGTCTATCGGAATTTTTGCTTGAAAGGCTACCGATGTAGACACAGATCTGGTAGAGTGAGCCTTCACCTTGAAGGGAAGATCTTTGCCACTGGATGTACAGACAAAGGAAATGCAGCTAGAAATCCAGTGAGACAATGTGGTTTTAGAAACTGGAAGGCCCTTCCTTGCATCTGAAAAGGAAATAAACAATTGATCTGACCTTCTGAAATTCTTAGTTCTGCCAAGATAAAAACACAATTGTCTATGCACGTCAAGGGTGAAATCTGTACTCTGCCATGTTAGAAAAATTAGGGAAGAAAGCAGGTAATTCAATGGACTGATTAATAGTGGCCTGAGAAGAAACCTTAGGAACAAAAGAAAGGTTTGTCCGTAAGGAGACCCTATCTCTGTGAAACACCAAATAAGGGGGCTTAATGGAAAGGGCTTGCAGTTCAGTGACCCTCCTTGCAGATGTAATAGCCACTAAAAATATAGTTTTCCATGGTAAGAACCTAAGGTCACAAGGTGCTGAAGGTTCAAAAGGGCTTGAAGTAAGTTTATGGAGTACAAAATTCAAATCCTAGGGTGTCACCAGATCCATGACCGGAGGTCGCAATAAGGTGGCCCCTTTAAGGAAAGCTCTATACAGTCTATGCACCACAAGGTTAGTGTCATTAGCCAAGTGAAAGGTAGAAATAGCTGCCAGTTGAACTTTAATAGTGGCAGCTGCAGAGCCTTGATGGAACAACTGAGTAAGGAACTCTAAAATAGCAGAAATGGGAGCTGTACAAGGATCAAGGTTTCTCTCATGGGCCCAAAAGCAGAACCTTTTCCATTTACTGGTATAAGTCTTTCTGGTAGAAGGTTTGTGAGAAGATGTTAGAATATCTATAACATCAGGAGAAAAGTCATGAAGCCTGACTAGGGATGGAATTGGAGCTGCCAAGCTGTCAAATTGAGGGTGTGGAGAGAGGGATGGAACACTCCTGACATGTGCATCAGCAAATCTGGCACTGGGTCCACAGTCCAAGTTTGTCCATTAGATGAGGTCTGAGGAAGGGGAACCAAATCTGTCAAGGCCAGTAAGGAGCAATTAGGATCATTTTGCTTCCCAAGGATATTGCTTTCTGAATTACCTTTAATATCAGGGGGAATGGTGAGAATGCATAGAGAAGTCCCGAGGGCCAATTGTGAACAAGTGCATCTCTGGGTGCCTCCCCTTCTGGGGGAATTAGGGTGAAGTAGCTGCTGCATTTGGCATTTCGGGGGTAGCAAATAGATCGCAGCAAAGCTGACCCCATTTGCAAAAATTCTGTTCCGCAATGTGCGTGTTCAGAGACCACTCGTGAATAGCCCTGCTGAGCCTATCGGTTATCACGCTGGTTTTTCCCAGAATGTGCATTGCGACGAGAAAACGTTGGGAAGACACTGCCCACTCACACACTTGTAGGGCCTCTCTGCAAAAGGGATAAGATTTGGTCCTTCCTTGTTTGTTTATGTACCACACCACCGACATATTGCCTGAGTGGATCGCAATCATCCCTAGAGGGAGAAAGCTGTGAAGTGCTTGCAATGCCAGAAGCACTGCTCTCATCTACAAGACGTTGACATGCAAATGAGCCTTGTGTTCCTCCCACGTGCCTTGGACTGTTCTGCCTAGATAATGCCCCCCATCCTATCTGGGAGCCATCCATGGTCACGTTGGCAACAGGAGGGATGGAACAAATGGTCTGCCTGTGGTTAGATGGCTGGACTGGGTCCACCAGCGAAGATCCTGTTTTCACAATTCTGTTATCAGGATGGGGTGAGAAAGAGGTAGATGCTGCAGTGACCACTGGTCAAAAAGTAACCACTGCAGAACCCTCATGTGCAGTCTGGCTAATGGGACTAATGTTATTGTAGAGGCCATCGTCCCTAACACCTTGAGCACCATTCTTTGCTTTCGCTTTCCTTAGAGGAAGTAAGCTCAAAATTTGTTCCATGAGGTTCTGAATTCTCTCTATGGGAAGGTAAGCCCTCACTGAGATGGTATTTATTTTGGTGCCAATAAAATTCACATGCTGAGAGGGCGATAATGCAGATTTTTTTGCAAGTTTAATGTAATCCCGAACTGCAAGCAAGTTGAAATGGTAGCGTCCCTGGCCTGTAACAGTAGATGCATGGTGGTGGCAGTCAGGAGCCAGTCATCCAGGTACGGAAACACTTGGAATCCCAGACGTCTCAAGTGAGCCATTACTACTGCTATGCATTTGAACACCCTGGGGGCTGTGGTGAGACCAAAAGGCAGGACATGAAACTGGTAATGACTAACCCCACCTGGAAGCATAAGTGACTCCTTCATGCTCTTTCCATTTTGATATGGTAATACACATCTTGGAGATCTATGGAGCACATCCAAACATCTTTCCCTAACAACGGGAGTAACGACTTTAAGGTGACCATTCGGAACTTGGACTTCTGTACAGATTTGTTCAATTTGCTGAGATCCAAGATGGGTCTCAATTCCCCTGTTCTTTATGGCACCAAAAAGAATCTGGAGTAAGTCCCTAATCCTACTTGGTCTGCGGGGACAGGTTGGTTGACTCTCTTTATGAGCAACTTTTGGATTTCTAGAGTTGCTGAATCCCTGTGATTGGGTGGAACATCTGGGATTCGTCTGATCCGAGGAGGGGGAAAAAAGAAGAAAATATGGTAACCTCTGGTAATTATCCTTAATACCCACTTGTCTTGAGGGATATCTTGCCAGGCTTCTGGGTATAAGGATATACGACCCCCAACTGGCTCCAGTGATGTGCACTCAGGCCTCCTTTCAGGAGTGGTGATAGGGATGGCCATGAAAGGAATCGTGGTCTCCCTGGTTCTGTGGGCCTCCCCTACCTCTAGAGAGGCATCTACTGTTATTTCCTCCTCCTCTGCCTCTGGAGAAGGAATCACCTTGTGAGTCCTGGAAAAACCTCTGCAACTTCTTGAACCACATTTTACCACCCTTCTGCCCTTTGGGATAGGGTCTAGAAGGAAAGTACAGTTGTGTACACTTACCATAAATGTAAAAGTTTGAGTGTCTTCACTGTTGCAGTCATTACATTTTGGTAATCTGTTTGCAGGTTGCCCTCAGTCAGCCTGATTAACAAAGTCTCGGGTCCTGCATCGGTTGTTGTCCCTTCTTCCATGACGTCAGGTCATCAGGGGTATAAAACATGCAGCCGACGCCATTACATCAGTTTTTTCTTGCCCCAGATGTCAGGTGCCCCCCTAATGGGGAGCAATTAAACATAAAAACACAAAGGTATGTCTCCAAATACACCAAAAAGGCTTTTAAGCATAGTAAAGGAAAGTAGAGGTATAGCCAAAAGAAGTTAGGGGGAAGGAGGACTGCAACAGTGAATACACTCGAACATCTACATTTATGGTAAGTGTACACAACTGTACTATGTTCTTCATGTTTCACTGTTGCAGTCATTACATTTGGGTAGATTCCCAAAGCTATGGTTGGGAGGAGGAGTTTAGATAGCATTAGGAGCAGCTATAACGCCCTGCAAGATTGCAGTGGCAAAGCCAGCTCTGGAGTTAGAGAAAATTGGCAAATGGTAATGATTGGTGAAAGTATGTACAGAACTCCAGGTAGCAGCTTCTAGGATGTCCCTGGTAGGAACGCCTCTGAGAAAGGCTGTAGAAATAGATGCAGCCCTGGTGGAGTGAGGTCTAATCCCCTGGGGGATAGGTTTTCCATGGTGCTTGTAGCAGAAATGAATGCAATGGCTTATCCATTTAGAAATGGTTTGTTTTGAAATAGCCTTCCCCTCTGCCCCTGCAGCAAATGCTACCAGCAGATGTTCAGATTTTCTTTGAGGTTTAGTCCTGTCCAAGTAGAATCTAAGTTGTCTGTGCACATCCAAGGAATGCAGAATCCGTTCCCCTTTGTTCTGTGGATTGGGAAAGAAGGTTGGCAAATGAATGGACTGATTTAGAGCCACTCTGGATACCACCTTGGGCATAAAGGATGGATTGGTCCTGAGTGATACCCTGTCAGCATGAAAGATAATGTAAGGCTCCACTGCCATAAGGGCTTGTAATTCAGATACCCTTCTAGCTGAAGTGATTGCTAAAAGGAAAGCTGTTTTCCAAGAAAGACATTTTAAGTCTGCAGTAGCAGCTGGCTCAAAAGGAGGAAGAGTGAGTTTCTCCAATACAAAGTTAAGGTCCCAGGCTGGGTTGGAGCTCACCTGGGTGGTCTCAAATTTGTGGCCCCTCTGAGGTACTGCTTGAGCAGTGGATGAGAGAAGAGGGGAGGTTCTGTGTTATAATGAGCTGAAATGGCTGAGACGTGGATTTTAGTGGAAGAAAAAAGACAGGCTCTTGTGAAGCATCTCAGTTAAATATTGTAAAATCTGAGGTAAATTGGGTGCTGCTGTGCTCAATCCCTTGAGATTGGTTCCAGGCACAGAATCTTTTCCATTTTTCAGCATAAGATTTTCTAGTACTAGGCCTCCTTGCCTCTAAGATGACATCCATCACAGGTTTGCTGAGGGATGGTAAGTTAGAATTTAAGTAATTAGCCAGGCTGCAAGATTCAGTGTTGGAAGCTGAGGATGCAGAATCTGGTTCTCCTGCTGAGACAGCAGGGAAGGAGTCTGAGGCAGGTGCCATGGAGATAACTGTGACACACTGCGCAGGAGGGGGTACCAGTGTTGGCACAGCCAGTCTGGAGCAATCAAAATCATCCTTGGTTTGTCCTGTTTGACTTTTAGTAGTACTTTGGAGAGCAGAGGCAGTGGGGGGAAGGCAAAGACTGATAGTTTTTTCCAGCTGAAGGACAGAGCATCCACTTTCCAGGCTTGTTTGTGGGGAGTCCTTGTGCAAGATTTGTCCAACTGGTAGTTCTGGGGGTAAACAAACAGGTCTATATCCGGGCTCTCCCATTCGCTTTTCAACATGCTGAAAATCCTTGGTTCCAGTTTCCACTCATGTGGGTCCATAAGGTTTCTGCTTAGTCCATCTGCCAGTGTATTTAACTTTCCTGACAGGAATTGAGCTTGCAGGTGCACTTGGTAGCTCAAGGCTGTGTTCCATAATGCCATGGCTAGTCTGCAGAGGAGGTAAGAATATGTACCCCCCTGCTTGTTTATGTACCACATAACTGTGGTGCTGTCAATCTTTACCATTAGTTGTCTTGGAAGAATGTAGTCCTTGAGGGCTGTCAGAGCATTCTGTAAAGCTAACATTTCTTTCTGATTGATATGCAGATGCATTTGACTTGGGTTCCATTTGCCCTGAATGCACTTCCCTGCCAGATGAGCCCCCATGCATAGTCTGATGCATCTGTTGTTAGGGTTTGGGTGCCAGGGGGTGGTGTGAAAGGTAGTCCCTTGTTTTGGTAGCAGACCTCTGCCCACCAAAGGAACTCTAGGCATAGGCAAGGTATGATAGGAATCTTTGTTTCTAGGCTGTGAGAATGTTGACTCCATAGGCTTTTTAGATACCACTGTAGTTTCCTCATATGCAGTCTTGCATATGGAATTAGAAAAATACAGGAGGCCATGAACCCCAAGGCTTGCAGTATTTGTCTTGCAGATAGCAGGGTTTTTGTGGCCACTTGTCTGAAGTGGGTTGCCAAATGAGTTTGCTTTGCTGGCGTGAGGTAAGCCATCTGGGAAGTTGTATTCAAGCTTGCTCTCAGGAATGTAATTTGTTGACAGGGTACCAGTTGTGATTTCTTTTCGTTTTTGGTGTACCCCAGACAAGTTAGAACCCTTTTTAGAAATGCCAGATGATACAAAAGTATGTCCTGGCTTTCTGCCTGAATTAGACAATTGTTCAGATATGGGTATATTTGAATACTTCTTTGCCTGCAAAATGCAATCACTGGAGCTAGGCACTTTGTGAACACCCTGGGCGCAGTAGATAAGCCAAAAGGCAGTGCAGAGAAAGTACAGTTGTGTACACTTACCATAAATGTAGATGTTCGAGTGTATTCACTGTTGCAGTCATTACATTTGGGTAATCTGCTGGCAGGTTGCCCTCAGTCGGCCTGAATTCCAAAGTCTTGGGTCCTACGTCAGTTGCTGTCTTCTCTTCCATGACGTCAGGTCGTCAGGAGTATAAAACATGCAGCCGACGCCATTTTCTTTAGTTTTTCTTGCCCCTGATGTCAGGTACCCCCAAAAAGGTAGCAATATTATATATAAATACATGCATCAATATAAACTTTACCTTCATCTACAAGCAAATACACCACATAGGTTGTAGAAGATAGTGAAGGAAAGATAAACTTCAGAATGACAGGGGGATGGCGGGAGGGTAACCTGGACTGCAACAGTGAATACACTCGAACATCTACATTTATGATAAGTGTACACAACTGTACTATGTTCTTCGTATTTCACTGTTGCAGTCATTACATTTGGGTAGAATCCCAAAGCTATGGTTGGGAGGCTGGAGTTAAACAGCATTAGGTGTGGCTATAAGGCCCTGCAGCACTGCAGTGGCAAAGCCTGCCCTGGACTCAGAGTAGAGAGGCAAATGGTAATGCTTTGTAAAAGTGTGAACAGAACTCCAAGTAGCAGCCTCTAGAATGTCTTTGGTTGGTACTCCTCTGAGAAAGGCTGCTGAAGTAGCTGCAGCTCTGGTGGAATGAGACCTAATGCCCTTGGGCACAGGTTTACCACGGTGTAAGTAGCAGAAATGGATGCAGTGGCATCCACTTTGAAATTGTCTGCTTTGAAATATCCTTTCCTTCTGATCCTGCATCATATGACACTAGTAATTGCTCAGTTTTTCTTAGAGCTTTAGTCCTGCTCAAGTAGAATCTTAGCTGTCTGTGAACATCCAAGGAATGCAGAATTCTCTCCCCTTTGTTCTGTGGATTTGGATAAAAAGTTGGCAGATGAATTGTTTGGTTAAGAGCCACACTGGAAACCACCTTAGGCATAAAAGTAGGATTTGTCCTCAGGGACACCCTGTCCAGGTAAAATATGATAAAAGGCTCTACAGCCATGAGGGCCTGTAGCTCTGAAACTCTTCTTGCTGATGTAATTGCTAGTAGCAGAGCTGTCTTTCATGATAAGAACTTTATATCAGCGGTAGCAGCTGGTTCAAATGGAGGCAGGGTGAGTTTTTCCAACACATAATTGAGGTCCCATGGGTCCCATGCAGGTAATGGTGATCTTCTAGGGGGCCTTACATTTTTGGCTCCTCTAAGATACTGCTTTAGTAAAGGATGAGAAAAGATTGGTAGCTCTGTGTTGTAAGGAACTGAAATGGCAGAGGCATGGATTTTGATTGACGAGAAAGATAGGCCTTTGTCAAGCATCTTAGTTAAGTATTGTAATATCTGAGGAATATTTGGTTCTGCTGTATCAGTTCCTTGTGCTTGATTCCAAGCACAGAATCTCTTCCATTGATAAGCATAAGATTTTCCAGTACTAGGCCTTCTGGCTTCCAAAATGACATCCATCACTGCTTTACTGAGAGGTGTTTGTATGATTACTTGATTAGCCATGCTGCCAGGTTTAGAGTCTGTATTTGGTTGTGCAGGATCTGATTGTTTTGCTGGGACAGTAGTTGTGGTGTTTGAGGCAAGGTCCAAGCTGGGTATTGAGACAAGTTCCTTAGGATTGGGTACCAGTATTGACGGGGGCCAGTCCGGGGCAATTAATATCATCTTTGGCTTCTCTTGTCTGACTTTTAGGAGGACCTTGGGTAGAAGAGGCAGAAGAGGAAAGGCGTAAACTGATAGGTTTTTCCAACTGAAGGATAGGGCATCCACTTTTCATGTTTGTCTGCGATAAGTCCTTGTGCAGAATCTTTTCAGTTGATAATTTTGAGGAGAGGCAAATAGATTTATGTCTGGGCTCCCCCATTTCTCCGTTATCATGCTGAAGACTTGTGGATTTAGTTTCCACTCTTGAGGATCCATAAGGTTTCTGCTTAAATCGTCTGCCAGAGTGTTTTGTTTTCCTGGCAGGAATTGAGCTTGAAGATGTATTTGGTAGGTCAAAGCTGTGTCCCACAGTGCCATGGCTAATCTGCAAAGGGGGTATGAGTGTGTGCCCCCTTGCTTATATACCACATGACTGTGATGTTGTCCGTCTTTATCAGTAGTTGTCCTGGATGAAGTAAGTCCTTGAAGGCTGTTAGGGCATTTTGAACAGCTAGCATCTCTTTCTGGTTGATATGTAGATGCATTTGTTTTGGTGCCCATATGCCCTGAATGCATCTTCCTGCCATGTGTGCCCCCCCAGGCATAATCTGAAGCATCTGTTAAGGTTTGGCTGGCAGGGGGAGAGTGAAGGGCCGTCCCATGTTTTGGTGACAGGCCTTTGCCCACCATAGAAACTCCTGTTGCAGGCAGGGAATGAGAGGAATCATTGTTTCCAGACTGTGTGAATGTTGACTCCATAAACTTTTTAGGTACCATTGAAGTTTCCTCATATGCAGTCTTGCATATGGAATTAGTAGGATGCCGGATGCCATGAAGCCCAGAGCCTGCAGAATTTGTCTTGCAGAAGACTGGGTTTTTGTTGCCATCAGTTTGAAGTAGTCAGTTGCCTTTGTTTGTCTGGCGTAAGGTAAGCCATCTGGACAGTTGTATTCAAGCTTGCACCCAGGAATGTTATCTTTTGAGAGGGTACCAGTTGTGATTTCTTTTCATTTATAGTGTACCCTAGGCATGTTAGAAGCCTTTTCACAAATGCCAGGTGTCGAAGAAGAGTATCCTTGTTCTCTGCTTGAATGAGACAGTTGTCCAAGTAAGGATATATTTGAATACTTCTTTGTCTGCAAAATGCAATTACTGGGTCCAGGTACTTTGTAAAGACCCTGGGTGCAGTAGATAAGCCAAAGGGCAGTGCAGAGAATTGGTAATGCATTAAGCCAGCCTTGAATCTGAGGTATCTTCTGCACGATTGTCTTATTGGGACATGCAGGTATGCCTCTTTTAGGCCTAATGTCACCAGCCAAGCATTCTTGCCCAGCATGGGAAGAAGCTGCTGCAAAGTCAGCATTCTGAATTTTGGAATGTCCAGGTATGTGTTCAAAATTGATAAATCCAGTATTGTCCGCCAGGCCTTGTCCTTTCTGGGTACCAAGAACAGTCTTGAGTAAAAACCTTGTCCTTTTTCCTGTTCTGGTACTGGTTGAATGGCCTCCATATCCATGAGGGACGTAACCTGTTTCTGTGCCTCTGCCATTGATTTTTGGGCAGATCTGGCCAACCATTTGCCATTGGCAGAGTGTGGAAATGGAATCTGTATCCCTGTGATACTATGTTTAGTACTCACTTGTCCTGGGTTATTAACTGCCAATTTTAAGCAAAAAGTGCTAATTTTCCACCTAAGGGTGCTGTCAAAAGATAAGTGCTTGGTGTAGGCAGAGGGAAGTCATTGGGACTGTTTTCTGTAGGTTTGCGCTTTATCTCCCCCTGATTTGGAGGTAGATGTGCCCCATTGCTTTGACCTGTATGAATCTTGCCTGGTATCTGGAACCCTTTGGGCATCTGGATTTGCCCCTTTGAGCTCTGTCTGACACAGGAAAGGACCAATTTTTTGTAGGCCAGTGTCTACTGAATCTTCGTAGCTGCACTTGTAAGAAGTCTTTAACAGTTTGCATAGACTTAGCTTTGTCTTCCATTTTCTTTAAAACCTCTTCTGCCTTAATACCAAACAAAGAATCATGCTGTAAAGGTGCATCTAGCAATTTAGCTTTAACATGATCAGGCAAATTTTGTTCCTTTAACCAGGCATGCCTCCTAATCACAGATCCAGTAACTGCAGCCCTGCAGGAGGCCTCTAAGGAATCAAAACCACATTGCAAAGTATGCTTTCCAACTTGTTCAGCTGCATGCAATAATTCCTGCAATTCTTTATTTTCTACACATTCTGAAATGTTGTTGGTATTTAAGCATGTGAAATTGACAGTTTAAGGCCCTGACTGCCAAGGTTGCAGATGTATAAATCTGTTTTCCCCATCTGTCTAGTGCCCTAGAATCTCTGTCAGAGGGGGTAGGGTTTTTTGCTGTTGAGGCCTTAACTCCCTTTGGACCCTGTGAAACAGTTTCAGGGTCAGCTGCAGGGTTTCTAAATAAAAAGTTATGCGAGTCAGGGACCCTGTAATATCTGTCAGGCTTACTGGGAGCCGGAGGTAAGGAGTCAGGGGTCAAGCTTGACTCCGAAAACACATCATCCACATGTCTAAAACAGGGGGAATGGCTAAAGGCTTGTGCTGAGGAAGAAGAAGGAAATCCCTGAGCCTCTTTTTTGATTCTGAGAAGTCAGTGAAAATGCTCCCTCAAAGTATGCAAGGTTTCTCCAAATTAATAATCCCCTGGAGGAGATGCAGATGGAATAGACTCCTCAGCATCAGAATCCTCATAGGGAGGTATAGATAATTCCTGATCAGAAGAAATAGAAACCTGATCTGAAGATTCATAATCAGTGTCTTGCCTAGGCCTCTTATCTGGAGGGGGATGGGTACCCCTGATCAAGGTAATAAGGTCTTCAGCCATTTTGATCATCTGTTTTTTAGGCATAGAGGCCTGTGCACGTGGCTCAGGCGTCGTTTTTTTTTTAGTTTTAGAAGTTGTCTTTGCCTTTGGTTTTGCAGCTGTCATCGGTTTGATATGTAAATGTTGAGGTTTGAATACACCCTCAGAAGCCGGTGCCTGCTCAGCGGCTCCGGACCCATCCAAGGGTAATACATCTGTCGGTCCAATACCATGAGTATCTTGCGGCATGCCGGACTCCACATGGGTGTCGGTAGAGGCCTGCGACTCAAAGGTAGCGGGTATCAGGGGCTGCGAAAGCACCTCGCTGAGTACCGGTGAACCAGCGACAGGCTTAGGAGAAGCTTTGTCATCGGTTTTGGATCTCGACTGCCTTTAACAGTCCTTTACTTTGCATTTTTTTATCTACTCTGGTAGTCGGATTGCTATCCGACGACATTTCTGGGTAGTTAAATCTGTTTCCAAAATACTTTGATACAAAAATATACCAACGCTTAATAGTGTGTTGGTTAAATCTAGCACAAAACTGACAGGCAGGCACATTGTGATCAGGGCCTAGGCAAGGAATACAGTATAAATGGAAATCCTTATTAGGTATTTGCTTCCCACAAGTAATACAATTATTAACTTTTTCTGACATCAGTAAAAAGCAAGAAAAAAGTTTCCCCAACGGGGTACTTAGCTTTAGTGAAGACTTCGGTTCTGAAACTCAAACTCGAATATTTCAGTAGTCGGCTGACTGGCACTTGCGAAATGCTTCTGCTTCGAGCACTGCGCGGCAAGAAAGACTAAAGAAAATGGTATCGGCTGCATGTTTTATAGCCCTGATGACCTGACATCATGGAAGAGAAGACAGCAACCAACGCAGGACCCAAGACTTTGGAATTCAGGCCGACTGAGGGCAACCTGCCAGCAGATTACCCAAATGTAATGGCTCCAACAGTGAAACACGAAGAACATCTGACAGTGTGTAGCCTGCTTTGAAGTGTAGGTATTTTCTGCAAGATTCCCTGATTGGGATGTACAGGTATGCTTCTTTTAGGGCTAGTGTTGCCAACCTGGCGTCTTTGACTAGCATAGGAAGTAATTGGTGAAGAGTTAGCATCTTGAATTTTGGAATCTCCAGAAAGGTGTTTAGAGTAGACAGGTCCAGGATAGGATGCCATGAATTGTCTTTTCTGGGTACCAGGAAAAGTCTCAAGTAGAAATCATGTCCCTTTTCCTCTTCTGGTACCAGTTGAATAGCCCACATGCTTAAGAGAAAAAGTACTTGTTTTTGGGCCTCTGCCCACTGATTTGGGGGTAGGTCCGGCCACCCGCTTTGTGTTGGCAATGCGTGGAAGTGAAATCTGTATCCCTCGGACACTATATTTAAAACCCATTTGTCCTGGGTGATGAGTTCCGAATTCTTTGCATGAAGAGCAATCTTTCCCCCCAAAGGGGCAGTCAGTTGATAAGTGCTTGGAAATTTTAAAAGGAAGTCATTGAGACAGTTTACCATAGGGGGGAGTATTATTATTCCCAGATTTGGAATTGGAGGCCCCCCACTGCTTAGTTCTATGTGTCCCCTGGACTGAAATCTGGGGGGTTTGCTGTGTCTGGGTTTGGCTTGAAAAGACCTGGAAGGGGCTGAAAAGGACCAATTCTTAGAAGGCCAGTGTCTACTAAATCTAGTAGGCTGAACTTGTAAGAAATCTTTAACAGTTTGCATAGATTTAGCCATCTTTTTAAGAACTTCTTCAGCCTTGTTGCCAAACAGGCGGCCCTGATTTAAAGGAGCATCCAACAATTTAGCTTTAACATGATTAGGCAAAGATTGCTCCTTAAGCCAAGCATGCCTTCTAAGCACAGACCCAGTAACAGCAGCCCTGCATGAGGCCTCTAAAGAATCAAAACCACATTGGAAAGTATGTTTTCCAACTTGTTCAGCAGAATGCATTAAATCCTGTAAGTCTTTATTTTCCACACAGTCAGGAATCAGCATCATTTTCTGTTTAAGTAGTCCAATAACATGTTGCTGATATTTTAACATATGAAATTGGCAGTTTAAAGCTCTAATTGCCAAGGTTGCTGAAGTATAAACCTTTTTACCCCATCTATCCAGCGCCCTGGAGTCTCTATCAGAAAGGGTAGGATTTTTAGCAGTAGAAGCATTAATGCCCTTGGGCCCCTGTGAAATAGTCTCTGGATCTGCAAAAGGATTTTTGAAAAGGAACTTATGGGACTCAGAGACCCTGTAGTATCTGTCGGGTTAACTGGGAGCAGGAGGCAGGGAATCAGGGGCCAAACTGGATTCCGAGAAAGCATCAACAATGTCTAGTACAGGAAGAATAGCCAAAGGCCTATGCTGAGGTAGGAGAAGGAAATCCCTAAGCCTCTTTTTTGAATCAGAAAATTCTTGGCTTTCCCAGTGAAAATGCTCCCTCAGAGTATGTAAGGTTTCCCCAAAAGAAAAATCCTCAGGAGGGGAAGCAGAGGGAATAGAGTCCTCTGCATCAGAATCCTCATAAGTAGGTAAGGACAAATCCAGATCATCAGAAGAGTCAGAAAAAACAGAATCCTGATCAGAAGATTCATAATCAAGCTCAGCCCTAGGCCTCTTAGAGGGTGGGGGTTGACTACCCCTAATTAGAGTTATTAGATCTTCAGCCATTTTTATCATTTTTTGTTTAGGCATAGAGGCCTGAGCATATGGCCTGGGCGTCAGTTTTTTAGGCATGGATCGAGATTTAGGCCTTATTAAAGAAGGTGGCATCGATTTAATATGCAAGTCCATAGGCCTGAATACATCCTCAAAAGCCAGTGCCTGCACAGCGGCTCCGGACCCATCCAAGGTAGAGACATCCACTGGTTCCATAGCTGAAGCATCTTGCGACATACCAGAGTCCGAATGGGTCTCAGTAGAGGCCTGTGAATCAGAAGTAGCGGGTATCAGGGGCTGCGAAAGCGCCTCACTGAGTACTGGCGACTGGCTTAGGAGAAGCGTCGTTAGCAGTTTTGGACCTCAGCAGCTTTTCTCTGTCTTTATCTTTGCGTTTTTTCAGAATTCCGGTAGTCAGATGACTAACCAATGATATTTCTGGATAATTAAACTGAGAACCAAAATATTTAGAGGCAAAAATATACCGACGACGGATAGTGCGCTGATTAAATAAAGCACAAAACCAACAACAAGGTACGTCGTGGTCAGGGTCTAGGCAAGGAATATAGTATGAATGAAAATCTTTATGAGGTATTTGCTTTCCACAAGTAATGCAACTATTAACTTTTACTGACATCAGGAAGGAGCAAGAAAAAGTTTCCCCAATGGGGTACTTAACTTTTAGTTGAAGACTTCAGTTATGAAACTCGAAAACGAAAATTACAGGAGTCGGCTGACCGGCACTTGCAACTGTTTCTGCTTTGGGCACCGCACGGCAAGAAAGACTGATGTAATGGCAATGGCTACATGTTTTATACCCCTGATGACCTGACGTCATGGAAGAAGGGACAGCAACCGAAGCAGGACCCAAGACTTTGTTAATCAGGCTGACTAAGGGCAACCTGCAAGCAGATTACCCAAATGTAACGACTGCAACAGTGAAACACAAAAAACATCGGAAAAATGGACTCCCATGGCAGATAGGGTTTTCCCTTCCTGTTCGCACCTGGTGAGTGTGTCCTTTACCTTGGTTCCAAACAATGAGGAGCCATCAAAAGGAGCGTTGGTAAATGTAGACTTAAAGGCCTCTGCAAAGTTACACAAGCGCATCCAGGAGTGCCTTCCAAGAGAAACTCCTGAACCCGCTGCCCTACTTGCTCCATCAGCTGCGTAAGATATCAGCCTCATGGAGGGGTTTACAATAGAATTTAAGATAGACATCTGTGCATTTTCCTTTTCAGATACCACTTCAGATATGTTACCTTGCAGAGTCTCTCCCAGTTCTTTTAGGAGATCTCTCTGGAGCCTTGTGAAGTGAGACAGGTAATTCAGCAATCAAGTGTAAAAGCCGCTGAAGAAAAGATACACTTCCTGTACCTATCCATCATTCGAGACTCCTTGTTTGGTGGATGGACAGTGGTGGAAGTTTCAGCAAGTTCCTTTTTGGTGGCTGCTACCATCACCATGGCATCTACTGGCACACCCTTAGTAAAAAGGTCTTTGTCCTGAGGTGCTGACAAAAATTTGTTAGGTCTTCTAGGAACTGGTTCCACAGAATCAAGAGATTCCCACACCTTTCGACTCACTCGATCAAATAGCTCGTCAAAAGGTGGAGACACCCAAGAGGCAAAGGGTTGAGACAGGAAAGCTTTCAGGGTATACTGACTCCTCATCAGAAGGGGATGTGGTGAGCCAGCCGCCTCTGTTTCAGGATCTCAAGGATATCTGCGAAGGATGACTTGGGGGACCCTTCTGACTCCTCAAGGTCAGTATCTGATGTAATGGACTCATCGGGGGCATCAACATGTTTACTCTTACAAGCTTTCTTCCAAGGTGGCTCCTCAGAAGCATATTCTGGGGAGACCTTGAAAGACTGGAGACCACCCATGGAGGTTTCCTGAGGCTGCAAATCTCTGCTGGGTTGGGTGAGAGGGAGCTGAGACTGAAGTCAGCGCTTTAGGGGGAAGAGTGTTGGTACCTCTGGTTGAAACTGAAGACTGAACAGAACACTCCTCATCACCCCAAAAGCCGATCCTCCTGGCACCGAGTATTCCCCCTGCTCCAAAGATACAGAGGCAGTCCTCAGTGCTGAGGAGATAGGCTCTGAGGCAGATGTGGGGTCCAAACTCACTCGCGCTGAAGCACCGAGAGGTAGGCTCAAAACCAAAGAAGTTTGGGTCCAAACATCCCCCTTGGGCCCGACCAGAGAGCTGA
The DNA here is from genome assembly GCF_019279795.1 of Protopterus annectens. NCBI lineage: Eukaryota > Metazoa > Chordata > Ceratodontiformes > Protopteridae > Protopterus > Protopterus annectens. Next base: position 1,326,689,794 of record NC_056725.1, on the reverse strand, counting down.
GGACCCTAGACCCCCACGGACAGCACCGAAGTGGTCAAAGCAGATATCAGAACTGAGAGACCAACTGAGGTAGCTGGAACCGAACTTTCCACAACCTGAGGCACAGACATCTCTGGCTCCGAAGTGCCAGAGTGGCTCAGAGGAGGAACATCGACAGGGTGTATGAGCACATTAGGCCCCGGAGCCAACTGGGATGGAGCCGAAAGTAAATTTGCCAGTGCCAAAGTCTGAAGTAGTCTGCACACCACTCTCTCAACATCCTCATCAGAAAGGCTTCTAGAAGACCTAGAGGATAGAGTGGGGGACCTAGATCACTGAAAGATAGGCAACCAAAGAGTCGGGGAGACCGGTCAGAGTTCAGCTGACCAGCTCCGAGACACAGGCTCAGTTATCGGTTCTGAAATTCCTGGAGCCAAAACTGATTGATCCACATAGAAACCTCTGTCGGCACTGAGACCAGTGGAGCTGATGAGGATGTAGTCAGTCTGGCAGCTCAGATGACACAGAATGAGTGGGAGACCGCCTTTTTGTAGATTTAGCTTTGTCTTTCTTGGAGGATGGAGACTTAGAGCTGGAGGATGAAGAAGCCAACTCATCCGCAAAAGAATGCTTTAACAGTCCTTTCAAGATAAGTTTGTTCTTTCTCTCTCTTGAAGAACATGGGGACTAAAGGCATGACAAAACAAGCAAGACTCTTGGAGGTGAGTAGCACCCAAGCAGTACACACAAAGATTGTGCCCATCCATTAAAGCCATTTTCTGGGCACATTTTTTAAAGCCCAAAGGCTTGTGATCCTTAGTATCCTTAGACATTAGTACAATAAGCAACTAAATATAATAATGAACAAGGACTACCTCCAAATGGTTAGTCCTGAGGCAACAGCAAAGACAGACAGACAGAGGGCTAGGTCCTCTAACTTAAACGTGCCTAGCCCTGGAAGAAGACACAAACAACAGAACCAAGGACTATGTCCTCTAACTTAAACAGACCTAGCCCTAGGTGAAAGAGAAAAAACAATAACAATTAAGCAATTAGCACAGCAAGTGAAAGCAATGCAGGGATACAACAAGGCCAACGGAAAGACGGCCAATCAAAGCACAAACAGAGCAAATAATGCAGCAAATTATCTAAAACATACACGGAATGTGATAAAACACTAAACCAGAAAATACAATTATTCTTAGTCAGCAAATAACTAAAAAAAAGTATAGAAAAGTTTTCACTTAGCCACGGCCAAGAAGAAGCTCGTCTGAGCTCAACGAGCAGCAAACGAGATCTGGGGTACGTTAGTGGTGCATTATGGGATACCTCCTAGCCATGAGCCAACCAGAAGTTTTTGAGCTAGAGAATTGTCGAGTCGGAGCCAAGGTTCGACTCCGATCCCATGTGTAAGAATGAAGGCAAGATAGGACTACAGAACATCTATTTCTTCTGTCTGGGGCTATCTTTTTGTTCTATTACTTCAGCTCTTCATGGCTACTCATTATCTGACAGCGCAGTTATATCTGTTGTTTTGTCCGGAGTACTGAACACTAACATTACAAAAAAGGTAGTCAGTCAGGTATGACAGCTGCTGAGATACAGATGTTCATCCCATAATCGGTAATGTTATTAAAATGAACAGTTGCCAACAAATGAAAAAAAGAAGAAAAAATCTCCAAAATATAAAGTCTTACAACTCAGCATTACCCTTCCAACTAATTCAATGCACCAAACCTTTGCCAAACAGGAGATGCTTGAAACTAAGCAATTTTATCTTACAGAAGAAAGGTAGTCACCTGGAATGGGAATTACCAAATCAGTGCTGCTCACATATACTGTAATCACAGTCTGAATAAAAGAATAAAGGACAAGTAACCTTACTAGTACTACTGCACGAGTATTCACTGGCAAAAACTGTACACACACACACATATCTATCTATATATTCTATCTATAAATGAATAAAAATTAGATTAAAAAAAGAGGTTATGTACTCACCATAACGTTCCAAGTCTGTTGTCCATCTCCGCCTTTATTCTCACTTGTGGGTTGGATTCAATCCATCAGATCTGTCTTGGCCTTTTACAAAAGCTTGAGGCCTTCAGCAGAGCTTGTGAGCATTCGACCTTACCTATAATGCAGTTTCCTAACTCCCTCATATCTTGTTTGCTCATGATAAATAATATTACAGGTAAAGCTATTCATAGCTTAAAAGGAAAGTGGTTTCTGAGGCTAGAGAGTCCAATTATGCCCAGTTAATACTACCCGGTCTCCAGGAGCATAGGCAGGGGATATGGTGGGTGGGATGTGAGAATAAAGGCAGAGATGGACAACACACAGAATGTTATGGTGAGTACATAACTTCTTTATATGATGTTGTCAATCTCGCCTTTATTCTCACTTGTGGGACCGCGTCCCAAGCTACTGGATTCTTGGGTGGCTCATGGGAGAATATTCCTCAGAACCATGGAACCAAAGGATGCTTTACTCCTGGATGCCAAATCTACTTTGTAATGAGTGACAAAGGTATGAGGGCTTACCCATGTAGCTGCAACATAGATATTGTCCAGAGACAGCCTAGCTTGGAAAGCGGTAGAAGAAGCTATTGCTCTAGTAGAATGAGCTTTGACAGGTACAGACAGAGTTTTGTTTTTAGAATTGTAAATAAAGGAAATGCATTCAGAAAGCCATCTGGATAAGGTAACCTTAGATACTGGTAGGCCTTTCCTATTATTAGAATAACAAACAAAGATTGTCTAAGTTCTGTACAGATAAAAATGTAACTATGAACGTCCAGTAGATGTAATGAATATTCTTTACTCTGAAAATTTGGAAAGAATACTGGTAGCTCAATACACTGATTGGGATTACTTTCAGATACAACTTTGGGAGGAATGGAGGGGTTGGTATGTAAAGAAACTCTGTCTTTATGAAATATCAGATATGGTGGCTTGGCATATAAAGCTTGCAATTCTGAAACCCTGTTAGCTGAGGTAATAGCTTCTAGAAGGAGAGTCTTCCAAGAAAGAAACTTCAAGTCACAGGTAGCAGAAGGTTCAAATGGAAATAGATAACGTTTGACAAAACAAAATTCAGATCCCAAGTTGGGGATGGGTCTTTGTACGGGGGTCTTAGCATTGTGATTTCCTTTAAGAATGCTTTGCAGAGTCTGCTTGACATGATTCCATATCCATTTTCTCCTATATGAAAGTTTTAAATCACTGCAAACTGAACTATAATAATAGCTGCGGCAGCGCCTTCACTGAAGAGCTTAGCCAAAAATTCTAGTATAGAATGAAAGGGAGCAGTAAAGGGGTCAATCTGATTAGAGTTAGCTCATGAGACAAATCTCTTCCATTTTTCTTTGTATAGTTATGTGTCAACTTATAAAAAGATACCAAAATGTGTCTGACAGGAGAGGAAAGGGAAGGAAACCTGGCTATCAGGAGAATTGGAGCAACCAAGCTGTCAGCTTGAGATTGTTTAGATTGGGATGAACCATCTCTGATGGGTGAGTAAGAAGGTCTGAAATAGGGTCCAGAACCCCTGATTCATCTTGAACATGAGGTCAAAGAAAGAGGAACCAAATTTGTTGAGGCCAATAGGGGGCAATTAGGATTATTGTCTTCAAAAAACTTGTTTTCTGCAAAAATTTGGGAATTGGCAGTATTGGTAGAAAGGAGGCCCGGGGACCAATCTTGAACAAATGTATCCCTTGGGGACTCCCCTGGAAGGGGGATCAGGGCAAAGTAGTTGCTGCGTTTTGTATTCGTGGGTGAAGCAAAAAAGTTGCAGCAAGGCTGGCCCCATGTTTGGAAGATATCTTCCACGACTTTTTGATTGAAGGACCACTCTTGAGGCCATAGTATGGCTATGCTCAATTTGTCTGCTATTACATCAGATATCCCCAGAATGTGCATTGCTATCAGAAAGTGGTTGGAAGATGTAGCCCACTGCCAGACCCTCAGGGCTTCTCGACAAAAAGGATAAGTCCTGGTTCTCCCCTTGCTTATGTACCAGACCACACACATTGTCTGATTAAATTGCTATCATTCCCAGAGGGAGGGTATCTTGAAATGCTTGCAATGCTAAAAGTATTCCCCCACATCTCCAGGATGTTTATGTGCAAATGGGCCTCGTATTGATGCCAGATGCCTTGAACTGTCTTTACCAGATAATGGGCCCCCACCCTATCTGGGAAACATTTGTGGTCACCATGGCTTGGAGTTGGGGAGGAATAAAGGGATGGCCTTGAGCCACCAGAGGAGAGTGAATCCACCACTGAAGATCCTTCTTGCATCAACTGCTTATCATTACCTTATGTGTCACTGAAAGTTCTAGAATTGACCATTGCATTGCAAGTAACCATTAAAGAATTCTCACATGGAGACGAGCTAAGGGGATGAGAAAATTTGAGGCGGCCATTTTGCCCAGTATTTAGAGAACTAATTTGGCAGAATTTCTTTCTGATCACTATTCTTACATAGTACAGAAGGTCATCCATTCTGTCTTGTGGAAGTTTTGCTATCATTTCCATTGTGTTTATTTCTGCTCCTATGAAGCCCAAGTTTTGACATGGCTCTAGAGCAGACTTCTCATAATTTGTGGTAATTCCTAGGGAGGAGCAGAGTTTTAGAGTGTAGTCCTCGGCCAGTAGCAGAAGATGCCTAGTTGGAGTGGTTATGAGCCAGTCATCCAGATATGGAAACACCCGGAATCCATGGCATCTTGAGTCGCAACTACTACCATGAATTTCATGAACACTCTGGTGGCTGAAGTAAGACCAAAGGGCAGAGCTCGAAATTGGAAGTGACTGGCTCCTAGTCGGAAGCACAAAAGCCTTCTGGACTACCTTTCCATCTGTATATGGTAGTAGGCATCCTGAAGGTCTATAGAGCACATCCAATTATCTTTTTCCAAAAATGGAAGTATCGACTGCAGAGTCACCATCCAGAACTTGCTCTTTTTCAGATATTTGTTTAGAATGCTGAGATCCAAGATGGGTCTCCAGTCCCATTTTCTTTGGTACTAAAAAAGAACCATGAGTAAGTTCCGAATCCTCTCTGGTCTGCGAGGACTTCCTGGATGACTCTTTTTCCTAGCAACTTTTGAATTTCTAAGGTTGCTTGTTTGTTTTGACTGGGTGGAATGTCTGGAACTGATTTGTTTATGGGAGTGGGGAAGCTGAAGGGAATGACGCAACCCATGGATATTATGTTCTGCATCTATCTGTCATTTAACTTTAGCCAGTTGTGAAGATGTAGAGACAATTGTCCCCGACTGCCTCCAGAGGTGGACAATTGGGCACTTTTCAGGAGAGCTGAAAGGGCCTACCAAAGAAAGATTCTCTGGAGCCCTGACTCTGCTGGTCTCCTCTGCCACAAGTTTGGCATCTTCCATTATTATTTCCACATCGGCCTCTATGGGAACTTTCACCTTGTGTGTCTTGAAAAGACCTTTGTGATTTTTTTGGACCACATCTATCCCCACCTCTTTGACCTTTAGGAAAGGGTCTAGTGGAAGTGGAAAAAATGTACTCCAATGGCAGATAAGGTTTTACCTTCCAGTTCGCACCTGGTGAGCGTTTCTTTTACTTTGGGCCCAAAATGAGAGGAGCCATTAATGTAGTAAGACTTGAAGGGCTCAGCAGAATTGCAACGGTGCATCCAGGCCTGCCTAATGAGAGAGATGCCTGAACCCAATGCCCTACTCATTTCATCTGCTACATATGAAATGAATCTGATGGAGGGGTTTACAACCAAAGTGAGTCTAGCGACCTGAGCAGTTACTTTGTCTGCCGCCACATCAGCTACAGTGTCCTGGAGGGAGTCTGACAGTTCTTTCAATAGGTCCCTCTGTAACCTAGGAAAATAAGTCAAGTAGTTCAGCGATCATAAGGCAAAGGTCACTAAAAAAAAAACATGCTTCCCATACTTATCCATGGTCCTAGAATCCTTATTCTGGGGATGAATAGAGGAATTAGTCTCAGATAGTTCCCCTTTAGTGGTCGCCGCCACGACCATGGCATCAACTGCTACACCTTTAGTAAAGAAAGGCTTGTCCTCAGGGGCAGTGATATACTTATTTGGCCTCCTAGGAGTTGGCTCTATGGAGTCTGGGGTCTCCCAAGCCTTTCGAGAGATTAGATCAGTAAGCTCATTGGAAGGAGTGGTCACCCAAGAGGTGGAAGTGTGAGACCCAAAAGCCTTCAAGGTGACGGACTCCTCAGCTGAAGGGGTTGTGGACTGCCAGTCAACTCTCTCTTTTAACTTTTCCAAGATGTCTCCGAAAGAGACATCTTCTGGAGATGACCATGGGGACCTTTCTACATCACTGAGGTCAGTATCAGATGTGACTGACTCCTTTGGGGATTCAAGATGATTCCTCTTGCAAGTTCTCTTACAAGGACTTCCTCAGTAGGATAATTTGGCAAGTTTTGGAAGGGGGAGTCCCTTGCTGGACGTCCTGAAGCCTAGAGTCTCTGCCGTCCTGTGGAAGGGGTACATGAGGAGGTAAAGTCACCGGCCCAGAACTGGAAGGAAGATCCTGAATAGATTGTGTCAGAGACTGGGATGCAGTCATTACCCTCCTCATAACCTCAAAGGCAGTCTGTCCCTAATCTGAAAAACACCTAGATCCGACAAAAAAGTTGTCAAAGCAGAGGGAATCTCCAAGAAGCTCCGAGTGAGTGGTAGGATTCAAACTCACCTTCGCCAAAGCCCCAAGAAGCAGGGTCAGACCTGATGAGATCCGAACCCGCTCCCTGGGGCTGACCAGAGAGTGTTGGTTCCTAGAAGTCTCCCCCTCTGACTGAGTAGAAGCACTCAGGGCAGACGTCAGGTCGGAGGAACCCATGGGTCTAGGATCAGAGACTGACACTAGTTGGACATTGGAATCTTCTGGCTCCAAAAATGAGATGGATTGGAGGAAGAGTAGGTGCTGATGGGGAGGACTTTGTTGAATCCGATGTCTTTGGGCTCAGATCCAGTAATAATATGGCCAACACCAGTGTCTTCAGACGATTCTGCACTACCCTATCCACATCATTGTCAGACAAACTCCTGATATACAGGGTACATACATACAAATGTTTCAAGCATGGGTATAAAAGTTCTTCTAGCTTGTCAATATGCTAAAACACTTGTTCCCATAATAAACGTCCAGGCTGTTTTTAAAAATATCTAAACTAGTACTTGCTTTAATGTAATTTGGTAGTCTGTTCCAAGCATTAGCTACTCTGTCAGAGAACCAATTAATACACTTCTCGTTCCTATAAAATCTTCTACATAGGTTATCTGACGATTCTCTAGTACTTTTTGATAACCCCAAACATTCCCAGTCCCTAAATGCCCTATATACCTGAATAAGATCTCCTCTTAAACATCTGTAAGAGACACTGTACAAGTTCAGATATTTTAGTCTTTCATAATAACTTAGATTTTCACATCCATGGATGCCCTAATATATTTCCACTGTACTCTTTCCAGTTTATTCATGCTTGCTTTCCTATAGGGTTTCCATATTGTTATTCCATACTCAAGTTTCAGTCTAATGTAACTAACAAACAATGATTTAATTATGTTTGATTTCCTAGACTTTATAAATCTTTTTATACAATCCTTAGTGCTAGAACTATCATTAGCCAGTTGGTTGATATGATTAGAAAAACTCATAGCTGAATCTACCCATATACCCAGGTCCTTAAATGAGTCTACAGTTTTAATCACTGTTGCTGTATTAAATATTCACCTTTCAGTTTATGTCTCCCAAATCTTATGTGCTTAGTTTTTGATGTATTTATCAACATATTATTCTCCTGTGCCTAAATTGTCAATTTTGTCAAATTATTTTGCAGACATGCCTTATCTGTAACACTTGTAATCAGTTTACCCAATTTCAGGTTGTCAGCATATAGACTGTAGAACACCTCAGTTGAAAAAGTAAGGTCTGAAAGATACAATCTAAACTATTAAGGGCCTAGGACAGAGCCCTGTGGGACACCTTGACTGTAACCAAGGACTTCACTTGTCCAGTTGGTGTGTGATACTTGCCATGTCCTATTTGTAAGCCATGCAGCTATCCATCTTATCAACAGTACATCAATATCTAGTTGTACTAATTTATTGATCAGTGTTTTGTGCATGACCCTGTCAAATGCTGAAGTTAAATCTATATAAATCACATCACAGCACAATTTTTCATTCATAGCTGTTATTATATTGTTATAAAACATCATGTTACAGGTGGTAATAGATCTATTTTCAACATATGCATGCTGATATATCTTTTCAAGTTCCAACCTATCCAGTTCTGATGATAACTTATTCAGTATTACCTTCTCCATTATTTTTCCACAACATGAAAGTAGACTTAAGGGTCTGTATGACTCTGGGTTTGTCCTACTCCCCTTTCCCTTAAATACAGGTTTAATAAGTGCATGTCTCCAATCTTGAGGAATCTTCCCATATTTATATGACCTAGTGAATACTAGATGTAATGGCAGTGTAAGTACTTGCTTAAGTGTTCTCAGGTCATTGTTACTTATTCCATCTCCTCCCTGCACTTTGTTTGGATCCAGTTTGCACAGTTCTTTTTCAATATAATCTAATTTGATTCCAGTATCTGGGGGTTACCTGGATGTCACTAGGACAACTTACCACCCCCTTTTGTGGAGCCAAACTGTTTTGCTTAAGATTTTGTAAATATATCTATAATCTGTTGTATCTGAGAATACATTTTAGAATCTTCACATCTTATGTATCTATAAAAAGGTTTCCTATTATGCTCAATATCTTTATATAAATTTGCTTCAAATTTTTCTTGATCCTGTCTAACACTATGCTTAATCTGTTTGTCCAGCTCTTTTATTTCAGTTTTCAAAGTTGTAGTTCAACCTCTCTTCCATTTCTTATATTTTTTGTCTCTCAGCTTAATCAGGTATCTTGTTCTTATGGAAATATACCCCCCTGACGTTGCGTGCCTAGATCCTAATTTTTTTTTTTTTTGCACTCAAGCAATTTCTCTTTCAAAACTTTCCACATTCCATCTGCTGTTTTTCCACTGAACACCTCAATCCAGTTAGTTTCATATAGTAACTGTTTTGCTTCCCTATAATCTGTAATAAACATTCTGTGCATTGGCTTAGATTTCAGGTTTGGCAGAATTATCTAGCAATAAATGAACCTTTATGATCACTGCACATCAATGGTGGTAAAACATGACTTGAAGTTACAGTAATTACTTTGGGAACACAAACAATATTTAGTATATTCCGTCCCCTGGTCAGTTTTTTACAATCTGAAGCATTTGTTGTTCCTGAATATACTCTGTGAATAATTTCTTTACTAATGTTGTTGAATCAATATTATTCCAGTCTGTTTCTGGTAAATTTAAGTCCCCAGATAATACTATTCTTCCCTCCTGTGTTTCATGTAAGAAATGTATGAATTCCTCTGGGTCTTCTGCACTTGACTTTAGTGGTCTGTACACTTAATTGTCACAGTTACACCGTCTATAGTATTGGTGTTATCACTGAACATGTGATAATCACAAGTCTCATAGCTATCTTTAATCCCTATCATAACACCTCCACCTGATTTTTTGTTAGAATGTCTGTTACAGTAAAAACATTTAGACCCTAACAGAACTGGTTTACAGTCACTGTTCTTTAACCATGTTTCACAAACCAGAACATCAATCTTGTGGGAATGTAGCAAATTTTCTAATAAAAAAAAACTTTATTATTAACGTTCCTAGCATTAACAACCATTAAAAATGCATCAAATGTTGCTATCTGTGAACTGTTACATTTTTGAAATGGCAAAAATCCTAGCTAGTGTTTGTCAAATATTGCAAAATATCTGCTACAAAAATTCTCTTCCCTGATCTAGACAAAAGCACACCATCCTGTCTGAACATGTGTGCCCAAAAGAAGGCTTGGATGCCATACACATTTTCATTTTTTAAAACAGGACATTTTTTCCATATAGGTGTTTATCCAAAAAATCTTTTCATTCACAGTGACCTGACTATCCTTTCTATTAGTGATTTGTGAAAAATATGTCAACACCAGTACAAGCTATACTATCTAGGATGGCTGTCATTTCCCAACTAACAGTCAGAGTATCTTTGTTGGTGACATCATTTGTACAACATGAATAAAAACAGATACATACTTCCTTACAGTAAGGCATTCCAAGGCTTGTTTCACATCTTCTATTTTTGCTGCTGGCAAGCATAACACTACTCAATGTTCATTATCATCTCTGCAAATATAAGTATCAGTTCCTCTAACTGAATCTCCAATTACAAGAATATCTTTGCTGACCTTCTCTGAAGAATCTTCAGCTTCTAATCCAGTCATGTCTGCTATATCAATTGTTACAAAGGATAGATCTGCATCACTAGAAGTCTTATTATTTCCACTGTTTTCATTGTGTATTAAATTCTCATCCAGCTGGCATTGTAAATCCACAGCTTGAGCCATGTAGTCAACATCTGTCTTTCTCTACTTTTTTTCTTACAGTAATGTTCTTCAATCCTTCCATGTTCAGTTTTGATTTCTTCCTTTTCATCTGCCCCTTGCCTCTTTTTTCTACCTTTTCCATTGGAAAGGTGATGCCTTTTTCTGTAGACTGAGGGTTTTCTGATAGACAGATATCTTCATTCCCTGTCACCAGTGTGTTACATAACAAAGTAGAATCCTTTTTACTACGCATTCTCTTTCCTTTACAGTCATTACTCAGTTTCTTTTTCTTCCTTATTTGTTGAGAACTTCTTCCTTCCTTTCTTTTTTGTTTCCTTCTAAACAAACTGGATCCTCAGATTGCAGAGTACTTGCATCCACAACTTCTCTTACCAGTCAACTCCACAACAAATCACAAACCAAGACAGGATTGTTTTGATATGCTCAGAAGTTTCCTCTCTCCAGTATGTATAAATTTATAGCTGTCTAGGCCCCTTGTTGTAGCTAGAGCTTACCTGTCCAAAATCTATCCCTTTCTCACAACCAAAAGTGAAACTAAAGGTAAAACAACAAAATACGAATCAACGTAAAGCTTGTTAATAAGTAGTCTCTTCCTACTTACAAACAGTTAAAAATAGTGATAACAAATGCAATGTAAATTCAAATAAAACTGCTCTTACCAGTCAACTCCAAAACAAATCACAAACCAAGACAGGATTGTTTTGATATGCTCAGAATTTTCCTCTCTGCAGTGAGTGTAAATTTATAGCTATCTAGGCCCCTTGGGGTGGCTAGAGCTTGCCTGTCCAAAACCTATCCCTTTCTCACAACCAAAAGTGAAACTAAAGGTAAAACAACAAAATATGAATCAAAGTAAAGCTTGTTAATAAGCAGTCTCTTCCTACCTACTAACAGTTAAAATAGTGATAACAAATGCAATGTAAATTCAAATAAAACTACTCTTACCAGTCAACTTCACAACAAATCACAAACCAAGACAGGATTGTTTTGATATGTAGATAAGGTAGGGGACCTAGATTTTGTCAAAAAGGGAGATGGTAGATGGGAGCTGAGAGGGTATTGGCTCCAAGGATGGAGAATGGCTCCAATATCTAAATGCAGTAGGAGCTGAAGAGGTCAGAGCCGAAGGCTCATGTTGCTCCAACAACCTCTCAGATCCAATCGCAACTGACTGCTCTAAGGAATCTGTGGGAGCAGACAGCTTAGGAACTTTTTCTTTCAGCTCTGAAGATGACTCAGGAGTCAAAGAAGGTTGTTTCTGTAACTTGTCAGATTTTGAAGATTTAGATGAAACTGCAGACTCAGGAGAAATAGCCTCAGAAAAAGGAGTTTTAAGTAATCCTTTTAAGATGAGCTTATTCTTATGCTCCATAAGAGCTCTTTGATTAAATCCATGACAAATGGAGCATGACACTTGTAGGTGTAAGGGCTCCAAGCTATACACACAAAGTGTATCACTTAGGGGCATCTTCTTTCCACACTGTTCACATTTCTTGAGCCCTATGGGTTTATCTTCTGGTTTTTGAGGCATAATTCAAAAGTTTAACTAGCTACAGAAAATAAGCAAGGCAAAGAAAGCAATGCACTCACACAAAGGAACATCCTCCACCTTAATTGGACGTGAAAGAAGCTAAAGGAAAACCATTTTTTTTTCTCTGAAGCTTCTCAGTTCCAGGGCTCTGACTCCTCCCCTACCCATAATTCACTCCGCTCCATCTTAGTACTTCAGATTGAGTTTGCCCCTAGAATGAACCATAAAATTACATTCAAGATTAATTGTAACATACTAGTAAAGGGAATAAGAGAAAGACAGTCAATTAGCACTGTCCACACAGGGTGTTCAAGAAAGCTGCTCTGTCACCAGCCCATTAGTGTCAATTTGGAAGGGGCAGGAGGGAAGTTAAACTGGATGAAAATCAGATGATCTATTATTATGGAAAGTACATAACTTTTGTATCCAATGTTGTCTAGTTTTGTCTGATTCAACCATGGGACAGATTCCCAAGATGATAAACCTGGGTGGTATCAAGGAAGGACATTCCTGAGAATGGTGGAACCAAAGCATGATCTGGACTGTATAACCAAATCTGTAATGAGACAAAAGTGCAAATTGGTGACCAAGTTGCTTCAGCACAAATGTCAAAAATAGGAAGTCTACTTGAAAAAGTTGTTAATATGGCAACTGCACTTGTGGAATGGGACTTAGCTTTAGATTGTAGAGAGCCCTTTTTACCATACGGAAAAGAAATACAGTCTGATAACCATCTGGAAAGAGTAACCTTAGCTACTGCTCTGCCTAATTTTATGCTTTGAGAAGTCAACTGACAATAGATTGGATTTTCTGAAAGTGCTTGATCCTATAAATTCAGAACCTAAGTTGATGAAAATCTAGCATACATAAAATATATTCACCTTTGTTTGAAATTTGGAGAAAAGACTGGTAAATCTACTGACTCAGATTTGTCTTGGATGCCACCTTTGGAAGGAAGGATGCATTAGTTCTCAGGGAAAAGTACAGTTGTGTACACACCATAAATGTAGATGTTCAAGTGTATTCACTGTTGCAGTCATCACATTTGGGTTATCCTGCCAGGGGTAACCCTCAGTCGGCCTGAATACCAGAGGCTTAGTATTTCTGCGTCGGTTGCTGTCGCTCCAGGACTGACGTCAGGTCATCAGTGGTATAAAATCAGGCAGCCAACGCCGTTACATCAGTTTTTCTTGCCCCACCTGTCAGAAGTCTCCAAATAGGGAGCTAGGTTATGGTGGAAGAGCACCACCAGTACAAAGTAAATACCAAAAATTCCCTGTAAGAAGAAAGGAAGAGATAGAGAGAGACAAGGGGGGTGGTGGTGGGGGGACCAGGCCAGCAACAGTGAATACACTCGAGCATCTACATTTATGGTAATTGTATACAACTGTACTATGTTCTTCATGTTTTTCTGCTGCAGTCATCACATTTGGGTTTATTCCCAAAGCTAAAGAAAAGGGTGGAGGCAGTCAAGAAAACTGGGGGATGGCTAGGATGCCCTGCAAGACTGTGGTGGCAAAGCCTGCCCTGGATTTGGAGAAGATAGGCAGGCAGTAATGCTTGGTGAAGGTATGAACAGAAGTCCATGTTGCAGCCTCTGGGATGTCCCTGGTGGGGACCCCTCTGAGAAAAGCTGGAGAAGTGGAGGTTGCCCTGGGGGAATGTGTCCTGACCCCATTTGGGGGCAGTTTCCCATGCTGTTTGTAGCAGAAATGGATGCAATGTTCTATCCATTTGGAGATTGTTTGGATATGGCCTTGCCGTCTGCCCCTGCTGCGATGCTGACTAGCAATTGGTCAGTTTTTCTAAAAGATTTAGTCTATCAAGATAGAATCTGAGCGTTCTGTGCATATCTAGAGAGTGCAGAATCCTTCCCCCCTTGTTTTGTGGGTTAGGGAAGAAGGTGGGCAAATGAATGGATTGGTTGAGAGTCACACTAGACATCACTTTAGGCATGAAAGATGAGTTAGTCTTGAGGGAGACCCTGTCACAGTATGGAAAACGAAGGGATCTGCAGCCATGTGTGCTTGTAGCTCTAAAACTCTTCTAGCTGAAGTGATGGCCAGAAGCAGGGCTGTTTTCCAAGAGAGGAATATTAACTCTGCTGAAGCTGCAGGTTCAAAGGAGGGTAGGGTGAGCTTTTCCAACGCAAGGTTAAGGTCCCAAGTTGGGGTATGAGCTCTTCTGGGTGGACTTAAGTTGTTAGCCCCTCTTAGGAACTGTTTGAAGAGAGGGTGTAAGAAGAGAAGTGGCTCTGTGCTGTAATAAGTAGAGATGGCAGAGGCATGAATTTTAATAGAAGAGAAGGATATACTCCTGTGTAGTAGGTCTGCTAGGTAATCCAGGATGAGAGGTAGGGAGGGTTGTGCTGTTTTGGCTCCCTTAGCCTGGATCCAGGTGCAAAACCCTTTCCACTTCTCAGCATAGGATTTTCTGGTGTTGGGTTGTCTGGCCTCACATGTAACATCTAGGACTTGCTTGCTTAGGCTGGCAGCTTGAGGAGAGGTCAGGGAATAAGCCAGGCTGGCAGGTTGAGAGTCTGCAATTGGTGATGCATGAATTCTCCATTCTTCTGAGTCAGGAGTGTTGGGTTCTGAGGTAGATGCCATGGTGGCAGGGGTGACAGGCTTCGCAGCAGTGGGTACCAGTGCTGGTGTGGCCAGTCTGGGGCAATCAGGATTGCCCTCGGTTTTTCCTCCCTTATTTTAAGCAGTACCCTTGAAATGAGTGGTAGAGGAGAAAATGCATAGACTGAGAGGTTTACCCACTGGAAGGACAGAGCATCCACTTTCCAGGCCTAGCTGTGAGGTTGCCTGGTGCAGAATTTGCTGAGCTGATGATTAGAGTGGGAGGCAAAGAGATCCAACTTCCGGGTGCCCCATTTCTGGGTTACAAGGGTGAAGGTTCTGTGGTCTAGCTGCCCACTCATGTGGGTCTAGCAGGTTTATGCTTAATCTGTCTGCTAGAGTGTTTAGGGAGCCTTGCAGGAATTGTGCTAGCAGGTGTAGTTGCATGGCTGAGACAGTGTGCCAAAGGGTCATGGCAAGCCTGCAGGGGGGGATAAGAGTGAGTCCCTCCCTGCTTGTTGATATAACACATCACCGTGGTGTTGTCTGTTTTGATCAGTATAGGCCCCGGGGACAGTAGGGGGTCTGAAAGCTGTCAGGGTGTGCTGAACAGCTAGCCGCTCTTTTTGGTTGATATGCAGATGCATTTGATTTGGGCTCCAGTGGCCCTGAATGCACCTGCTGTCCAGGTGTGCACCCCAGGCATAGTCTGATATGTCTGTGGTGAGGGTCTGGGCGGCATGGGGTTGTGAGAAGGGAAGTCTCTTGTTGTGGCTGCATGCTGCTGCCCACCAAAGAAAATCTTTCCTTAGGCAAGGTATCATTGTTATGATAGTTTCCAGGTCTTGAGAGTGTTGACACCAAAGGCTTTTTAGGTACCATTGTAGTTTCCTCATATACAGTCTGGCATATGGTATGAGTAGAATGCAGGAGGCCATGAGCCCTAGAGCTTGCAGGATTTTCCTTGCCGATGATTGGGTTCTGGTGGCTAAATGAGAGAAGTAGCCCGTCAGGTAGGCTTGTTTTTCTGGATTAAGGAATACCATCTGGGATGCTGTGTCCAGGCTTGCCCCCAGGAATACAATTTTTTTGTGTGGGTATTAGTTTTGATTTCTTTTCATTGATAGTATACCCCAGGAAGGTCAGTAGGTCCTTTACAAAGGTCAGGTGCTGTAACAGCTTTTCCAGACTGTCTGCCTGAATCAGGCAATCTAAGTAGGAATAAATCTGAATATTTCTTTGTCTGCAAAAAGCATTGGCTGGAGCCAGGCATTTTGTGAAAACTCTGGGAGCAGTGGATAAGCCAAAGGGAAGCGCAGATAAATGGAAGTGCATAGATCCTTCCCTGAAATGTAGATATTTCCTGCAAGATTCCCTGACTGGGATATGTAGGTAGGCCTCTTTTAGATCTAGGGTGGCTAACCAAGCATCCTTGGAAAGCATAGGAAGAAGCTGCTGGAGGGTAAGCATTTTGAATTTTGGCATCACCAGAAAGGTGTTTAGAATGGATAGGTCGAGGATTGGGCACCAGGTGCCCTCTTTTCTGGGTACTAGGAAGAGTCTGGAATAAAAACCTTGACCTATCTGGTCTGCAGGAACATGCTGTATTGCCCTCATGGAGAGCAGGGAAAGGACTTGCTTTTTGGACTCTGCCCAGTGGTTTGGAAGAAAATGTGGGAACCCTTTTGGGGTTGGCAGTGTGTGGAAATAAAATTTGTATCCCTATGACACTATGTTGAGGACCCATCGGTCATTGATAATAGAGGCCCAGTTGTTTGCATGGAAGGAGAGTTTTCCTCCTCAGGGCACAAACAGATGGGCAGAGGTAAGTGGTGGAGGTGTACAGTCATTGTTAGTTCTTACCATAAAGGGGTGGTTTAGCACTCCCTGTTTTTGAAGAGGAGGAAAGAACAGTTGTGTACACTTACCATAAATGTAGATGTTCGAGTGTATTCACTGTTGCAGTCATCACACTTGGGGTTATCCTGCCAGGGGGAGCCCTCAGTCAGCCCATATACCACAGGCTTAGTATTTCTGCATCAGTTGCTGTCACTTCAGGACTGACATCAGGTCGCCAGGGGTATAAAAACAGGCAGCAGACGCCAACATGTGGACCCCAGCCATAAACAAACTATACAATAGAAGGAGGAAGCTACTAAATGATAGAGCAAAATCCCAAAAAGGGAAGGCATCACTGATCAGTATTAGCAAAATACTACGGGCACACATAAAATTGTCTAAGGCCAGCTTCGAGAGAAAAATTACACAGGACACTAAGGATAATCACAAGGCTTTCTTTAGTTATGTTAGGAACCTGGGTGGTAATTCCCAGATATGCTCAGAATTAGTCCAAAATGACATAAAATACACCGAACCCACAGACATTGCCAACATCCTAGCTGACAGGTTCAGCGCAAACTTCTCCCCCCCCACCCACAAAAAGGGCAAATATCTATCCCAGCAGAGTGCTGCCCCCCTGACATCTCAGATGCTCAGGTAAGAGCTGCCCTCTCCAAAGCAAAAAACACAGCATCAATGGGACCAGACGGTGTCCCGGGCTGCGTCCTACATGAACTCCAAGAAGAGCTAAACCCAAACATAAAACTACTGTTCAATCCCAGCCTTACTACAGAATATGTGCCCAAAGGGTGGCGTACAGCAACAGTGGTCCCTCTCCATAAAGGTGGTGCCTCAACAGATCCTGGAAACTATCGCCCCATAAGCCTGACTAGCTTGGTCTGCAAAGCTATGGAAAGGATCATCATGGACCTCATAAATAAAGATATTGGGGACCTGCAAACACTGGATCCTACCCAGTTTGGCTTCGTTAAGGGCAGATTCTGCCTCTTAAACCTGGTTGATTTCTTTGAAACAGTCACCAAGGCCATTGACGAGGGGAAGGTGGTCCACACAGCCTACCTGGACCTGGCAAAAGCCTTCGATACAATACCCCACTCGGGCATTATAGATAAGCTCACCAGCTTAAATATAAACCCCTATGTCACTAGATGGATTGCAAACTGGCTCAAGGACAGAACCCACATGGTTAGAATTGCTGGAGCCATGTCAGACTCCAAACCAGTTACAAGTGGTGTCCCACAAGGCTCAGTCCTGGGACCTCTCTTGTTCGGTATACATTTCTTGGAGGTACAGGCCAACACGGAAGGACTGTGGCTGACCAAGTTCGCAGATGACTGCAAACTGGGTGCCATAATCGACTCTCCAGCCGACACAAGCATCCTCCAAAAGGGCCTCATAGAAAGACAGCTGGTGCCAGAGCCATGGCCTCAAGCTAAATGCCAAAAAGTGTATAGTCATCCCCTTTGGCAAAAACAAAGTGCCCACAAATTACCACATAGGTGGTAATCCATTAAGTACAGAAGAAGTAATTAGGGACCTGGGGACCCAAGTTGATAGCAATCTCTCATTTGACAACCACGTGGCCAAAGTGGTTAGAAAAACATTTTATATAGCCCACCTAATCATGAAGGGATTCACATCTAGATCAGGGGACGTCATCGTGCCTCTTTACTCATCCCTCATCAGGCCCATAATTGAGTACAATGCCCCTTTTGGGATGTACCTTACCAGACACCTGCAGCAACTGGAAAGACCCCAAAAGTACCTCACCAAGAGGATTAAAGGGCTCAAACAGATGCCATATGCTGCCCAGTTAAAGAATCTCCAGCTCTACTCAGTGGCATACCGCCTGTTCAGAGGCGATCTGTGCCTGACGTATAAAGCCATGTCCAACCCGGAATTAATGGACATGCTGCACCTCAGAAAATCCAAATCCCATCGAGCTACGCGATCGAGAGACTTGAACCTCAGCACTGAAATAAATAGGACATGCTGGAGGGACAGATTCATAACCCAGAGGCTCCCTTTCACTCTGGAATAAAATCCCAGTCCAGGTTAGGCTGAGTCCCTCATTGACTCTCTTCAAGAGGAATCTTGATGAGTGGATGGGAGATCGTAGGTTTACCCCG
Source organism: Protopterus annectens (assembly GCF_019279795.1). NCBI lineage: Eukaryota > Metazoa > Chordata > Ceratodontiformes > Protopteridae > Protopterus > Protopterus annectens. The sequence continues at coordinate 1,326,671,239 of NC_056725.1, read as the reverse complement.
GGTATCACTTCTGAGTCACTGTTAGACAGAGGCACAGTATACTAACCTCGAAAAAGGGCATAGCAAAATAAATTTAAAATGGGTGGCGAAAGCCAAACACATTCTGGCTAGGCTTATAAATGCCCTAGGGCAGATAGCCTAGTATGAACCTATGAACCTAGTACAACATGTTTTCTTGCTCTAAATGCCAGGAGCTCCCAAATAGGGAGCTAATTTGTGGTGGAAAAACACCACCAGTAAAAAAGTAAATACCAGTAGCCCTGTAAGTAGTAAGAGAGAGAGAGACAAGGGGCTGGAGGGTGGGAAACCAGGACTGCAACAGTGAATACGCTTGAACATTTACATTTATGTTAAGTGTACACAACTGTACTATGTTCGTGTTTCACTGTTGCAGTCATCACACCTGAGTTGATTCCCAAAGCTGAAGAATGGGTGGAGGCAGTCAAGAAGAGTTTGGGCTGGCTAGTATGCCCTGCAGGACTGCTGTTGCAAAGCCCGTCCTGGATTTGGAAAAGGTAGGCAGGTGGTAATGCTTGGAGAAGGTATGAACAGAACTCCAAGTAGCAGCTTCCAAAATGTCCCTGGTAAGGACTCCTCTGAGAAAGGCTGTAGAGGTTGAAGTTGCCCTAGTGGTATACATTCTGACCCCCTGAGGAGGTGGTTTCCCATGGTGTTTGTAACAGAAATGGATACAGTGTGCTCTCCATTTGGAGATGGTTTGTTTTGATATGGCCCCTGGTGCAAAGCTGACTAGTAACTGGTCAGATTTCCTGAAGGGCTTAGTCCTATCCAGGTAGAATCTGAGCTGTCTGTGCACATCTAAGGAGTGCAGGATCCATTCTCCCTTACTTTGGGGATTAGGGAAAAAGGTGGGCAAATGGATAGATTGGTTGAGAGCCACACTGGACACCACTTTAGGCATAAAAGTAGTGTTAGTCCTGAGGGAGACCCTATCAGCATGAAAAATAATGAAGGGCTCCACAGCCATAAGTGCGTGTAGCTCAGACACTCTTCTAGCTGAAGTGATGGTCAGAAGCAAGGCTGTTTTCCAAGAGAGGAATTTTAACTCTCCTGACACTGCAGGCTCAAAGGGGGGGGGGCATGAGCTTTCCAACACAAAATTAAGGTCTCAAGCAGGGGTGGGGGCTTTTCCTGGTGGCTTTAAGTTGTTAGCCCCTCTCAGGAACTGTTTGATGAGAGAGTGAGAGAAGAGAGGTGGCTCAGTGCTGTAATAAGCAGAGATGGCAGAGGCATAGATCTTAATGGAAGAGAAGGGCAAGCCTCTGTGGAGTAGGTCTGCTAGTTAATCCACGGTGAGAGGTAAGGAGGGTTGTGCTGTATCCGCTCCTTTAGAGTGAATCTAAGAACAGTACCTTTTCCACTTATCAGCATAGGATTTCCTTGTACTGGGTCATCTGGCTTCACGTATGACATCCAGTACCTGCTTTCTTAGGCTGGCCACTGGAGGAGAATTCAAGGAATAAGCCAGGCTTCAAGGTTCAGAGACTGCAATTGCGGATGCAAGATCTGCCCCTTCTGCTGAGTCAGGAGGGTTGGGATATGAGGTAGATGACATGGTGGCACCGGTGACAGACTGCGTAGTAGTGGGTACCAGTGTTGGCATGGCCAGTCTGGGGCAGTCAGGATTGCCCTTGGTCTTTCCTGCTTTAGCTTGAGTAGTACTCTTGTAAGAAGAGGCAGAGGAGGAAATGCATATATTGAGAGGTTTGCCCAATGGAAGGATAGGGCATCCACTTTCCAGGTCTTGCTGTGAGGTACCCTGGTGCAGAATTTGCTGAGCTGATGGTTGTAGGGGGAGGCAAATAGGTCCACCTTCGGGGTACCCCATTCCTGGGTCAGAAAGTTGAAGATGTTGTGGTCTAAATGCCACTCATGTGGGTCTAGGAGATTTCTGCTTAAGCTGTCTGCCAGAGAGTTTTATTTGCCTGGCAGGAATTAAGCTTGCATGTGAATATGTATGGCTGAGGCCATGGTCCACAGGGTCATGGATAGCCTGCAGAGTGGATAAGAGTGGGTTCTCCACTGCTTGTTGAGGTACCACATCACTGTGGTGTTGTTGGTTTTTATTAGAAGGGGCCCTGGTGAGAGTAGGGATCTGAAAGCTGTCGGAGCATGCTGAACAGCTAGCATCTATGTGCAGACAAATTTGGTTTGGGCTCCAGTATCTCTGAATGCACCTGCCATCCAGATGTGCGTCCCAGGCATAGTCTGATGCATCTGTGGTTAGGGTCTGGGTGGCGTAGGGTTGTGTAAAGGGAAGTCCCTTGTTGTGGTCGCATGCTGCTGTCCACCAAAGAAACTCTTTCCCTAGACAAGGTATTATAGGTATGATAGTTTCCAGGTCCTGAGAATGTTGGCACCAAAGTCTTTTTAAGTACCACTGAAGTTTCCTCATGCAGTCTGGCATATGGAATCAGCAGAATGTAGGAGGCCATGAACCCTAGAGCCTGCAGGATTTTCCTTGCAGACAGCTGGGTTCTGGTGGCCATTTGAATGAAGTAGCCTGTCTGATAGGCTTGTTTTTCTGGAGTAAGGAATGCCATCTGGGATGCTGTGTCCAAGCTTGCTCCTAGTAATACAATGTTTTGACTGGAGACTAGTTTGGATTTCTTTTCATTGATAGTGTACCCCAGGGAGGTTAGAAGGTCCTTTACAAATGTCAAGTGCTGCAACAGCTTTTCCTGACTGTCTGCCTGAACCAGGCAATCATCCAAGTAAGGCTAAACTTGAATATTTTTCTGTCTGCAATAGGCAATTGCTGGAGCCAGGAATTTTGTGAAAACTCTGGGAGCAGTGGATAAGCCAAAGGGAGGTGCAGAGAACTGATAAGTGCATAGATCCTGCCCTGAAATGTAGAGATTTCCTGCAGGATTCCCTGATTGGGATGTGCAGATAGGCCTCCTTTAGGTCTAGTGTGGCTAACCAGGCATCTTTGGACAGCATAGAGAGAAGCTGCTGCTGTAGGGTAAGCATTTTGAATTTTGGTGCCACCAGGAAGGTATTTAAAATGGATAGATCTAAGACTGGGTGCCAGGTGCCCTCTTTTCTGGGTACCAGGAAAAGTCTGGAATAAAAACCTTGGCCTATCTGTTCTGCAGGAACAGGCTGAATTGCCCTTATGGAGAACAGGGACTGAACTTGGTTTTGTGCCTCTGCCCACTGGTTTGGAGGAAGGTCTGGGAACCCTTTTGAGGTTGGGCAGCATGTGGAAATACAACTTGTACCCTTGGGATACTATGTTGAGGACCCATCGGTTGGTCGTGATTGAGGTCCATTTTTTTGCATGGTGGGCAAGTTTTCCTCCTAAGGGGCATGAGCAATTGGGCAGAGGTGAGGAGTGGAATTGAGAACTCATTGTGAATTCTTTCCATAAGGGAGTGGCTTAGCACTCCCTGGTTTAGAAGTGGAGGTACTTCATTGCTTAGATCTCTGCATACCCTGAGATTGTAATCTGGGGTGTCTGTTTCCCCTGGGTCTAGTTTGAAATGGTCTTGAGGGGGCTGGAAAGGACCAATGTTTTGAGGGGCAATGCCTACTAAATCTTGGAGGCTGCACTTGCAAAAAATCTGACTGTCTGCATAGACTTAGACTTTTCTTCCATCTTTTTTAAAACCTCTTCTGCTTTGGTGCTAAACAGATTGTCCTTGTTCAGAGGAGCATCCAATAATTTTGATTTGACATGGTCTGGCAAGGTCTGCTCCTTAAGCCAGGCATACCTTCTAAGTACAGAACCTGTGACGGCTGCCCTGCAAGATGCTTCTAGGGCATCAAACCCACATTGCAGGGTATGCTTGCTGACTTGGCTTGCAGAATGCATAAGCTCCTGTAATTATTTTCTGTACAGTCAGGAAAGGTAGATAATTTTTGCTTAACAAGTTCCATAGTATGTTGCTGGTATTTCAGCATGTGGAACTGACAATTCAGTGCTCTAATGGCAAGAGTTGCAGAGGTGTATACTTTTTTTACCTCATCTGTCTAAAGCTTGGGAATCCCTGTCCGAAGGGGTGGGATTCTTAGCTGTAGTAGCTTTTATTCCTTTAGGTCCTTGGGAGATGACCTCTGGGTCAGCAGTATGACTTTTGAAGAGAAATTTGGGATTGTCAGGGACTCTATAGAACCTGTCAGATTTCCTTGCAGCAGGAGGTAAAGTATCAGGAGTTAGATTGGATTCCATAAAGACAACATCCAGAACAGGAGGGATAGATAAGAGTCTCTGCTGTGGTAAATCTAAAAATTCCCTGAACCTCTTTTTGGACTGATTATAATCCTGGCATTCCCAGTGGAAATGCTCTCTCAAGGTATGTAGGGTTTCACCAAAAGAAAAATCCTCTGGAGGGGAGGCAAAACTAATGGATTCATCTGCATCTGAATCCTCATAGGAAGATAAGGGCATGTCTTCATATACAGAAACCTCAAAGGTTTCGGACTGTTAGTCAGATAAAGCTGCTGGGGACGTCTCTTTTCCTTTTAGCGGGGGAAGGCTGGCTTTAGCTAATCAGCATGATCAGGTCTTCTGCCATTTTAAGCATCTGAGATTGTGGCAAGGAAGCAGGCACTTCAGTTTGGGTCTTCTTTTTTTTTAGGTGTAGCTCGTGCTCTTGGCCTTAGAAACTTGGTAGTTTTTGAAAGAACTGAAGATGCGAAAGAAGTCATTTGTTTGTGTCAAATATCGGTAATGCAAAGAACTTCCTCAGAAGCCGATGCCTGCACAGCGGCTCCGGACCCATCTAAGGTAGAGACATCCGCAGGTTCCATAGTCAAAGAAGAGTCTCACAGCATACTGGACTCCGAACGGATCTCTGTAACGGCCTGCAAATCCACTGAAGTGGGCATCAGGGGCTACGAAAGCACCTCACAGAGTACTGACGAACTGGTGACTAGCTTAAAGGAAGCATCGTTGGCAGTTTTGAACCTGTGCAGTCTGTCTCTGTCTTTATCCTTACATTTTTTCGGAAGATCGGTAGTTGGATGGCTTACCAAAGCCATTTTGGAATATGGAGATTGACAACGAAAGTATTTAGCTACAATAAGGGCCTGACAATGAATAGTTCGGATGTTGAACAAAGCACAAAACCAACAGTGAGGTATGTCATGGTCTGGGCCTAAACAGGTGACGCAGTAAGAATGGAAATCTCGGTGTGGTATTTGCTTTCCACAGGTGAGACAATTGTTAACTTTTTCTGGCATCAGTTAGAGCAAGAAAAAAGGATCCCCATTGGGGTATTTACCTTTAGAAGACTTCAGGATGATTCAAATTCGGAAATGAAAACTCAGGTAGCGGCCAACCGGCACTCGTGTGAACTGCTTCTGCTTTGGGCTCCTCGGCAAGAAAGACTGATGTAATAGCGTCGGCTGCCTGTTTTTATACCCCTGACATCAGTGCTGAAGTGACAGCATCCGATGCAGAAATACTAAGCCTCTGGTATTCAGTTTGACTGAGGGCTACCCCTGGCAGGATAACTCAAGAAAAAAGGATCCCCAACGGGGTACTTAGCTTTAGAAGACTTCAATTAGGAAATGAAAACTCAGGTAGTGGTCGAACAGCACTCGTGCGAACTGCTTCTGCTTCGGGCTCCTCGGCAAGAAAGACTGATGTAATGGTGTCGGCTGCCTGATTTTATACCACTGATGACCTGACATCAGTCCTGGAGTGACAGCAACTGACGCAGAAATACTAAGCATCTAGTATTCGGGCCGACTGAGGGCTACCCCTGGCAGGATAACTCAAGAAAAAAGGATCCCCAACGGGGTACTTAGCTTTAGAAGACTTCAATTAGGAAATGAAAACTCAGGTAGCGGTCAAACAGCACTCGTGTGAACTGCTTCTGCTTCGGGCTCCTCGGCAAGAAAGACTGATGTAATGGTGTCGGCTGCCTGATTTTATACCACTGATGACCTGACATCAGTCCTGGAGTGACAGCAACTTACACAGAAATACTAAGCATCTAGTATTTGGGCCGACTGAGGGCTACCCCTGGCAGGATAACCCAAATGTGACAACTGCAACAGTGAAACACGAAGAACATCTCAGCCTTCATGAAAAAACAGATAAGGAGGCTTGCAGGAAATTGCTTGCTTCTCTGAAATCCAACTGGCTGATGTAACAGCCACCAGAAATATTTTTTCTGAGAGAGAAATTGCAGATCAGCTGATACCGCTAGTTCAAAGGGTGGTTGAGTTAATGCCTGTAGTATGATAGTTATGTCCCAGGGGGGTACTGGATCTCTGATATGGGGACACAGGAGAAAAGTTCCGTTCAAAAAGGTTTAGCAACTCTTAAGGAGCCTAGAGTTGTTTATTCTGTCCTATATAGAAATATGAAAGAGTGGTCATTAGTACTTTGATAGCACAATAAGGAAGGAATAGGAGCTGAGAAGGGGTCCATCTCCTTTGAATTAGCCCAAATAGAAAACTTCTTCCATTTGCTATGGCAGGTCTTCTTGGTGGATTGTTTTTCAGAAGCTGAGATGATCTGGACGACTGAAGAAGGGAGCCTGGCATCTCTGGCTAAGGTTAGAACTGGAGGAACCAAACAGTTAATTTCAAGGATCTCAGGGTCCATAGAAGGTAGACCAGATGGGTTTGTTAAAAGATTTGGATACTGATCCAACATCCATAGAAGATGCACTAGCAGAAGCAACAGAAAGGGAAAACACATTTATCGGGGACAGAAAGGTGCAATGAGGATTACCCTGGCCTTGCACATTCTTTATGTATGAATTTGTTCATTAATAGTAGAGGGGGGAAAGCATACTGGAAACCTGAGGGCCAGCTGTGGACTACAACATCCCTGTGGAGAGATAAGGGCAAGATAACTGCTGCATTTGTTGTTTTGGTATGATGCAAAGAGGTTAGGTTGAGGGACCACACATGAAGCATTAAGATAGTTCTGCTCAACCTGTATGGTAGTACATTGGACATTCCTGGTATGTGTGTTGCTATCAGAAAGGGATGAGAAGCTATCAAGCACTGTCAAATTCTCAAGGACTTTCGACATAGGGAATAGGTGGGTGTTTCTACCTATTTGTTGATGTCAGACTACCAACATGTCTGACTGCACAGAAATCACACCCTTGTGGGAGATATCCTGGAATATCTGCAGTGCTTGGAGGACAGCCCTCATTTCCAAGATACTGATGTGAAGATTAACCTCTGTTTGTGATTAAGTACCTTGAACTATCCTCCCTTCGAAATCCCCCTCCCCATACCTCTCAACCTCGAAACATCAAAAATCTGGACAAGGCCCATGAAAAATAGGTACAAATCTGTACGCCGATTAACATAAAATTTGCATACATAATTATGTAACCCCACCCATTCCAGTGGAATTGTGGGATACCAACTTTCAAACACAAACTGAAGAACAGACAGCCAAAATATGGCACCACTGACCCCCTGCAGCCATTCCAATGTCCCATACCATTACCTGGCTATTTCGCCCCATTTACCATAAACACTAATGTGTGCATACTACTTTACTTCTACAATGACTATTTCCATTTTATTTTTACATTTTATAACACAATGCACAAACACTAAGACATCTGCTAAACAAAGCAATACTGTCTCACAATGAAAATAGACTTGGCATTAAAACGTCTCTGCCCTCAAAACGCACATTCATTGAAACAGCATTGAAACCCACTCTACATCCAAAGAAAATGCATATGGCCTGTGGTGGATAAAGATTAACTTTGGGCTGTTTTCAAATCATAGGCCCATTGCACACAAAACAAGAAACATACACAAGTTCTTTGATACACCTTCCTGACTTTATAATATTCCTTGTATAATACAGCACACTTGTTAGACTTAGAGCGCATTTTAAATGTACTGTTTGAACATTTTTCCAGTAGGCAATGAAACAAAATGCATGAACCAATAATGACAAAACTGGCCAGTTCAGAACATTTCCATCAAAAAGTCTACTTCCACACACATTCACTATAAAAACAGAATGACAGTGTAAGCCATAGGCATCTTGCACAGCTTCTCACACTTAAGAGTGTGCTACCACTTTAAAAATGCTAAATAAATTGCAAAAGAATATATGAAATGTAAACTATTATCACTAAATAAAGACTTCTGATTACAACACAGCATGAACTAAACCCTATCACAAAAAGCTTAGTCTGACACACTATACTAATTTTAAAGTGCTTAAAACTTTACCATTCATCAAAATAAAATTACTTAAATAAAAGAGTCTCATTTACAAGCCTCCCAGTACTTGGGGTGTATATGATGTTACAGTCACAAGTATTTCCAATTTTACACAACCAACACTAATTTTCAGCTTGAACATTGACTCAATGAATTTCAAATCTGATTAGAAAATGTAATGAGCTGCTGATTTACAATATGAATAAACATTTGAGAGGATAATGAAATTATTAATATATAAATGAGCGAGTGAAATGTTACTCTAGAGCAAGCTTTATAAGTAACTTTAAATTATTTTCAGCTAGTAATTAGACTAGTAATCCATAAACAAATTAAACTGAATTAATGGATACAAGATTACATTTTCCATTAAACATTCTCATATATACACACACACACACACACACACACACACCAAGCTGAAATGTTTCCCCCAACGAGATCCCTTCAATCAGCAGTCAGTCCAAGAAAAAGACTTAGCAAGCCAAACAGGTAAATTAAAGATACCCTTATCTCCAAAATTACTGTTAATTAAATGAGGGTCAACTACAGTGTCTGCTGAATTCCGAGTCCCGCTTGGTCTCTGTGAAACATTCTTGTTAAGTGGAATCCGTCCTTCCTCCTGATTCACTTGCTCTGAAGTATCCGAGGTTAACGGAATTCCAGAAAAATAAAGAAATGCTTGGCCTGTGCCTAATATTAGATAATTACCCAACAAAAAAGAAAACCGGCATTCACTCTCTTGCCAGAGCAAGAACCTTTGTATCTGTGGTATTTCTTGCGATAACTTAATAGGAGGCTGGTGTTAGCAAGTGCGACATTTTGTAGTACAATTTTAGCTGTAAGAACACTTTGTTGAAAGTAACTATATATTTACAGAAGGATAGGGTAGGATACTGATACGTCATTCAAAGGCTGGTACTAGGCTATCGGCCCTAGGGCCTATACAAGCCTAGCCATAACAATTCCCTGGATATTTCTTCCCATAATATTTATGAAACAAAAATTCAAGACATCAAATTTCACAACCACTAACCCACAGTTCAACTAATTTATTATATTACCAAAGAAAAGTTTTATCTACATCACAGTCTGAAATCTGGCCCTGCAACTATACAGTGCCTACAACTTGTGAAGCACCCCATACATCTTCCTTTCCAACAAATATTTCAATTGCCACCCGGCACAGACCACTGTTTTTCTACACTACTCCCAAGCCTATAGAAATTATTACCAGCAAAACTAAAATTAATCTCCTCCTCCTCTGAACTTTTCAACCAGCTCATAATATTTATATTCAAAGAGGCCACTTTTCACTGCTTTAGAAGTGGTAGATTCATTTAAACTATAGTAACATACCCCATTACCTTACACAGCACGATTCTCTGTTGATATTCCACAACTAAAATCCACTGCATATCTTCTTAAACCATGATACGTATAAATAAATGCTTAAAGTATTTATTAAGTATTCCACATTTTATACACTTGTTCCATATCATCATGCATAGGAGTGTTTTGCATTTTGGAGATGGAAGATTGAGAACCATTATTCTGGTTTTAGATTTCTGGTTCTCCCTGGGCCATACCTGAAATGGTCCACATGAATCTGCATGCTATCTCAGTTAACAAAATAATAAATAATCTGTAATCTACCACCACTTACAGAAATGAATGTGTCTGAACAACTCTTCATAATGACTTTTCAATCCTGGATTATAAAAAGTTTTGAAAAGTGCGAGCGACCGAACTGTTGAAAACTCTGGGACTGTTTTTCCGAGTGAGATTTATTTGCTGCAGGAGTTTTGTAAAGTACAAGTGAAGCGATTTTTTTTGCAGTGTTAGCACACACACATTCTTCTTGCGACTGCATGATCTTTTAATATCCTTCTGTATCAGTCATTCCTCAGAAATGAATTACAAATAAATGTCTGTGTGCTAACACTGCAAAAAAAATCGCTTCACTTGTACTTTACAAAACTATAATCTACACAGTCTCTACGCTATCAACAAGGAGATCACACACACGAATACCTGAAAGCAGCTCTGCAGTCCTTACCTGAAAGCTTTCTCAATGTTTACAATGGCAGTCCTACAATGCAGCAAATAAATCTCACTCGGAAAAACAGTCCCAGAGTTTCCAACAGTTCCGGTCGCTCGCACAATTTCCAGCATCAGCAAATAAATACAGTGCAGTCCCACTCGCGCAGGTGCAAGTGCACCACCATTGAAGTGTTTCCTGGTCCCGCTCACAGATCCAATTTAACAGCCAGGAAAGCTCAATTCTGACAGGCTGACGATGTTGACGTCATCGCATACACAATGACGTTGTCGAATAGCGGAAAAAAAAACATTAAAATAAAAGCTGGGAAAAATCGGAAATGAATGGGTGCGACTCGGGAATCGTGGCACCCCATTATTTGGACCCTAAAACTCATTAAAAACGATTAATTCAGGACAGTTGAGAGATATGCCCCTCCCCCAAAGGAATGAAGCGTCGCTGGTTAATACAGCCACAAGTGGATCCACTGGAAATGGATGTCCTTCTGTCACTGAAAGAGACTTTATTCACCAGATGTGTTGTCTGCACATTTGAGTGATGAGAATATTTGTATGCAGCAGCTGAATGTTTTGAGACCACTACACAACCACAGTCCATTGAAGTACTTTCATGTAAAATATGGCTAGTGTTACCATTAGAATTGTGGTGGCTATTAAACCTAAAAGACAAAGAATCAGTCTTGCTGGAGGGAAAGGATAATGGAGAAAGTACAGTTGTGAAACACTTACCATAAATGTAGATGCTCAAGTGTATTCACTGTTGCAGTCATCACATTTAGCTTATCCCTGCCAGGGTAGCCCTCGGCTGGTCCGAATACCAGAGGCTTAGTATTTCTGCGTCGGTTGCTGTCGCTTCAGGACTGACATCAGGTCATCAGTAGTAAAAAGTAATCACATCACTTTTTCTTGCCTTGTCAGGAACCTCACAAATGGGAGCTAGGTTATGGTGGAAGAACCCCACCAGTACAAAGTAAATACCAAAATGTTTCTTGTAAGCAGAGAGAGAGAGAAAAAAGAGGGGGATGGAGGGAGGGAGGGAAACCACAACTTCAACAGTGAATACACTCAAACATCTACATTTATGGTAAGTGTACAGGTAAGTGTACACAACTGTACTATGTTCTTTGTGTTTCACTGTTGCAGTCATCACATTTGGGTGGATTCCCAAAGCTGAGAAAAGAGTGTAGGCAGTCAAGGAGACTAGGGGCTGGCTAGGATTTCCTGTAAGACTGCAGTGGCAAAGCCTGCCCTGGATTTGGAGAAGGTGGTAATGCTTGGTGAAAGTGTGAACAGATGTCCAGGTGGCAGCCTCCAGGATGTCCCTGGTGGGGACTCCTCTGAGGAAAGCTGAAGAGGTAGAGGCTGCTCTGGTGAGTGAATCCTGACCCCCTTAAGGGGAGGTTTTCTGTGTTGCTTGTAAAAGAAATGGATGCAGTGTGCTATCCATTTGGAAACTGTTTGGAAATGGCTTTGTCCTCTGCCCCTGCAGCAAAGCTACCCAGTATTTGATCAGACTTTCTGAAAGGTTTAGTCTTGTCTAGATAGAATCTGAGCTGTCTGTGCACATCTAGAGAGTGCAGGATCCTTTCCCCCTTGTTTTGTGGGTTAGCAAAAAAGGTGGGCAAATGAATGGATTGGTTGAGAGCCAAACTGGACACCACTTTGGGCATGAAGGATGGGTTAGTCCTAAGGGAAACCCTGTCAGCATGGAAGATGCTGAAGGGCTCCACAGCCATGAGTGCTTGTAGCTCGGAGACTCTTCTGGCTGAAGTGATGGCCAGAAAAAAATTGTCTTCCAGGAGAGAAATTTTAGCACTGTTGAAGATGTTGGCTCAAAGGGTGCCAGAGTGAGCTTTTCCAACACAAAGTTAAGGTCCCAAGTTGGGGTGGGTGCTCTTCTGAGTGGCCTCAAGTTGCTAGCCCCTCTTAGGAATTGTTTGATCAGAGGGTGTGAGAAAAGGGACTGCTCGGTGTAGAAATGAGCAGAGATAGCAGAGGCATGAATTTTAAAAGAGGAAAAGAGAGACCACTGTGTAGCAGGTCAGCTAGGTAATCCAGGAAGAGAGGTAGGGAGGGATGTGCCGTATCTGCTCCCTTGGCCTGAATCCAGGTGCAGAACCTTTTCCATTTGTCAGCATAAGACTTTCTAGTGCTAGTGCATTTGGCCTCACGTAAAACATCTAGAATCTGTTTACTGAGGTTGGCAGATTGATCAGTGGCCAGGGAATAAGCCAGGCTGCCAAACTGAGGGTCTGCAATTGGGGATGCATGAATTCTCCTTCCCTCTGGGTCAGAAGGGCTGGGGTCTGAGTGAGATGCCATGGTGGCAGTGGGTAAAGGCTGCACAGCAGTGGGTACCAGTGCTGGTGAGGCCAGTCTGGAGCAATAAGAATTTTCCTTGGCTTTTCATCCCTTATTTTGAGCAGTACCCTGGTGATGAGAGATAGTGGGGAAAATGCATAGACCAATAGCTTGACCCAGGGGAAGGATAAGGCAGCCACTTTCCAAGCCATGCAGTGATGCTCCCTGGTGCAGAACTTGCTGTGCTGATGGTTGGTGTGGGAGGCAAAGAGGTCAACCTTTGGGGTGCCCTATTTCTAAGTTATTAGGGTGAAGGTTCTTTTGTCTATCTGCCACTCGTGTGGGTCCAGAAGATTTCTGTTTAAGTGGTCTACCAGAGAGTTTAGAGAACCTGGCAGGAATTGTGCTAACAGATGGAGTTGCATGGCAGAGGCAGTGTGCCAAAGGGTCATGGCCAGCCTGCATAGAGAGTAGAAGTGAGTCCCTCCCTGCTTGTTGACAATTACAGTGGTGTTGTCTGTTTTGATCAGGACAGCCCCTGGGGAGAGTAGGAGCCTGAAGGCTGTCAATGCATACTGGACAGCTTACATCTCTTTCTGGCTGATGTGCAGATGGATTTGCTATAGGCTCCATTGGCCCTGTATGAACCTGCCGTCCAGGTGAGCACCCTAGGCATAGTCTGATACTTCTGTGGTGAGGGTCTGGGCAGCAGGGGGTGATGAGAAAGGTAGTTCCTTGTTGTGGCAGCATGCTGCTGCCCACCAAAGAAAATCTTTCCTTAGGCAAGGTATCATTGGTATAAGAGTTTCCAGGTCTTGAGAGTGTTGACACCAAAGGCTTTTTAGGTACCATTGAAGATTCCTCATATGCAGTCTGGCACATGGAATGAGTAGAATGCAAGATGCCATGAACTCGAGAGCTTGCAGGCTTTTCCTTGCAGATAACTGTGGTCTGGTGGCTAGTTGAGAGAAGTAGGCTGTTAGGTAAAAGTTTGCATTTCTGGTGTAAGGAATGCCATCTGGGATGCTGTGTCCAGGCTTGCTCCAAGGAATATAATCCTTTGGGTGGGTACTAGTTTGGATTTCTTTTTGTTGATAGTGTACCCTAGGGAGGTCAGTAGGGACTTTACAAAGTCCAGGTGCTTGAGCAGCTTTTCCTGTCTGCCTGAGTTAAGCAGTCATCTAAGTATGGGTAAATTTGGATATTCCTTTGTCTGCAAAAGGCAATGATGGGAGCCAGACATTTTGTGAAAACTCTTTGAGCAGTAGATAAGCCAAAGGGAAGCGCAGACAACTGAAAGTGCAGGGATCCTGTTCTGAAACGGAGATATTTCCTGCATGATTCCTTGATAGGGATGTGGAGGTAGGCCTCTTTTAGGTAGAGGGTGGCTAGCCAAGCATCCTTGGAGAGCATGGGTAGCAGTTGCTGGTGGGTGTTCATTTTGAAGTTAGGTATCACCAGGAAGGCGTTTAGAATGGATAGATCGAGGATGGGGTGCCAGGTGTCCTCTTTTCTCTTCAGTCTGGAGTAGAAACCTTGGCCTATCTGTTCTGCAGGAACATGCTCTATTGCCCTCATAGAGAGCAGGGAAAGGACTTGCTTTTTTGCCTCTGCCCACTGGTTTGGAGGTAGATCTGGGAACCCTTTTGGGGATGGAAGAGTGCAGAAAAAAAATTTTATTCCTGGGACACTATGTTGAAGACCCAGTAGTGGTTGGTAATGGTGGCCCAGGTGCTTGTGTGAAAGGAGAGTTTCCCCCCAGGGGTAAGTGTAGGTGGGCAGAGGGGGGGTTGCAGAGAGAGTCATTTTGAGTTCTTACCATGTGGGCGTGGCTTAGAAAGTACAGTTGTGTACACTTACCATAAATTTAGATGTTCGAGTGTATTCACTGTTGCAGTCATCACACTTGGGTTATCCTGCCAGGGGTAGCCCTCGGTCGGCCCGAATACCAGAGGCTTACTATTTCTGCATCAGTTGCTGTCGCATCAGGACTGACGTCAGTGTTATAAAAACAGGCAGCCGACGTCATTACATCAGTTTTTCTTGCCCCAAATGTCAGGAGCCCCCAAATAGGGAGCTATGTTATGTTGGGAAAACACCACCAGTAAAAAGTAAATACCAATAGCCCTGTAAGGAGTAAGGAAGAGAGAGAAAGAGAGAGAGACAAGGGGACTGGAGGGTGGGAAACCAGGACTGCAACAGTGAATACACTCGAACTTCTACATTTATGGTAAGCGTACATAATTGTACTGTGTTCTTCGTGTTTCACTGTTGCAGTTATCACACTTGGGTTGATTCCCAAAGCTGAAAATGGGTGGAGGCAGTCAAGAAGAGTTGGGGCTAGCTAGTATGCCCTGCAGGACTGCGGTTGAAAAGCCCACCCTGGATTTGGAAAAGATAGGCAGGTGGTAATGCTTGGTGAAGGTATGAACATAACTCCAAGTTGCAGCTTCCAGAATGTCTCTGGTAGGGACTCCTCTGAGAAAGGTTGTAGAGGTTGAAGTTGCCCTAGTGGAATGTGTTCTGAACCCCTGAGGGGGTGGTTTCCCATGGTGTTTGTAATAGAAATGGATACAGTGTGCTATCCATTTGGAGATAGTTTGCTTTGTAATATGGCCTTGCCCTTTGCCTCTGGTGCAAAGCTGACTAGTAACTGGGCAGATTTCCTAAAGGGCTTAGTCCTATCAAGGTAGAATCTGAGCTGGTGTTTGTAATAGAAATGGATACAGTGTGCTATCCATTTGGAGATGGTTTGCTTTGTAATATGGTCTTGCCCTTTGCCTCTGGTGCAAAGCTGACTAGTAACTGGGCAGATTTCCTAAAGGGCTTAGTCCTATCAAGGTAGAATCTGAGCTGTCTGTAAACATCTAAAGAGTGCAGGATCCTTTCCCCCTTATTTTGAGGATTAGGGAAAAAGGTGGGCAAATTGACAGATTGGTTGAGAGCCACACTGGAAACCACTTTAGGCATGAAAGTTGGGTTAGTCCTGAGGGAGACTCTGTCAGCATGAAAAATGATGAAGGGTTCCACAGCCATAAGTGCTTGTAGCTCAGACACTCTTCTGGCTGAGGTGATGGCCAGAAGCAAGGCTGTTTTCCAAGAGAGGAATTTTAACTCTGCTGACGCTGCAGGCTCAAAGGGGGTAGCATGAGCTTTTCCAACAAGTTAAGATCCCAGCAGGGGTAGGGGCTCTTCTTGGTGGCCTTAAGTTGTTAGCCCCTCTCAGGAACTGCTTGATGAGAGGGTGTGAGAAGAGAGGTGGCTCAGCGCTGTAATAAGCAGAGATGGCAAAGGCATGGATCTTCATGGAAGAGAAGGATAGCCCCTGTGGAGTAGGTCTGCTAGGTAATCCAGGATGAGAGGTAAGGAGGGCTGTGCTGGATCCACTTCTTTAGTCTGGATCCAGGAACAATACCTTTTCCAATTGTCAGCATACGATTTTCTAGCACTGGGTCATCTGGCTTCATGCATGACATCCAATACCTGCTTGCTTAGGCTGGCCACTGGAGGAGAAGTCAAGGAATAAGCCAGTCTGCAAGGTTCAGGGTCTGCAATTGTGGATGCAAGAACTGTCCCTCCTGAGTCCGGAGAGTTGGGATCTGGGGGAGGTGCCATGGAGGCAACGGTGACAGACTGTGCAGTAGTGGGTACCAGTGTTGGCATGGCCAATCTGGGGCAATCAGGATTGCCCTTGGTCTTTCCTCCCTTATCTTGAGTAATACTCTTGTAAGAAGAGGTAGACGGGGAAATGCATAGACTGAGAAGTTTGCCCAATGGAAGGATAGGGCATCCACTTTCCAGGGCTTGTTGTAAAGTTCCCTGCTGCAGAATGTGCTGAGCTGGTGGTTGTAGGGGGAGGCAAATAGGTCCACCTTCGGGGTACCCCATTTCTGGGTCACAAGGCTGAAGGTGTTGTGGTATAATTGCCACTTGTGTGGGTCTAGGAGATTTCTGCATAAGTTGGCTGCCAGATAGTTTTGTTTGCCTGGCAGGAATTGAGCTTGCAGGTGAATATGCATGGCTGAGGCCGTGTTCCAGAGGGTCATGACTAGCCTGCAGAGTGGGTTCCCCCCTGCTTGTTCATATACCACATCACTGTGGTGTTGTCGGTTTTGATTAGTAGAGGCCCCAGAGAGAGTAAGGATCTGAAAGCTGTCAGACCATGCTGAACAGCTAGCATCTCTTTTTGGTTGATGTGCAGAGGAATATGATTTGGGCTCCAGTGGCCCTGAATGCACCTGCCATCTAGATGTGCACCCCAGGCATAGTCTGATGCATCTGTGGTTAGGGTCTGGGCAGCATGGAGTTGTGTAAAGGGAAGCCCCTTGTTGTGGCTGCATGCTGCTGCCCATCAAAGGAACACTTTCCTTAGACAAGGCATCATAGGTATGATAGTTACCGGATCCAAAGACTTTTTAAGTGCCACTGAAGTTTCCTCATATGCAGTCTGGCATATAGAATTAGTAGAATGCAGGAGGCCATGAACCCTAAAGCTTGCAGGATTTTCCTTGCGGATAACTGGGTTCTGGTGGCCATTTGAGAGAAGTAGCCTGTCAGGTTTGTTTTTCTGGAGTAAGGAATGCCATCTGGGATACCGTGTCCAAGCTTGCTCCCAGTAATACAGTTTTTTGTCTGGGGACTAGTTTTGATTTATTTTCATTGAAAGTGTACCCCAGGAAGGTTAGAATGTCCTTTACAAATGGCAGGTGCTGCAACAGCTTTTCCTGTCTGCCTGAATCAGGCAATCATCCAAGTAGGGGTAAATTTGAATATTTCTCTGTCTGCAATAGGCAATGGCTGGAGCAGGCATTTTGTGAAAACTCTGGGAGCAGTGGATAAGCCAAAGGGAAGTGCAGAGAACTGATAATGCATAGGTCCTGCCCTGAAACCTAGATATTTCCTGCAGGAGTCCCTGATTGGGATGTGCAGATAGGCATCATTTAGATCTAGGGTGGTTAACCAGGCATCTTTGGACACCATAGGGAGAAGCTGCTGAAGGGTGAGCATTTTGAATTTTGGTACCACCAAGAAGGTGTTTAGAATGGGTAGATCTAAGATTGGGTGCCATGTGCCCTCTTTTCTGGGTACCAGGAAAAGTCTGGAATAAAAACCTGTCCTATCTATTCTGCAGGAACAGGCTGAATTGCCCTTATGGATTGCAGGGACTGAACTTGGTTTTGTGCATCTGCCCACTGGTTTGGAGGAAGGTCTGGTAAACCTTTTGGGGTTGGCAGTGTGTGGAAATAAAATTTCTACCCCTGGGATACTATGTTGAGAACCCATCGATCGTTGGTGATGGAGGTCCAAGTTTGCCTCCTAGGGGCACGAGCAATTGGGCAGAGGTGAGGAGAGGAGTTGAGAAGTCATTGTGATTTCTTTCCATAAGGGGGTGGGCTTAGCACTCCCTGTTTTAGAAGTGGAGGTACTCCATTGCTTAGATCTTTGCATACCCTGAAACTGTAGTCTGGGGGAGTCTGTTTCCCCTAGGTCTAGTTTGAGGTGGCCTTGAGGGGGCTGGAAAGGACCAATGTGTTGAGAGGCAATGCCTACTGAATCTTGGAGGCTGCACTTGCAAAAAATCTTTGACTGTCACCATAGACTTAGCTTTTTCTTCCATCTTTTTTTAAAACCTCTTCTGCTTTGGTACCAGATTGTCCTTGTTCAGAAGTGCATCCATTAATTTTGATTTGACATGGTCTGTCAAGGTCTGCTCCTTAAGCCAGACATGGCTTCTAAGTACAGAACCTGTGACTGCTGCCCTGCAAGATGCTTCTAGGGCATCAAACCCGCATTGCAGGGTATGCTGGCTGACTTGGATTGCAGAATGCATAAGCTCCTGCAATTCTTTATTTTCTGCACAGTCAGGGAAGGTAGATACTTTTTGCTTAATAAGTTCCATAGTATGTTGCTGGTATTTCAGCATGTGGAACTGACAATTTAATGTTCTAATGGCAAGTGTTGCAGAGGTATATACTTTTTTTTTTACCCCATCTGTCTAAAACTCTGTAATCCCTGTCTAAGGGGGTGGGATTCTTAGCTGTAGTTGCTTTTATTTGTTTAGGTCCTTGGGAGATGACCTCTTTGTTAGCAGTAGGATTTTTGAAAAGAAATTGTGTGAGTCAGGGACTCTGTAGTACCTGTCAGGATTCCTGGGACCAGGGGGTAAAGTATCAGGAGTTAGACTGGACTCCATAAAGACATCATCCACAAATGGAGGAATAGCTAAGGGTTTGTGCTGTGTTAAGTCAAAATTCCCTGAGTCTCTTTTTGGACTGAGGATTATTCTGGCATTCCCAATGGAAATGCTCTCTCAAAGTATGTAGGGTTTCACCAAAATAAAATCTTCTGAAGGGGAGGCAGAATGAATGGATTCCCTGCATCTGAATCCTCACAGGCATATAAGGGCATGTCTTCAAAATCAGAATCCTCAGAGTCGTTGGACTCTTGGTCAGATAAAGCTGCTGGGGACAATCTCTTTTTCTTTTAGCAGGGGAAGGCTGGTTCCCCTAATCAGCATGATAAGGTCTTCTGTCATTTTAACCATCTGTGGTTGTGGCAAGGAAGCAGGCGCTTGAGTTTCAGTTGTCGGTTTTTTTAGGCATAGCTCGTACTCTTGGCCTTAGAAACTCGATAATTTTAGAATGAACTGAAGGCATGAAAGAAGTCGTCGGTTTGTGTCGAATATCGGTAGTGCGAAGAACTTCCTCAGAAGCTGGTGCCTGCACAGCGGCTCTGGACACATCCAAGGTAGACACATCCGCAGGTTCTGTAGTCAAGCAAGAGTATCGCGGCATAGTGGATTCCGAACGGATCTTAGTAGCACCCTGCGAATCCATCGAAGTGGGCATCAGGGGCTGCAAAAGTGCCTCACTGAGTACTGGAAAACTGGCGACTACCTTAACAGAAGCATCGTCAGCAGTTTTGGACCTGTGCAGTCTGTCTCTGTCTTTATCCTTACATTTTTTCAGAAGATCAGAAGTCGGACGGCTTACCAAAGCCATTTTGGAATATGGAGATCGAAAACAAAAGTATTTAGCTACAATAAGGGCCTGACGATGAATAGTTTGGGCATTGAACAAAACACAAAACTGACAGCGAGGTAAGTCGGGGTCTGGGCCTCAACAGTTGACGCAGTAAGAATGGAAATCTCGGTGCGGTATTTGCTTTCCACAGGCGAGACAATTGTTAACTTTTTCTGACATCGGTTAGAGTAAGAAAAAAGGATCCCCAACGGGGTACTTAGTTTTAGAAGACTTCAAGATGATTCAATTTTGGAAACGAAAACACAGGTAGTGACCGACACTTGTGCGAACTGCTTCTGCTTCAGGCTCCTTGGCAAAAAAGACTGATGTAATGGCATCAGCTGTCTGTTTTTATACCAATGACAACCTGACGTCAGTCCTGAAGTGACAGCAACCAATGCAGAAATACTAAGCCTCTGGTATTTGGGCTGACTGAGGGCTACCCCTGGCAGGATAACCCAAGTGTGATGACTGCAACAGTGAAACACGAAGAACATCTCCTTGGTTTTGAAGTGGAGGAATTCCACTGTTTTGATCTCTGCATTCCCTGTGGCTGTTGTCTTGGGGGTGTGCTTCCCCAGGGTCTGGGTTGATCTGACCTGGTGGGAGCAGGAAAGGACTAGTGCTTGGAGGAGCAATGTCTGCTGAACCTTGGTGGCTGGACCTGTAGGAAATCCTTAACTATCTGCATGGATTTTGCTTTTTCTTCCATATTTGTTAAGACCTCCTCTGCCTTAGTGCCAAATAAGTTGTCTGTGGAAGGATGCATCCAATAATTTAGATTTAACATGGTCTGGCAAGGGCTGTTCTTTAAGCCATGCATGTCTTCTAAGGACAGAACCGGTGACTGCTGCCCTGCAAGGAGCTTCTGGGGCATCAACATCACAGTGTAAGGTATGCTTAGTCACTTAACTTGCAGAATGCATTAACTCTTGTAATGCTTTAGATTCTGCACAAGCAGGAAAGGAAGACACTTTTTTGTTTGAGGAGTTCCATGGTATGTTGCTGAAATTTTAGCATATGGAACTGGCAATTTAGTGCTCTGATAGCAACAGTAGCAGAGGTGTGTACTTTTTTACCCAATATGTCTAATGCTTGGGAATCCCTATCTGAGGAGGTGGGATTCTTGGCAGAGGTTGCTTTAATTCCTTTGGGCCCCTGAGAAATTACCTCAGGGTCAGCAGTTGGGTTTTTGAAAATAAATATGTGTGAGTCAGGAACTGCAATACCTGTTAGGTTTTCTGGATGCAGGAGGGAGGGTGTCAGGAGTCAAACTGAATTCCAGAAAAACATCATCTACAACATCCAGGATTGGAGGAATGGCCAGGGGTCTGTGCTGTGGAAGATCCAAGAATTCTCTGAGTCTCTTTTTAGATTGAGGGTAGTCCCGACATTCCCATAGGAAATGTTCCCTTAAGGTATGAAGGGTTTCCCCAAAGGAATAGTCCTCAGGTGGAGAGGCTGAAGGAATAGATTCCTCTGCATCAGAATCCTCATAAGCAGAGAGGGGCTGCATGTCTTCATATTCAGATGCATCAGAGTCATCGGACTCCTGTTCAGACAAACCTACTAGGGAGAGATCTCTTTTCCTTTTGTAAGGGGTAGCTTGGCTTCCCCTGATCAGCATGATAAGGTCTTCCGCCATTTTAAGCATTTGAGACTGAGGCAAGGAAGCAGGTGGCTGAGATTGGGTCGTCGGTTTATTGGGTGTGGTTCATACCCTGGGCCTTAGAAACTCGGTAGTTTTTGAAAGAATGGTAGACGTAAAAGAAGTCAGCGGTTTGTGACGAGAATCGGTAGTGCAAAGTACTTCCTTGGAAGTCGGTGCCTACTCAGCTGCTCCGAACCCATTCAAGGGTGAGACAACCATACGATCCTTAGCTAAATAAGAGTTTTGCGGCATACCGGCCTCGGTAGTGGTCTGCGAATCCACAGAAGCAAGCATCAGGGACTGCAAAAGTGCCTTACTGAGAACTGACAACTAGCTTAACGGAAGTGTCGTCAGCACATTTGGACCTGTGGGGTCTGTCTCTGTCTTTATCCTTACGTTTTTTCACAAGATCTGCTGTCAGATGGCTTACCGAAGCCTTATCAGAATTTGAGGACTGTAAGCGAAAATATCTAACTACAATAAGGGACCAACAACATACAGTTCTGGCGTTAAAGCACAAAAGTGACAGCGAGGAACATCGTGGTCTGGACATAAGCAAGTGACGCAGTAAGAATGAAAGTCTTGTTGTGGTATTTGCTTTCCACAGGCGAGACAATTGTTAACTTTTTCTGACAATGATTAGAGCAACAAAAAAGGATCCCCAACAGGGTACTTAGCTTTTAGAAGACTTCAGCTTCAATTCGGAAGACGAAACTCAGGTAGTGGCTGACCGGCCACTTGTGCAAACTGCTTCTACGTCGGGCTCCTCGGCAAGAAAGATTGATGTAATGGCGTCGGCTCCCTTACTTCATACTACGGACGTCAGTCATGAAGCGAAAGCAACCGATGCAGAAATACTAAGCCTCTGGTATTCAGGCCGGCCGAGGGCTACCCTGGCAGGGATAACCCAAATGTGATGACTGCAACAGTGAAACATGAAGAACATCTTGCCTAGCTATGATGCACAGGGAGAGCACTCTGGCAAGGGGAGACCTGGCAATCTGTAGAACTGAATCTAAGTGGCATCTGATAAATTCTATCTGCTGGGTTGTAGTAAGATCACTCTAGGCTAGATTGATTATGATCCCAAGATTCTGTAGTAGATGGAGCAGAAGGTCCAGATGATTCACTAGCCAATCCCTGGTGGTAGCAGTCAGTTGTCAAGGTATGAGAAAACTTTGATCCCTCGCAGGCAAACATACATGACCAGCACTGCCATTATCTTGGTAAACACCCTGGGAGCTGTAGTGAGACCAAAAAGCAGGACTCTGAATTGATAGTGATTGACCCCCAACCAGAAACAGAGGAATCTCCTTGAATGCTTCTTTATCTTCACATGACAGTATGCATCCTGGAGATCTATACAGCTTATATGGCACATCCAATCATCCTTCCTCAGTAGAGACAAAATGGACTGAATTGTGACCATCTGGAATTTTGTCTGCTTCACAAACTGGTTTAAATGACTTAAATCCCGAATGGGTCTGAGGTCCCTGCAATTTCAAGTAGACTCCTGACTCTGAATGGTCTTTGGGGACCATTTGGATGCCTCTTTTTCTTAGCAACTTGGAAACTTTTGCTGCTAAGAATTCCATTTGACTGGGTGGAATATTGAGAACTTTTTCTTTATTGGAGGAAATGAAATGAGAACTGAAGGTCTATCCCAGGGATGTCATAAGAACTCTGACTTACAGAATCACATTTTCTTCCTAGCTCTTTGATTCCTAGAAAAGGTTTTCTGAGAGGCTGAGAAACATATTCCCACTGCAGAGAGACTCTTGCCATATTGCTGACTTCTGGCTAAAGTGTTTTACCTTTGACCCAAAAACAGTAGCGCTATCAATGGGGACACTGATGAAGGACATTTTAAAGCTTTCAGCAAAGTTTTTTTGTAAAGTCTCTTGGAAATCTAATAACATGGGCTAAATAAATCAGTGCTGTAAGTGTGAAGGTTGCTGAAGTACAAGTACGTTTCCCAAACCTATTCATAGCCTTGGACTCCCTGTTAGGGGAAGGGACCAAGGAGCTTTCCTCTGACAGTTCATTCTTAGTGGCTGCCACTACCATCAAGGCATCTACTGGTGGACTTTGTTTTTTTTTTTTTTTTTTGAGATAGGCTCCACCATGTCAGGGTCCTTCCATACCCATTCAGCCATGAGGTCAATGGGGGGGGGGGGTCAAAGAGTGATGCCACCACAGGATAATGATGAGCCAGAAACAAAGGCTTCTAGGAACACATTCATCTGGTAAAGGATTATTGGTGGACCATCCACCTCTCTACTTCATAAATTTGAGGTTCTTAATAAAGGTGATGTCTTTCTAGGTGATCTAGGGGAGCCTTCACCTTCATCCAAGTCTGTGTCTTCAGCGAAAGACTCTGGGGATGAGTCTATGCACTTCCACTTTCATATCTGTTTCTTGTGAACTGTTTCCAGTGGGAGATCCGAAAGTTCCAAATCAGACTGGGAGCCTGTGCAGCCTCAGAAGCCTGTGGTACTGGCTGTCCCTGTCTCTGACATAGTGATGGGAAATAGCAGTGTCCTTCTAAGATTCTAATGGAACCCAGCTGGACGGAAGCACCTTTTCCCTCAGCACTGATAAAACTCTTTCAAAAGCCTTGAAAGCCAAAGATGCCATCAGTTCTGTAGCGTTCCTCTTATCCTCAGCAAAAAAGAAGCACCCTGGAAATGATGGGTCTTAACCCCAAAGCTGATGTCAGAGCCAAGCTATCAAGTGCCAAGGCCCCAAGAGGGAGGGATGGCATTAACAACTTTGGTGTTGACCCAATGCCCCAGGCCTGAAGCTTCAGCTCAGTCTCTCCCAGATCCAAACATGTTGAAGTTGAAAGATGAAAGGATGCTATCAGAGGTGAAGTAACTCAAACTACTGGCTCAACAAAGACACCCTGGGTCAAGTTGGATCAAAGACAATTGAGTCTGACTGATGGACAAGGAAAAGGGGGGGGGGTAGTTGGACCAAGGCTCATTATGTTCCCAGGGGATGATACTGTGAGAACCCAAAGCTGGATCTATGT
Source organism: Protopterus annectens (assembly GCF_019279795.1). Lineage (NCBI taxonomy): Eukaryota > Metazoa > Chordata > Ceratodontiformes > Protopteridae > Protopterus > Protopterus annectens. The sequence continues at coordinate 1,326,646,986 of NC_056725.1, read as the reverse complement.
TCTAAGGCACTTCCTCATCATCTTGTCGACATCCTATTCAATTAGACTTTGGGAAGATGGGATAGAAGTTGTCACCAAAGGTGGTCTTGAATATCTCTGCTCCTGGAGAATGGGAGAATGAAAACTTGGACTCACCTGTTCCAGCAAGTATCGGGATTGAGAAAGCAACGGATGGACCCAAGAAACAGTTGGCTCCAACCATCAAGGATTTTTTTTTGGAACTGGCCTGGACAGCATTGGATCTGGTAAACTCTCTTGAATTTTCAGGATCCAATTTATCCTTTTCCTTAATCATCTCTTTTTCCTTTTCTTTTTGCTTTTGAGTCTCTTGTCTTGCTTGGTGGAGAAGGAGCAGCAAAAGAAGCAGAAACTGCAGACCCTATATGTGGAGGGAGAAGACCCTTGACAATGAGATTCTCCCTCTTGGTCTAGAGTGCCAGGGCACTGAAAGAAGCACAGGCTTGGCACTGTGTGTCCAGGAGGGCCACATCCAAACAATACAAAGCATTTGGATCCTGTGGGGGAAATTGGTGTCCACAAATGGCCCACTTTTTAAACCCCTGACCATCTGACATGTCTTCAGAGATTATCTGAAATACTTTGCTAACAATAATGTACTCTATACGGAAGCAAAAACAGATGAAACTATCCTAAAACGTGTACTAATACTTACTAATATCTATACTACTACAGTACACTATACTAACGTATATTATCTATAAAAATGTAACAGAAAAACATGTTTTAAGCTAGTAAATCCTAGATACCTAGCAAAAAAAAAATACCATCTGTAACTACTAGCAAATCTATTGAGAATAATCTCTCGGTGTTTGAAGGAATAGAGAGATGACTCAAAACAACACACAGAGGATACAGTTTTCCTTTTTTTTCAGGAGCCCTTGAATGACACAACTAAAGTCTTCAAGTGGCAAAGGAGATCTGAAGTACTAAGGTGGAGCTGAGGGAATTATGGGTAGGACAGGAGTTAGGGGCCTGAAGCAACAGAAGCTTCAGAGTCGGTGCTGAGGTCGGATCCAATCGGATCAGATAACCCATGGTTGAATCGGACGAAAATAGAAAACATTGGATACAGTAGTTATGCACTTGCTATAATGCTGTGAATCCAGATTCTTTCACCTACTTCCATCTGATACAACTGATGGATCTTTGGGTTGCTTTTAAGATTCGAGCTAGCAGACTAGTGCTCCAGCCTCAAGCTACTTTAATTTTTTCCCTCCCATAATGCACCTGCAGGTTAAGCTACCTCATATCAAGTTTATTGCAATTAAGTAGAATGGCCCCATGATAAGACTACTGAAGAAGAACATGAACAGTCCTTCAGAAATAACAATTTGGGAGGGATGTCATATCAGATGGACTTGGATGAAAGGATCCACTGTTATGGTAAGTACATAATTACCATATCCTATTCATCCCATCTGTCCAATCTGAGAGATGGGTTAGAATCCAGAGCTACAAACTACCTGGGTGGTATCATGACATGGAACACTCAGGACAGTGTCTCTAAACAAAGCCTTAGATCTTCAAATAACATCCAGTTTGGAATGCTTGACAATACTGTGCAATGCAGAACAGGTTTCAACAGCACAGATTTTAATCAAATGACAATAAATTGAAATGTCTGAGATGGTTGCAGATTTGATTTTTCTTAGTTTACTCATATGCAAAAAGGCAGATAAAGCTGAATCAAGTAATCTCTAGCCTCATTCAGTGACTCTGTTGTAGTAAAGAGCAAGTCATACATGTATGGAAACACTCAGTTCCCTTGTAGTCATAGATGAGATGCAACCACTGCCATGTACTTGCAGCATCTGGGGGCTGTGGTGAGACTGACGGGCCGGAGTCTAAACTAAAAAAAGACTGGTTCTTAGATGGAAGCACAGGTTATTTCCTGGAGGCTGATGGAGATAAGCATCCTGGAAATATATAGCATGGAGATGGTGTTGGAAAATAACTCTGTATATCTAGATGGACAATATTTTCTACAGAAAAAAGGTGTGGCAATGGGGGTGGCTTGTACCCCACTTTTGCTAACATCATTATGGCCTATTGGAAAAAGAAGTTTATTTTTGGAAATGAGGTACCTTTCCTTTGGGAGTTATATCTATGTTTCTTGCATGACGTGTTTATTATTTGGAAATGCACATTAATTGATTTTGAGTTGTTTGCTTAATATTTGAACAACACTACAACTTTCCTAAGATTTACCCATACTTTCAATACAATGAAAATCAAGTATTTGGATGTCCAAGTTTCTAAAGATATAGGCAAGGGGAAATCTATAGGAAGCCAACATACTGTAACAGTATCCTTCACTTTGACAGTAGCCACCCTGGGTACCAGAAAAGGGTACCTGTCAAATCTTCGAATGCTCAAAATTTCGAACATTACATGGTCGAGACCAAACATTTGAAATTTTGAGTGCTTGAAGATAGACTTTCAATGGCACCGTATGGTGCAGATAGGGAGAATTTCCCTTTTCTGCACTGAAGTGTGGTCTCTGAGTTGGTATATTTAAGTAGGGGGCTGCAGGGGGGCTTGCTCCCCTGCCTACACTGTTAGTGTTTTTTTTCTGTTTTCTTTTTTTTTTATGTTCGAACATCCGAATGTCGAACATTTGGTCTCGCTCATGTAATGTTCGACATTTTGGATGTTCGAACATTTAACATAGACCCCCAGAAAAAGGCATTTATTACAGGACAGTATGTTAGTCTAACTAGGTTGGTCTCTAAAGATGAAGTCTACCAGAGTGAGGCCTTGTTTTTGGCTGATATGTTTAAGGCCGAAGGCTATCCAGGTTCATTAATACAAACGGTGAAAGATGAGACTGAGATCAAAAGAATGGATTTTTTTTTTAAACCCTTGCTTAGGATGGATACAGAAACGGAAATGATGCCTGTTTCCACTAGGTCTGAAAATGAGAAAGATTTTCCCTGTCTCTCTGTATTGACATACAAGGGCATGTATAAGCAAATTAATGAGATTTTAAAGAAAAACTGGCACATTTTTTCATGTTTTGATGGTTATATTGATACCTTAGGGAAATGTCAACACACAGTGTACAGAAGAGGAAAGTTAAGGGGTCACTTTTTCTGTGACTGTAACACTTATGGCATTGTATATTTAGCTGTATGTCAAAGCTGCCATTGTTTTTATGTGGAAAAGACCCAAGGGAAGTTTTGTGAAAGGATATATGAACACTTGCTGGATATCAAAAAACAGAATATTACCAATTCTTTAGCTAAATATATCTTGTAACTTCCTGGTCACGAGTTTTTATTTATGGGGATTGACACAGTAAAAGAAAAGCCTAGAGGGCAGCCCTGGAAAGTATTACTTGAATGAAAGGAGTTATGGTGGCAAATTAAACTGAATGCTTACAGTTCCCCAGGTTTAAATGAGAATGTGTCAACAAGTAGTATTTTTAAACTTTTTTCATTGAAAGTGTGATTCAACATGATGTTATTCATGATTTTACTGTTTTATGGGGACATAACTCCCAGTTTTAGAAGTGGATATTTGGTGATGAATGGGGGCGTTAATAAGAGATAATTTTTCATTGGGTATGGGTGAGCATGTGAATGTCACAGAGAGCATTTAATTGATATTACTGTTTTGTGCATTTCTGAAGAAACCTTTGATATAAACTGGACAAAAGCACGTAAACCTATTAAACTTGGAATGTTTTGGTCTATCAAGTGGTTGGTGAAGTTTGTGCTGCTTCCGTTTTCCATTGCCAATTTTACAGTGAAGTGGTCTTTCCTTGGTTCTCAGTTTTTATGTGGTATATATTTTTTTCCAGTTGTGTAAAGTGTTAGTGGTTTCCACACAGCTCCGACTATGGAGAGTTTAAGTAACAGCATCAGTCTGCTCACCCAGTTGGTGCAACAGTTAACCCAAAGGGTTGATAATGGCATGTCTATCATTGGGTCACAAGTATCCTCTATTCCTCTGGGACAAGGACAAGAGAGAGATATCCATGTCTTGTAGGCTGTTCCCGAGTACGGACTCGGTTGGTGAGCCTAATGGTTTGGATTTAACCAATTTTAATCTTAGTTCTTGGCTAAACCAGTCTATTCACATCAATCAAGGTGTACACCATGATCATGGTGCGTTACAACAAACTATCACCTTATACGGGAGTAAACTGTTAACCATTAAAAAACTGCAAATCAAGAACAGTTATTTTGATGAGATTATTAAAGTTAGAAGGATACCTAAAGGTTTGAGGCAAGTGAATCTTCCTAATGGCATTGAGAAAAATCATCAATTATACCAGAATTTAGTTGAGCTCTATGACTGTCAGGGCTGTGAATTACTTGAACTTCTGATTAAACATAACCAACAGAACACAGATTCTCTTACCTAGAAAGTCACAAACCTGGATAGAGTTATTCAGAACAATTATTTGAACATCACTAGGAACGGTATCAGGGTTTTTTTTTAAAAATTGATAAAGTGGCTTCCAGTATTTTAATGAGGAAATTTAACTGGGACCATTTAGAATATTTAAACGGGACTGCTTACACCAAAATGAAATCACTGGCTGTGAGTCTAGTGATGGACAATGAACAGAACACCACTCTCCAAAACAATGATGTTGCAGTGGTACAGTCCCCTTTGGATTATAGCACACTGAGACGGTCGGAAAGGCTGAAAGAGAGGGGATATCAACAGAATTTTTGACCAAATCATCCACAAAACCAAAGGGCAAAAATGAACTGGGGTCAACACAATTGGAAGAGGAAAATGAAATTTCAACAAATACGGAGGTGAGTTGGTCCATTTTCTCAATGGATACCGAAACTGGTAGTATAAATGATTTGGATGATGTGACTAAGGAACATGATTCTTTGGAGGCCAGCTACATAGTATAGGACCTTATTACTAATAAAGGGCTGGTTGTTCCTCATAATTTGAAAGGTGATTTCTGTATATACAATTTTTCTAATGGTACATTTGGCCTTGAACACGCTGAACTGTTATGCAAAGTATTTAATTTTGTCCTTGAGAGGGGACTTTCGATCGAACAATTAATTACTGATTTCAAAGTATACTTGAGATGGCTTAATTTGAGAGTCTGGTTCAACAATAAGCATTTGGAATGTGATGTTGCTATTTTAAAGAGTAGCACCTTTAATCCCCTAGTGGCCTTTCCGTTGGTGTTATTTGAAAGACTGTATGAGTTCGATTTTTGTACCATTTTGCAGAGTGAACATACGAATGTTGACTTTAACATTAAAGAAACAGAATTTAATTTACTGAAAAAGTTGTGTAACAAAACAATTAGGGTTACGAAACCTGACAAGTGGGGTGGGGTGGTTGTTATGGAAAAAGAAGTTATGTACTCACCACAATGTTCCATCTGAGTAGTTAGACTTCATTTGTCATCAACCTGTGGGATGTCGGATCCACACCGGATCTGAGATGAGAGCTTCACCAGCATTTGATCCAAGGTCCAAGCTCCTCCCCTTACCCATAATACCCCTTCATCTCCTTCCTTCCCTCAGATCAAGTTTGCTATACCCCTCACATGAACCTGATCCAACAACCTTCACTAACAAAGAAAAAAACAGGAGAGCTGCAAAGGCGCTCTCTATCTCTCCTGCCTGTCAAAGCAGAAAACATAATGAGAAGGTCAGGGGGAAGGAGAGAGGGATGGTTGATGACAAATGAAGTCTAACTACTCAAATGGAACGTTATGGTGAGTACATAACTTCTTTATCTGACATAGTTGACTTAATTTGATCATCAACCTGTGGGATAGATCCCCAGCTACCAAAATCTTGGGTGGCGCTCATGGAAGGATATTCTGGAGCACAGTGGAGCCAAAAGATGCTCTCCCCCTTGACACTATGTCTAACTTATAATGAGAGATAAAGGTGTGAGATGAGGGCCAAGTAGCCACCGAATAAATATCCAAAGACACTCTAGACCAAAAGACATAGCCATGGGCCTGGTAGAATGGGCATTTACCCTACCTGGAAGGGACAAACACTTGTCTTTGTAAACCTGAAGGATACAAAGGGAAATCCACCTGGCAATGGTTACCTTAGAAACCGGTTTGCCCAGAAAGGGAGTAGCAAAGGACACAAACAACTGATCAGACTTACGATAGGCTTTAGTCCTGTGCAAGTAGAAACGTTGCTGTCTATGAACGTCTAATAAATGCGATTTATATTCACCCCTGTTCTGAAAATTTGGAAAGAAAACAGGTAAATTGATTGACTGATATTTGTTTCCAAGGCCAATTTCAGCAGAAAAGAAGAATCAGTACGAAGTGAAACCCTGTCTTTATGAAAAATCATAAATGGAGGTTTGACAGATAATACCTAGCGTTCTGAGACTCTCCTAGCCAAAAGAAAGGCTTTCCACTAGAAAGGCTGTCTTCCAGGATAAAAATTTCAAATCCACAGAAGCAGCAGGCTCAAAGGGTGGAGCAACCAAAGCTTGTAAAACTACAGTAAAGTCTCAAGGAGGGGTGGGATCTTTAACTGGGGGTCATAAAAGAAGGGTACTTTTAATAAAGGTTTTCCAAAGTCTGGAGGAAGCTAAAGAAGCCATGTTCTCACCTACATGGAAATTGGAAATGGCAGCCAGTTGAACTTTTAGTGTAGATGAGCTGGAACCCTGCTGGAAAATGTATGCCAAGAACTCAAGGACCGCTGGAACAGGAGCTGTGAAAGGGTCCAAATCTCTCTGAGAAGCCCAGATAGAGAAACGCTTCCATTTGCTGCAGTATATATTTCTCTGGTAGACGATTTATGAGCTGCCACCAGAATAGTTTTGACTGGGGAAGACAGACCGTGAGTCCTAGTAATTAAGGGAACTGGAGTAGCCAAGCAGTGAGTTTCAGACTTTCCAGGTCTGGATGAGGAACTCTCGAGGGGTGCAAAATGAGATCCGGTATCAGATCCAAGATCCAAACTATCAGATGAGATCAAAGAAAGGGAATCCATACTTGGCGAGGCCAGAACGGGGCAATGAGGATGACTGCTCCCCAACTGGTGAGTCTTCCGGAGAAATGTTGTCATTAGAGGTAAAGGGGGATAAGTATAAAGAAGACTGGGAGCCAAGCTTGGATCAGAGCATCCCTGGGGGATTTCCTCTGTGGGGTGATCAGAGTGAAGAAATCGCTGCACTTCGCATTGGAAGGAGATGCGTAGAGATTGCAGCAAGGCTGACCCCACTTGAGGAAGATGTGCTCCGCTACAGAAGGATTCAAAGACCACTCGTAACGCATCAGGATAGTTCTGCTCAGCATGTCCGCCAGAATCCTTGATCGACCCGGAATATGCATTGCTACCAGAAAATGGTTGGCGGAGATTGCCCATTCCCATACTCTCATGGCCTTGAGACAAAAAGGATAAAATCTGGTTCCCCCATTTGTTGATGTACCAGACCACTGACATGGCATGAAGAGCCTGCAATGCTAACAAGACCGCCCTCATCTCTAGAACGTTGACATGCAATTTGGCCTTGATCAGGGACCACGTGCCTTGGACTGTCCTGCCCGAGCAATGCCCCCCCACCCAATATGGGAGGCATCCGTGGTCACCGTGGCTTGGGGAAGGGCTGCTATAAAAGTTCATCCCTCAATTAGATCAGAGGAGTGCATCAATGGGAGATCCAATAATGACCACAGAACCACTAGTGTCCACTGTCGTACCCGCATATGCAGACGAGCACAGGGGTGAAAAGTAACAGTGGCTGCCATGGAACCTAGGGCTCGTAAAACCGCCTTGGTTGGAGGAAGATGAGACTGAAGGATCACTGACACGAAGTCGTAAGGTACAAATTCTCTCTGGAGTTAGAAAGACCTTAGTTTGTAACGTATCTATTCTCACTCCTATGTAGTCTAAGACCTGTACAGGGTCAAGAGAAGACTTGGATAAGTTGATTGTAATCCCCAGCAAGTCTGACAGTTTCAGGAAATAGTCCCTGGCCTGACAAAGTAGATGCCTGTTGGGAGCGGCAAGGAGCCAATCATCCAGGCACGGGTAGACCTGTATCCCCTGATGCCGCAGGTGAGCCATTACTACTGCCATGACCTTGCTGAACACCCTGGGGGTTGTGGTGAGACCGAGGCTCAGAATTGATAGTGACTGGACCCTAGCTGAAAGCAGAGGAACCTCCTGGAGTGCCTGTGTATCTTTATGTGGTAGTACGCATCCTGGAGATATATTGAGCACATCCAGTCATTCTCCTGCAAGTAAGGCAGAATGGATTGTAGAGTGACCATCTGGAACTTCTCTTTGGCAATAGACAGGTTCAGGGTGGAAAGGTCCAGAACAGGTCTTAAGTCCCCCGTCTTTTCTGGCACTAAAAAGAAACTGGAAAAGATGCCTGATCCAGACTGATCTTGGTGGACGGGCTGGATGACTCATTTTCTGAGCAGCTTTTATTTGCAGCACCCAACGATCTGATGACATGGACTCCCATGCCGTCAGGTGCATCAAAAGGTGACCCCAGACTGCCTCCACAGCAGTCTGGCAACACCTCAAGGGATCTCAAGACCCAAAATTTCTCAGACCGCCCCCCTGCCTCTGGGCTGACATCTGTGATGCCCCCCTCTGCCTCTAGGGAAAGATGAGTCTTGAGTGTCCCGGGAATACTGAGACTTCCGGAACCACATCATCTTCTGCCAACCCTGATTCCTGGAAAAGGATATTTGGGGATTAGAGAAGCGGATCCCGATGACAGTGTCTTGCCATCATTTTCCCTCTGGACCAATGTCTGAAGAACAGTCTTCCCGAACAAGGAAGAGCCATCGTAAGGGGCATTCACAAAAGACACCTTAAAGGGTTCTGTGAACTGACATAGCCTGAGCCAGGCGTGTCACCTCATGGCAACACTGGACCTGGCCGCCCTTGCCGCTCTTTCAGTGGCATGCAAAAGGAGGCATGTGGACATATTAGAAACCACTTTGAGAGTGGCCATTCATGCGAATATGCGGTCATCTTCCGGTGACATGGACTCCGGGGGTGACTCAGTGAATTCCTTGACCAGGTCTCGCTGTAGTCGAGTTACGATCCATCGTCCTGAACTCTCTGTTAGGGGGATGGACCACAGAATTTTCCTGGGCTAGTTCTTTCTTAGTGGCAGCAACTACTACCATGGCATCCACTGGGGACCCCTTGTTCCAACTAGGCCTGTCTACCGGAGGGCTCAGGAGTTTGTCGGGTAACTTGGGGATTGGCTTCACAGTGTCCGACTCCTTCCATGCCCTAGTGGTAATAAGGTCCACCAAGGGATCCGTGGACACCCAGGAGGTAGACGGGCCCATGCCGAAGGCCTCTAGAAATACAGACTCGCCCGAGGAAGGCTTGGGAGCAGACCAACCCCTCCACTGGCGCAGGATTTCCATGATGTCTCCAAAGGAGATATCATTGGGGGGTGATCTGTGGGAGTCTTCCCCCTCCTCCAAATTGATATCCTCAGTGAGGGACTCTGGAGAGTGGTTCCACAAGGGGAACCATCTGGGGCACATCGAGCATGGGCTGTCCTTGCATGGGCAAAATGGCTGAGGATGCACCCAGAGGCAAGGGAGTCAAGGCAGAATCCGAGGATATGGTCAGGGGCTTCAATCCACTGGACACATCGAAAGCCGAGGGGTAGCGAGCCTCCCGGGAAACTAATAAGGAGGCTACTCTCCCCGAATCCGATGTGGGGATCGGAGCAGAGCCCGACGTGGCCTAGATACTGAGGGGAGGGCCCTGACCGAACATCAACACCAAAGGAGAAAGACCCAACCCCTCGGATCCGACGCCCAGGCTTTGGCTCCAAGAACCACTCGGGTCCGATGCACTCAAGGTAACAGCTGGCTTTGAGGTACTCGGGGACTCCATGCCCACCCCCTGACTCTGGGAACCCTCGGATCCAAAAACTCCGATACCAGGGGTCAGACCGGAAAAGGATATATCGGGGCAAAAAGGGGAAGCGAGCTCCCCACTCCAGAGGGCGATGCAGCTGGCAAGTCCCCCATCTGAATCTGGGTGTGAATAAATCTTCGCATTATTTTGTCCATGTCCGTCTTACTCAAACTTCTGGTGGAACACAACGAGGCCTTTGACACCGACTGGGAGGGTCAATGTGCAGAAGCCCTGGAAGAAGGTCTAAGCTCCTCTGGCTACGGCGAGAATCTGGGTGAGCAGAGCTGAGGAGAAACTGGTCTGGAAACTACCTGTTTCTTCAAAGGAGGACCAAGTGGATCCATCCTGTCCAGTGATCTCTTCCTCCCTTTGTCTCTCTCTCTCTGTCTTTTATCTTTCTTCTCTTTTTTAGGCTCCCTGTCCCCAGGCCTGTGTACCGGATGTTGAGTCCCAGCCTGGGAGGGAGTAGAAGATACAGTGGCTGAAGAAGCGGTCATGGCTGTGACCGCAACAGAAGTGGAGGCAGCCACCTCCATGGAAGGGAGAAGTCCCTTAAGGATCAATGTTTCCCTGCAATCCTTCAGGGCCCTGGGTTGAACCCCGCACAAATAGGGCAGTCCGTGAAAAGATGGGCTGCCCACAAACACACCACCCACACACTGTGGCCATCAGCCAGGGACAACGTATGGCCACATTCTGTACACTTTCTCAATACCAGTTTTACTTGCTGATCTGCCATGTCAATAAAGTAAGAGTACAAGGAACCAAGCCTTAACCTGCCCAACAACAGCACTCACAAACACCTCACTAGCAAGGAGGGGGAAGGAGAGAAGGCCTACTCTAACTGCTACAGCAAAGAAAAAAAAAATTGTGTCTTACCATAACGTTCCATTTGTGTTGTTGATCTTCGTTCATTCATTACTGATGGGTTATTGGTTCTGTCCACGAAATCGAGCTGGCAATATCAAGCTCATGTCAGCCAAAAACTCTCGAGCCAAGGTCCTACCCAGAATGCTCTGCTCCCTGTTACCCCAGATCGAGTTTGCAAGCTGCTAGATAAAAGTAGAGGCTACCTCTGGTCATAACAGACCTAAAATAAAGGAGTACATAAGGTCAACTAGGAACCACCGGATGGGGGACAGAGGGTGGGAAGTAATGAATGAACGAGATCAACAACACAGATGGAACGTTATGGTAACACACACCTTCTTTATCTGATGTTGTTAATCTTCGTTCATTCCTTACTGATGGGAAAAAGTCCCAACTATCTGTATCCCTAGGTGGCCCTCATGGAAGGACATTCCTGAGCACCATGGAGCCAAAGGAAGCTCTACCTTTGGAGGCCAAGTCCAATTTGTAATGAAGAATAAAGGTATGAGGTTTGGCCCAAATTGCAGCTGAGCAAATATCATTGAGGGAAGCCTTAGCATGGAAAGCTGCTGAAGTTGCCACAAATCTTGTAGAATGAGCTTTCACTCTATGAGGCAAGGTAAGCTTGTTTTTGTTGTAGATAAAGGTAATGCAATTTCTCAACCATGAAGCCAATGTAACATTTGATACAGGATGACTTTGTCTAGGTCCAGCCAATGTAACATTTGATACAGGATGACCTTGTCTAGGTCCAGAAAAAGCCAGAAACAGTTGGTCTGATTTACGGGTAGATTTTGTTCTGTCCAGGTAAAATTGTATTTGCCTATGAACATCCAAGGAGTGCAGGCAATACTATTCCTTGTTAGAATGGTTAGGAAAGAACACTGGAAGGTCAATAAATTGGTTGATAGACTGCTCTGACACCACCTTTGGTAAAAAGGAAGAATTAGTTCTCAGTGATACCCTATCCTTATGGAAGATAAGATAGGGAGGTTTGATGCATAAAGCTTGAAGTTCTGACAAGGGTCTGGCCGATGTGACTGCAATTAGAAACAAGGTTTTCCAAGAGAGATATTTTACATCACATGAAGATGCAGGTTCAAAGAGGAGAGCTGTTAGAGCTTGCAGAACCAATGCCAAATCCCAAGGTTGTACCAGTTCTCTAAAGGGAGGTTTTAGGTGGATAACCCCTTTCAAGAAAGTTTTACAGAGTCTGTGTGACATAAGTGAAGAATCTGGAAAACCAATGTGGAAATTTGAGATGGCAGATACATGCACACGAATAGTAGAGGCAGACACTCCAGAGTGGAAAATATGTGATAAATAATTCAGTACCACAGAAACTGGGGCTGACAAGGGGTCTAATTGTTTATTCACTGCCCATAGAGAGAACCTTTTCCATTTGGTGGACAATTTATGAGATGCAATAAGAATATTGCGTACAGGGGATGAGAGGATTTCATGCCTGACAATCATTGGAAGTGGAGAAACCAAGCTGTCAGTTTCAGGGTTGTTAGATTGGTGTGAATCAGACCCTGTGGATGGGAGATCAACTTGAGGATGGACTGAGGATCCATGATTGATCTAGCAGGTGAGGCCAGAGGAAGGGAAACAAGACTTGTCGAGGCCAATATGGAGCAATGTGGACCACTTTGCTCTTCAACTGTCGTGCTTTCTTCAGAAATTGGGAGATGAGGGGAAGAGGAGGATAAGCATAAAGTAGACCCAAGGGCCAAGCGTGGGCTAGAGCACCTCTCTGTGACTGTCCTTGAGGGGGGATTAAGGCAAAATAGTTGCTGCACTTGTAGTTGGTTGGGGAGGCAAATAGGTTGCAGCAAGGCTGGCCCCAGCGGTTGAAGATTTTGCCGCTATCATAGGACTGAGGGACCACTCGTGAAGTTGCAGAATGCACCTGCTCAATTTGTCTGCTATCACGTTGGAGCTCCCAGGAATGTGCATTGCAATTAGAAAGTGGTTGGAAGCTATTGCCCATTGCCATATTCTCAAGGCCTCTCCTCATAATGGGTAAGATCTGGTGCCCCCTTGTTTGTTGATGTACCAGACCACTGACATATTGTCTGATTGGATCGCAATAGTCCCTGATGGAAGGATGGAATAACATGCTTGCAACACTAGTAGTACCGCCCTCAGTTCCAGGACATTGATATGCAAATGGGCCTATGATTCCGACCAGGTGTCTTGGACTGAGTTTCCCCTGACATAGCACCCCTCCATCAGGGAGGCGTCCATGGTCACCATGGCTATCGGTTGATGGGGGTTGAAGGGGCAAGACCATTGTTGGGGATTTCGAAACGTCCACCAGAGAAAATCTTGCTTGCATCTCTGAGTTGCACTTATCTGAAAGGACAAAGGATGTTGTAGAGGGTACCACTGAGTGAGAAGTAGCCACTGAAGGAGCCTTATGTGTAAACTGGCTAGAGGAACAATGGTGATCGAAGCTGCCACTGACCCCAAGAGTTGGAGTATAGATCGAGCGGGAGATTTGTGGTGACAGAGCAGAGGTTGAACCTGTTGCCTTATTCTCTGAAGCCTGTGGTCCGGAAGGGATGCTATGCAATTTCTCGTGTCCAACAGTACCCCTATAAATTCCAAAGACCGAGTTGGGTTCGTGTTGGATTTCTTCCAGTTTATAGTGATTCCCAGGCTTTCAGCTGTTAGCAGAGTGTAGTGCAGGGCTAGTTCCTGTAGATGCTTGGTGGGAATGGTGAGGAGCCAGTCATCTATATACGGAAATGCCTGGAATCCTTGAAGTCCCAAGTGAGCGATAACCACTGCCATGTATTTGGTAAACACTCTGGAGGCTGTAGAGAGACCGAAGGGCAGAGCTCGAAATTGGTAGTGACTGGCTCCTATGCGGAAGTCGAGGTATCTTCTTGAGCGTTTGTCCATTTTTATGTGGTAATATGCATATTGAAGATCTACAGAGCACAGCCAATCATCGTCTTCCCGAAGAGGAAGAATAGGCTGAACCGTGACCATCCGTAATTTCTCTGGTTTTACAAATTTGTTCAGTGTGTTGAGATCCAGAATTGGTCTCCAGTCCCCTGTCTTTTTTGGCACTAAAAAGAACCTTGAGTAAAAAACGGATCCTACCTGGTCTGGGGGGACCATCTAGATGACTCATTTTTGTAGCAGCTTTTGGATTTTATGTCCTGCTGCTTCCCTTTGACTGGGTGGAATGTCAGGTAATACTCTGGATCAGACTGAACAAAGATGGAAGGGAATACGATAGCCTTTGGACATTAACTGTTGTACCCAAGAGATGGTGGTTATATTTTGCCAGGCAGGGGGTACAAGGAAAAACGACCCCTGACCACTTCCAGAGGTGAGCAGTCAGGCAACGCTTCAGGAGCACTGATAGGGTAGGCCAGAGAAGGAATCGCTGGAAACCTGGTTTCGCAGACCTCCTTTGCCCCGAAAGGGGCGTCTTCCATTGGAGTTTCCCCCTCTGCCTCTAGGGGAGAACTCGGCACATGCATCCCAGAAAGAGCCCTGTGATTTCCTGTGCCACATCTTCCCATTCCTGTGATTTCTGGAGTAGAATCGCTGAGGAGTGGAGTGTCTGACACCAATGGCAGACAGGGTGTTGCCATCTTGTTTGCACCTTGCCAGCATATATTTCACTTTAAGGCCAAAGAAGCGGCCTTGATGGGGCATTCATGAAGGAAGCCTTAAAGGAGCCCACAAAGTTGCATCCAGGCATGTTGTCTAGTGACTATACTCGTGCCTGCTGCTCTAGCCGCCCCTTCCATTGCATGAGAAATAAGAAGCATGGAAGAGTTGGAAATGGACTCTAGGGTGGCTGAGAAGCCATGCACCTAGTCAGAAACAGCTACTGCCAATGTTTCAGAGAGCTGGTTGATAAGATCCTTCTGAAGCCTGGTAAAGTGTGCCAAATAGTTCAAATACCTTACGCCGAAGGTTGATGAAGCTAACACATACTTCCCTAGTCTGTCAATCACCCAGACTCCTTTTTGGGTGGATGGAGAGTTTGGCTCTCTTCTGCCAAATCCTTCTTAGTTGCAGCCACCACCACCATAGCATCTACTGGAAGACCTAGTGACCAATGTGGGTGCTCAGCTGGGGGCGATAATATTTTATCCGGTCTCCTTGGTATCTCTTCCAGGGTGTCAGGAGCCTTCCGTGTGTGCTGGATGATGAGCTCATTGACAGGCGAGGTGACTCAGGAGGTAGTGGGCCGGGCACGAAAGGCCTGCAAGAATATGGATTCCTCAGAGGAAGGATTAGAGGACTTCCAGTCACCCCTCTGTCTAAGGATCTCGAGGATGTCACCAAAGGGCACCTCATCAGAGAGTGACTGTGGGGATCCTTCCCTGTCATCAAAATCCGTATCTTCAGTCAATGACTCCACAGTGGAGTCCATGTGCTTCCTCCTGTACAACGCTTTGTGGGGTAATTCCTCAGTGGGAGTTCTGGGGAAGACTGTAAAGAGGGAGTCTCCTGAAGAGGAGAAAAGTACAGTTTTGTACCTACCATAAATGTAGATGTTCGAGTGTATACACTGCTGCAGTCATTACACTTGGGTTATCCTGCCGTCAGGCGGTCCCTCAGTCGGCCTGAGTTCCAAAGTCTTGGTCCGGCGTCGGTTGCTGTCACCTTCTCCCTGACGTCAGTGCTACAGGGGTATATAAGATGCAGCCGATGCCATTTTCTTGCCCCAGATGTCAGGTGCATCTAAATAGGTAGGCAATTCCAGTTGCTAATAAAACATACATAATAAAAGCAAAAAACAACTTACAGTTACCAGCAAATACTCCCCATGGGTAGTAGGGGTAGGAGACATAGGTATGTATCAACCAGTAAGACGGGAAGGAGGGAGGGTAACCTGGACTGCAGCAGTGTATACACTCGAACATCTACATTTATGGTAGGTACAAAACTGTACTATGTTCATCGTGTTACACTGCTGCAGTCATTACACTTGGGTAGAATCCCAAAGCTGAGGAAGGTTGGCTGGTTCTATAAGGCATTAGGGGTGGCTATAAGGCCCTGCAGCACTGCAGTGGCGAAGCCAGCTCTGGATTTAGAGTATAGAGGCAGATGGTAATGCTTGGTGAAGGTATGTACAGAACTCCAAGTTGCTGCTTCCAAAATATCCTTGGTAGGTACTCCCCTGAGGTAGGCTGTTGCCCTGGTGGAGTGAGATCTAATGCTGCTAGGTACAGGTTTTCCATGGTACGTGTGAAATGTATACAATGTCCTATCCATTTTGAAATTGAATGGCTTTTCCCTGTGCTCCTGCAGCATATGCTACCAATAATTGCTCAGATTTTCTGACAGCTTTGGTTTTGTCCAAGTAGAAGCATAACTGCCTGTGAATGTCCAAAGAGTGCAGTAGACTCTCCCCTTTATTCTGTGGATAAAAAGTTAGCAGGTGAATAGTTTGGTTTAGAGCCACGCTGGATACCACCCTTGGCATAAAAGTAGGGTTAGTTCTTAAAGACACCCTGTCCTGGTGAAAAATGAGGAAAGGTTCCACTGCCATTAGTGCCTGTAATTCTGAAACTTTTTGTGCTGATGTTATTGCCATGAGTAGAGCAGTTTTCCAAGAGATATATTTTAATTCTGCTATGTTGGCTGGCTCAAAAGGAGGTAAAGTTAGCTTCTCCAAAACAAAGTTGAGGTCCCAAGTTGGAGTAGGTGCTCTACGGGGCGGTCTTATGTTTTTAGCCCCTCTGAGGTATTGTTTTAAGAGAGGATTACAGAAAATTGGTGGATCCGTGTTGTAATGAGCAGAGATGGCAGAGGCGTGGATCTTGATGGATGAAAAGGAGAGTCCTTTGACCAGCATCTCAGTTAAGTATTGTAGTATCTGAGGAATCTTTGGGACAAGAGGGTCAAGGCCGTGAGCTTGGTTCCAGGCATAGAATCTTTCATGCAGCTAGGTTTAAGGTCTTTAGCTGGCTGTGTAGTATTTGTTTGTTGTGCTGAGTTAATAGATGTGGGATTTGAGGCAAAATTCAGGGTGGTTCTTGTGCTAAGCTCCTTAAGATTGGGTACCAGTGCTGGCATGGCCATTCTGGTGCAATCAGGATCATCTTTGGCTCTTCCTGTCTGGCTTTTATGAGTACCTTTGGCAGGAGAGGTAGTGGTGGGAAACCGTATACTTGTAGGTTGTCCCAGCTGAATGAGAGGGCATCCACTTTCCATGCTTGTGGATGGTAACTCCTTGTGCAGAATTTTTGTAGCTGGCAGTTTATTGGGGATGCAAACAGATCTATGTCCGGGCTCCACTATTCTTGTGTTATCATTCTGAATATTTGTGGATTCAACTCCCATTCATGGGGATCCCTGATGTTTCTGCTTAAGTCTTCTGCCAGTGTGTTTTTCTCTCTTGGCAGGAATTGTGCTTGCAGATGAACTTGAAGATTTATAGCTGTGTTCCACAGGGTCATAGCTTGTTTGCATAGGGGGTAGGAGTGAGTGCCCCCTTGCTTGTTTATGTACCACATAACTGTGGTGTTGTCTGTCTTTAGTAGTAGTTGTCCTGGATGTAGCAGGTCCTTGAAAACTATAAGTGCATTTTGTACAGCTAGCATCTCTTTTTGATTGTCGTGAAGATGCCTTTGTTCTGCGGGCCACGTGTCCTGAATACATTTGCCTGCCTTGTGTGCTTCCCAGGCGTAATCCGATGCAACTGTTTTCAGTGTTTGCCTGGCTGTGGGTTGTGTAAAAGGCTGTCCCTTGTTGAGGTGACAAGCTTGAGCCCACCATTGAAACTCCTGTTGAAGGCAAGGGATTAGTGGTATAACTGTTTCCAAACTTTGACAGTGTTGAGACCATACATTCTTTAGGTACCATTGTAGTTTCCTCATATGCAGTCTGGCATATGGAATTAGTAGTATGCAGGATGCCATGTAACCCATGGCCTGCAGAATTTTTCTTGCAGGGAGTTGGGTCTTTGTTGACATCAATTGAAAGTATTGAGTCAGTTGTCCTTGTTTTTCTGGTGTGAGATAAGCCATCTGGGCCGTTGTGTTCAAGCTGGCGCCCAGGAATATAATCTCTTGTGAGGGCACTAGTTTTGATTTCTTTTCGTTTACTGTGTACCCCAGGCAACTTAATAACATTTTTACAAATGCCAGATGTTTTAGAAGAATATCTTTGCTCTCTGCTTGAATCAGGCAGTTGTCCAGGTACGGATAAATTTTAATTCCTTTCTGTCTGCAAAATGCAATTACTGGAGCCAGGCACTTTGTGAAGACCCTGGGCACAGTAGATAAGCCAAAGGGCAGTGTAGAGAATTGGTAGTGCATTGAACCTGCTATGAATCTGAGGTATCTTCTGCAATTTTGTCTGATAGGGACATGCAGGTATGCCTCTTTGAGGTCCAAAGTCACGAGCCAAGCTTTCTTGCCCAGCATGTGAAGAAGCTGTTGTAATGTCAACATTTTGAATTTTGGAACATCCAGGCAAGTGTTTAGATATGAAAGATCCAGAATGGGCCTCCAGGCTTTGTCCTTTCTGGGTACCAGAAAGAGTCTTGAGTAAAATCCTTGTCCTTGCTCCTGTGATGGTACCTTTTGAATAGCTCTCATATCCATGAGTGCTGCAATTTGTTTTTGACCCTCTGCCCATTGATTTGGTGGCAGATTTGGCATTCCTTTTAACCTTGGCAGAGTGTGAAAGTGGAACCTGTAACCTTGAAATACAATGTTGAGAACCCATTTGTCTTTGGTGATCATTTGCCAATTGTGGTAGAAGAGTGCCAGTTTTCCTCCCAAGGGGGCTGCCAAGAAGGATTTGTTTGGCAGCTGTAGTGGGAAGTCATTGCAGCTGCTTTTTATATGGTTGGGGTCTGTCTTCCCCTTCTTTCTGGCCTGATGTAACCCATTGTCGAGGCCTGTAAGGACCTTGTGTGTGACCTCTACTTCTTGGACGTCTGTATCTTCCCCTTTGAGGTCTGTCTGCAATTGGAAAGGACCAATTCTTAGTTGGCCAGTTTCTGCTAAATCTAGGAGGCTGAACCTGTAAGAAAACCTTCACCATTTGCATAGATTTTGCTTTTTCCTCCATTTTCTTTAATACCTCTTCTACCTTAACTCCAAATAACACATCCTGCTGCAAAGGTGCATCCAATAATTTTGCTTTAACATGATCTGGTAACGTATGTTCTTTTAACCAAGCATGTCTTCTAATGACAGAGCCTGTAACTGCTGCTCTGCAGGAGGCCTCTAGAGAATCAAAACCACATTGCAAAGTATGCTTTCCCATTTTTTCAGCTGCATGCAATAAATCCTGCATTTCTTTAAAATTAGGAGGATCTGATTCTGGAAGCATTTTTTGTTTTAACTGAGACAGTAAAAATTGCTGATACTTTAGCATGTGAAACTGGCAATTTAAGGTTCTCATTGCTAAAATTGCAGACGTATATACTTTCTTCCCCCATCTGTCTAATGCTCTGGAATCTCTGTCAGAGGGAACTGGATTCTTGACTGATGAGGCCTTAACTCCTTTGGGTCCCTGAGAAATAGTTTCAGGGTCAGTTACAGGGCTTTTATACAGAAATTTATGTGAGTCAGGGACTCTGTAATATCTGACAGGTTTAACAGGGGCTGGAGGTAAGGAATCTGGATTTAAGCTGGATTCAGTATACACATCATCTACAATATCTAACACTGGCGGAATAGCAAGGGGTCTGTGTTGAGGTAATAAAAGGAAGTCTCTGAGCCTTTTCTTGGATTCTGAGTAATCCTGGCCTTTCCAGTGGAAATGCTCCCTCATGGTATGTAGTGTTTCCCCCAAAGGAGTAGTCATCAAGCAGTGAGGCTGATGGAATTGATTTCTCAGCATCAGAATCCTCATAAGTGGGTAAAGAGTATCCTAGGTCCAAGGATGAATCAGAAGAGAACACCTGGTCAGATGAGTCATAATCTGCATCCTGTCTAGGCCTTTTATCTGGAGGGGGAGGGGGATGGGACCCCCTTATCAGAGTGATTAGGTCTTCGACCATTTTGAGCATTTGTTTCTTAGGCATGGAGGCCTGTCCTGGAGAATGCTGTATTTGGTTCTTTGTGACTTTAAAGGAGGCTTAGACTTAGCTGAGGGTTTAATGCTTAACTGAGTAGGTCTGAAGACACCCTCTGAAGCTGTGGGTTGCTCAGCTACTCCGGATCCCTCTGAAAGGTTAGTCTCGGTAGGCTGAAGAACTTGTGCATCTGAAGGCCCAGCCATCTCCACGTGGGAGTCAGAGGCAGCTTGTGGTTCTACAGACGCGGTCGTCAGGGGCTGCGAAGGCACCTTGCTGAAAACCGGAGAACCGGCGACTGGCCTAGAAGAGGCTTCATCGTCAGATCTGGGCCTCGGATGTCTATCCTTGTCTTTGAGCTTTTTGTGTATTCCGGTCGTCGGAAGTTCCGACGTCATGGTATAATTGAATTTTCTACCAAAATAATGTCAGGCAAAATCAAACCGACGTTTAATAGTGCGCTTGTTAAACCTAGCAGAAAACCGACAACCAGTGACGTCGTGGTCAGGGCCTAGGCATGGGATACAATAGGAATGAAAATCCTTATGAGGTATTTGCTTCCCACAAGAAATACAGTTATTAACTTTTACTGACATCGGTCTGAGGCAAGAAAAAGTTTCCCCAACGGGGTACTTAGCTTTGTAGAAGACTTCAGTTCTGGATTCGGAATGAAAATCTCAGGAGATGGCCGACCGGCACTTGTGAGCTGCTTTTGCTTTGGGCACCGTGCGGCAAGAAAGACTGAAGAAAATGGCGTCGGCTGCATCTTATATACCCCTGTCGCACTGAAGTCAGGGAGGAGGCGACAGCAACAGACGCCAGACCAAGACTTTGGAACTCAGGTCGACTGGGGAACTGCCTGATGGCAGGATAACCCAAGTGTAATGACTGCAGCAGTGTAACACGATGAACATCCTGAGGTCCTTGTGCCCAGTGGTTATGGCTTGTGACAGTTGCAGCACGGGGGGGGGGGAGGACTTCGACATGTGGGATTTGCCAGCAGAGGCAAGTGCTCTCTCCATGGCCTGGAAGGTCGGCCCGCCCAAAGAGGGGTGGGATCCCGGAACAGAGCACGACAACCTCGGAACTGGGGTCACACCCCATCCCGATGAGTCCACCCCCAGACCAGGAGTCTCAAGAGGACTGTGAACCGTAAGAGAGAGAAGATAACTGGAGGGTGCCATAGAAAAAAAATCAGCGTGGAACCAGGAATGCCCTCCCCAACGGCACAGCCACTGGCCTGAGAAGAGCCCGATGCCCAGTGCACCAAGGGCCACATGGACGACTCCGGCTACAAAGTGAGATCCACTATTGGGGTTGGAGGTAGGGAAGCTGCTGATGGAGTAATAGGCTTTGAAACTGGGTAGAAGTTGAAGGAGGAGTGTACGCTGAAGTTTGAGATGTACGTTCACCTGGAGGAGGGAACGTGGACTTCAACGGGTGAGAGAGACATCTGGCCACAAGCAACTGGTCAACAAACCACACCACATCTTGTTCAGAGAGACTCTTGGTTGACCTCATGGAGGAAAGCTGATGGTGATTCTGGCATTTCTAGAAAAGGACTATATTGACTGCCCACAAATGGATCCAGTGAAGAAGAATACTTAGTCCTTGCTAATTCAGTAGGTGCAGACCCCGGAACAGAGAACGTCTGCACCAAAGAAAACAGTGTGGAAGTAATCTGCGCTGACGATGTCAGCACCATAGTAGTTGAAGGTGTCGGCACCGTAAAGGCAAACGTCTTCCCTGATAGGTACGGTGCCATTGAAGAAAGTGTCTGCACCGGTAATAAGGATGGTGCCGAGAAGGACTGCACCAAAGAACATGTCGGTGCTGAAAATGTCTGCGCCGTGGTATACAGAAAAGTCAAACTCGGAGTCGAAGGGGATTGAACCTGCATGGACGGTGCCTGTAAGGGCTGCGACTGAACTGTCGGAGCCATAGGTGCTGGTACTGATAAGGAAGACATGGCTGGAGCCAGAATCATCTGGGGGGGTGCCGAGCCTGGAGCCGACAGGGTCACAGGTGGCACCGCCAAAGTAATAATCAATCACCTTCTTATGAGTCGACTCCCTATGATCTTCAGAGAGAGAAGAGGGCAGCGACTTCGATGATGAAGAGGAAAAACGCCTCTTATGGGGCTTAACGGGGGGGGTGAGCCCTCTGACCCAGAAATAGCCTCAGAGAATGGAGACTTGAGAAGACCTTTCAAAATTAACTTATTCTTCCTCTCGTTAAGAGTCTTGGTAGAAAAATTTTTACAAATCCCACACAGGGATCCACAGTAAGGTGGGAGTTATTCATACACATAAGGCATGGCCATTGGAAAGTGGTAACTTACATCCGCAATCCTTATACTGCTTGAAACCAACGCTAATTTTCTTATCTGTCATAATGATGTGGAGAACAGTACAAAATGAAGAGAAAAGGCTACCAAAAGGGTAAGAAGAGAAAAGAAAGGATTACCAACAATGGTAATGAAGAATTACCTCCAAGGTAAGAAAAAGGGTAATAACAGTTAAAGACTAAAGGGAGAGAGTCTAAAGTATACGATAGGATAGGAAATATTAGTAGAAACTATTTGAAAATATTTAAAGTAAGAACAATGTATAAAACTTTCACAAATTAGACACTTAGCTGAGAGAGTGGCTTGACATGGCTGTACAACAATATGGCAAACGAGATCTGGAGTAACACTGCAGAGCATTCCGAGTAGGAGCTTGGCTCGAGAGTTTTTGGTTGACACAAGCTTGATATTGGCTGGCTCAGTTTCGAGGATGGAACCAATAAACCATCAGTAAGGAATGAAAGAAGATTAACAACATCAGATCTTTTTTTTTTTAAACAATCATGTGACGCAAAACAAAGGGGAGGTAAGCAATGGGAAAAGGGAACCTGCCTGAACTAACAGCAACACTAACACCCAAAAATGTCGAAAGAAAACACCTACCATGCCTAGAGCTTTAAGACCACACTGCTTGGCAAAGTCGTGGCAAACAAGATTTGAGGGGAAGGATGGAGATGGAGGGGTATTATGGGTAAGGGGAGGAGCTTGAATCAGATGCTGATGAAGCTGGCATCTCGGATCCGATATCCCACAGGTTGATGATCAAATAAAGTCAACTACTTTAGATTATGTTAATAGGATGCATGAATCTGTCTTTGATATTGACTTTTATGAAGAAACATTTAAATTTCATACACATCTCATATTAAGACTGACTTGATATTACAGGACATGCTGGACAAGGGGAAAATCAGTTATGATGAATGGCTATTCTAGTATTGTGAATATCTTGAGGTCCCTACGATCTCTGAACTCCCAAAATACATAAAAGACATTACAAGTCGCCCAGTGTGGCCCACAGCAAATGTGTCTGGATCCAAGCTACATTTCATTGGCCAAGTACACTGATATTACATTAAAAAGTGTGTTGGACAGTTTTTCATATATTTGTAAAGATTCATGGGATTTTCTTTTGAAATGTAGGGAGATGGTGTTGAAAAGTAACTTTGTATATCTAGATGGGCAGTATTTTCTACAGAAAAAATGTGTGGCAATGGGGACGGCTTGTGCCCCCACTTTTGCCAACATCATTATGGCCTATTGGGAAAAGTTTATTTTTGGGAATGAGGTACCTTTCCCTTGGGAGTTATATCTACATTTCTTGGATGATGTGTTTATTATTTGGAAACACACATTAGTTGACTTTGAGTTGTTTGTTGAATATTTGAACAATACAACTTTCCCAAGATTTACCCATACCTTCAATACAATGAAAATCAACTGTTTGGATGTCCAAGTTTCTAAAGCTATAGGCAATGAGAAATTTATTAGTAACATCTATAGGAAGCCAACATACTGTAACAGTATCCTTCACTTTGAAAGTAGCCACCGTGGGTACCAGAAAAAGGCCATTATTAAAGGACAGTATGTTAGTCTAACTAGCTTAGTCTCAGAAGATGAAGTCTACCAGAGGATTGATTTGTTTTTGGCAGACATGCTTAAGGCCCGAGGTTATCCAGGTTCAATAATACAAGTGATGAAAAATGAGACTGAGATCAAAAGAATGGATGTTTTTTTTTAAACCCTTGCTTAGGATGGATATAGGAATGGAAATGATCCCAGTTTCCACTAGGTCTGAAAATGAGAGATTTTTCCTGTCCCTTTGTATTGACATACAATGGCATGTATAAGCAAATTAATGAGATTTTAAAGACAAATTGGCACATCTTTTCATGTTTTGATGGTTACATATTGACACCTTATGGAAATGTCCACAGATAATATACAGAAGAGGAAAAACTATTAAGAACGTTTTAGAGCAGATCAAAATAAATACACTGGGGTGAGCACACAGAATGATGGGGACTTTTAGATGGGGGTTCTGTAAACATTGTAAATACATTCAGGTGGGACATAGGATTATTAACAATACTGAGTTAAGGGGCCACTTTTACTGTGACTGTAGCACTTATGGCATTGTATATTTAGCAGTATGTCAAAGCTGCCCCTGTTTTTTGTGGGAAAGGCCCGAAGGAAGTTTTGTGAAAGGATATATGAACACTGGCTGGATATAAAAAAAAACAGAATACCAGCAATTCTTTAGCTAAACATATCTTGAAACTTCATGGTCACAAGTTTTTATTTATGGGGATTGACACAGTAAAAGAAAACCCTAGAGGGGGCCCTGGAAAGTATTACTTTAATGAAAGGAGTTATGGTGGCAAGTTAAACTGAATGCCTACAGTTCCCCAGGTTTAAATTAGAATGTGTCAATAAGTATTTTAAAACTTTTTTCATTGAAAGTGTGATTCAACATGATGTTATTTATGATTTTACTGTTTTACGGGGACATAACTCCCAATTTTATAAGTGGATATTTGCTGGTGAATGGGGGTGTTAATGAGAGTTAATTTTTCATTGGGTATGGGTGAGCATGTGAATGTCACAGAGTATTTAACTGATATTACTGTTTTGTACGCGTTTCTGAAGAAGCCTATATCAAACTGGATGAAAGCTCTTAAAACTATTAAACTGGGATTGTTTTGGTCCATCAAGTGGTTGGTGGTTTGTGCTGCTTCCGTTTTCCATTGCTAATTTTACTGTGAAGTGATCTATAGCACTCATCCAATCGTATGCCTGTACACAAGGCAAAACGATTTGCACAGTCACTAGCCCAAACAAGGTCTTTTTCACATATGTGTTTAGGTGGCCGAGGTCCAACACTGACCTGACATCCTTATTTTTCTTCATAACTAAAACGAATCTTGAATAAGATCTTGACCCTATTTGATCTAATAGAGCATCCTGAAAGGCTCTTTTTCAACAGGAGAAAATTTCTTTTTTGGATGCTTTTTTAACTGCTTGGTACTAAGGAAAAACAGAGAATCCTGATGGCCATCCACACAGGACAGTGGAGTGATAAATGACCCCAACTGCCACCAGAATGGAGTAGCAGTTTAGAGACAATGAAGTTACCTACCAAAGAACTATCTATTTTCCCTGATTTTGTGGACCACCTTGACCTCTGGGTCTGCATCCAATGAAAAGGACACCTCTGCCAAGACCTCCTCTTTTAGAAGTGGAGTCAAAGGGCTGACAATGGGTTTTCCTAACTAATAATTTAGACCCCTTTTGGCTCCTACTGTATGGCAGCTGCAGTGTCTCAAACCTGCCTGTTGTGGCAGACACCACTTTTCCCTCCTGCTCTCACTTCTGTATCTTTTCTTTGACATAAGGACGAAACGAACAATCCATCACACAGAGCATTTGTAAAGGATGCCCTACAGATACCTGTACAGACACAGGTGAAACCAGGCATGGACTTCCAAGATGGTTGCACATTGAGTAACAGCATTAATTCTAGTTCTCCCAGTGTGAAAACAGACACTTAGCAGAGAAAGCCATTTCTGGGTATATTCCAGTAAATGGCCAGTAAGTGCATTGCCTGGATGCCAGGAAAAAAAGAAATACAGTGGACCTGAAGGAAATCAACTACAAAAGGTCATGAAAAAACACTGATTGGCAAGAATACTGCAGCTGTTCAGCAAAAAGCAGTGCAAGCTCCAGACATGACTTCCAGTAACCTAGAGGAAAGTACAAGGCAAATGCACATGGACCTGACTAAAATAAATGAAACACTGATGGAGTATATCAACTCAAACAATAAAAGGCTGGAAAAATGGAAGAAGATTTAAACATATATTGAGATAAGGTGATAAAACTGCAAAACTCAGAGTGTGAAATGAAGAAAAGGCTGGCTGAACATAAGACTGCACAAGAAGAGATGTTTCAAAAACATAACAGAATTACAGGACACAGCATGTATGGAAAACCTGTGACTTAATGCTGTACCCAAGAAGCTGGAAGGAACGGACTGTATTAATTTTATGAAAGCACAATTAAGCAACTGGACTGGTATTCCACAACAGGAATCAATAACTGAAAGGGCACGTCGTGTGCATGCTCCAAACCTGGCTATGAGAAAACAACCTAGACCTTTAATATTAAAGGTGGAATCTTACCAGCAGAAGTTCATTCTGACAAAACTGTGGCAGAAGGACAAATTACTAAAAGTGTGAGACTAAAGTAGAGTGTTTGTGGAGAATGAGTACTCATGGTGCACCAGGCATAAGAGAACTAAATGTATTCCATTATTCAGGAAATGTTGAGAAGCAGGCGTTAAATGAAAACTGTTGTAGCCAGCTATCTTCAAAATATTTTTCTCTAGAAGAACAAAATAATTTTTTGATGAAGTACATACTAAAAAAGAAATGCAAAAATGCGTCCAACAAAAAGTGAGCTGCAAAAGTTCTGCTTCTTGTTCTTCTGGTAATAAAGAACACAAAGACTGTGCCAGTGAAATAGTTTCCAGTGTTTCAATGGAAAATGCTTCAGAATGAGAAAAAAAAGCACAAGAGTTGACTAGCAGAATTGAGAGCATGTTGGAAATGAAGCAGTGACAAGGTATGGGAGATAGAGATGATCAGGAATACAACAAGAAAATATGGAAATATTTGACTTTTCTGGATTCTGTTAAACTTGTAGGGGATTCTAAAGCATATGTCCTACTTTATGTCATGAATATCTGGAGAATAAAATCAGTAACTTGGAAATGAACAAATGTGGGATTAAAAAACAATAATTATCTCTATGAAACATGACAGAACAAGAAATTCTGGAAATACTGGACTTTGTTAAACTTGTAGGGGACTCTAAAGCATATGCTCAACTTCATGTCATTAATGTCTGGAAACATATTCAGGGAGGGGAAGAGGAGGGAGAACGTTAAATGTAAGTAAAAAGTGCAGTTTTGTACCTACCATAAATGTAGATGTTCGAGTGTTCACCCTGCTGCAGTCATCACACTTGGGTTATCCTGTCGTCAGGCGGTCCCGCAGTCGGCCGGAATTTCAAAGTCTTGGTCTGGGGTCGGTTGCTGTCGCTTCTTCCCTAACGTCAGTGTGCCAGGGGTATATATAATGCATCCGACACCATTTTCTTTCTTGCCCCAGATGTCAGGTGCCCCCAAAAAGGTGGTCAGTAATTAGTACCAAATTAAGTAATTTTTGCACAAACACAAAATCCCTCCAGCTATAAGCAAATACATCAGGAAGGTATTGTAGAGATTTAGCCAGTTGGATCAGAGGGGATGGAGGGAGGGTAACCTGGACTGCAGCAGGGTAAACACTGGAACATCTACATTTATGGTAGATACAAAACTGTACTATGTTCATCGTGTTACCCTGCTGCAGTCATCACATTTGGGTAGAATCCCAAAGCTATGGATGGGTGGAGGAGTTATAGATGGTTAGAAGAGGCTAGAAGGCCCTGCAGAACTGCAGTGGCGAAGCCAGCCCTAGTCTTAGAGTAAAGTGGTGATAAGTGTTTGGTAAAGGTGTGTACTGAACTCCAAGTTGCAGCTTCCAAAATCTCCTTGGTTGGAACCCCCCCTGAAGAAGGCTGTAGATGTAGCTGTTGCCCTGGTAGAGTGGGGCCTAATGGTAGCAGGAACTGGTTTTCCATGGTGGGTATAACAAAAACGAATGCAATGTCCTATCCATTTGGAAATGGTTTGTTTTGATACAGCCTTCCCTTGTGAAGCTGTAGCATAGGATACAAAGAGCTGGTCAGATTTCCTGAAAGCCTTAGTTTTATCCAGGTAGTAACAAAGTTGCCTGTGAATGTCCAAGGAATGCAGGAGTCTTTCTCCTTTGTTCTGTGGGTTTGGGAAGAAGGTGGGTAAGTGAATGGTTTGATTTAAAGACGCACTGGAAACCACCTTAGGCATGAAGGAAGGATTAGTTCGTAGAGAAACTCTGTCTTGATGGAATATGAGGAAAGGTTTCACTGCCATTAGTGCCTGCAGCTCTGAGACTCTTCTAGCTGTAGTTATTGCTAGCAGCAGAGCAGTCTTCCATGATAGGAACTGCAGATTTGCAGAGAAAGCTGGTTCAAGGAGGTAGCGTAAGTTTTTCCAGAACAAAATTTAGGTCCTATGTTGGTGTAGGTGATCTCCTGGGGGGGGCCTAATGTTTTTTGCCCCTCTGAGGAACTGCCTTAGAAGTGGGTGCGAAAATAAGGGTGGTTCCGTGTTGTAGTGGGCTGAAATAGCTGATGCATGGATTTTAATGGAAGAAAAAAAAAAGTCCTTTGTGCAACATCTCAGTTAAATACAGTAGAATCTGAGGCATGTGAAGCTGAAGTGTGTTTTGGCCTTTAGCTTGGTTCCAGGCCCAAAACCTTTTCCATTTGTCCGAATAGACCTTCCTGGTGCTGGGCCTCCTAGCTTCCAGAATAACATCCATAACTGCTTGGGAAAGAGGGGCTGGCTGGATGTTTAGGTGATTTGCCATGCAGCCAGATTTAAGGTTTTTAGCTGGCTGTGAAGAATCTGATTGTTTTGCTGTGTGAGCAAATGGGCAATTTGTGGTAAAATCCAAGGTGGGCCCTGGGCCATATTCCTCAATAGTGGATACCAGTGCTGGCGTGGCCAGTCTGGGGCTATGAGTATCAATCGTGGTCTCTCCTTTCTGACTTTCAGAAGCACCTTTGTGAGGAGAGGCAATGGAGGGAAGGCATATACTGTCAGGTTTTTCCAACTGAATGAGAGTGCATCCACTTTCCAAGCTTGATGGTGAAGTGTCCTTGTACAAAATTTTGTTAGTTGATAGTTTTGAGGACTGGCAAACAGGTCTATGTCTGGAAGGCCCCATTTTTGAGTTATCATTGCAAATACTTGTGGATCCAGTTTCCACTCGTGGGGATCCATGATGTTTCTGCAGAGGTCGTCTGCCAATGTGTTCTTTTTTCCAGGCAGGAATTGAGCTTGTAACTGAATTTGGTAAGCCAGAGCTGTGTTACACAAGGTCATTGCTTGCCTGCATAGAGGGTAGGAGTGTGTACCCCCTTGTTTGTTTATGTACCACATTACTGTGGTGTTGTCCATCCTTATTGTAAGTTGTCCTGGATGTAATAGATTCTTGAAGGCTGTCAGAGCATTCTGTATAGCTAGCATCTCTTTTTGATTGATGTGCAGATTCCTTTGATCTGCAGTCCATATGCCTTGTACACACTGTCCTGCCATGTGTGCCCCCCAGGCGTAGCCCGATGCATCTGTTGTCATAGTTTGCCTGGCTGGGGGCAAGGTGAAAGGCTGACCCTTGTTCAGGTGACATGCCAGTGACCACCATAGAAACTCCTGTTGTAGGCAGGGAATGAGAGATATCATTGTGTCCAAGCTGTGGCTGTGTTGAGACCATACACTTTTTAGGTACCACTGTAATTTCCTCATATGCAGCTTTGCAGATGGTATTAGTAGTATGCAAGATGCCATGAAGCCCAAGGCCTGAAAAATTTTTCTTGCAGGTAGTTGGGTCTTTGTTGCCATTGTTTTAAAATACTGAGTCAGTTGTAGTTGTTTGTCTGGCGTCAGATAAGCCTTCTGGGCCGTTGTATTTAAGCTGGCACCCAGGAATGTCATATTTTGTGAGGGTACTAGTTTTGATTTCTTTTCGTTTACTGTGTACCCCAGGCAACTTAGAAGATGTTTTACAAAAGCCAGACGCTGTAAGAGGATGTCCTTGCTTTCTGCTTGGATGAGGCAGTCGTCCAGGTATGGGTATATTTGAATTCCTCTTTGTCTGCCGTATGCAATTACTGGTGCCAGGCATTTTGTGAAGACCCTGGGTGCAGTAGATAAGCCAAAGGGCAGTCCAGAGAATTGGTAATGGGTTGAACCTGCAATGAAACGGAGGTATCTTCTGCAACTTTGTCTGATAGGAAAATGCAGGTATGCCTCCTTGAGGTCCAACGTTACTAGCCATGCTTTCTTCCCCAAGATGGGAAGAAGCTGCTGTAGTGTTAGCATCTTGAATTTGGGTACTTGTAAGAAGGTGTTTAGAATTGAAAGGTCCAGAATTGGTCTCCAGACA
The DNA here is from genome assembly GCF_019279795.1 of Protopterus annectens. Taxonomy (NCBI): domain Eukaryota; kingdom Metazoa; phylum Chordata; order Ceratodontiformes; family Protopteridae; genus Protopterus; species Protopterus annectens. The sequence goes on along the minus strand of NC_056725.1, from coordinate 1,326,616,776 downwards.
TTGTCCTTTCTGGGAACTAGAAAGAGTCTTGAGTAAAATTCTTGGCCTTGCTCTCGAGTAGGTACCAGTTGAATAGCTCTCATGTCCATGAGAGCTGTAATTTGTCTTTGTGCCTCTTCCCATTGATTTTGTGGCAGGTTTGGCATCCCTCTTTTCATTGGCAAGGTGTGAAAATGGAATCTGTATCCTGGTGAAATTATGTCTAGGACCCATGTGTCCTTTGTGACAATGTGTCAGTTGTCTGAAAAAAGTGCGAGTTTTCCTCCCAAGGGGGCTGCCAAGAGAGTGTTGCATGGCCAGATGAGGTGCAAGTCATTGAATTTGCCTTCTGGTAGTTTGGAACCTGTCTTCTCCTCCCCTCTGTGCTGCAGTGCCCCATTGTCGAGGTTTGTACTGGGCTTGTGGTTGTCCTCTGCCTCTTGGACGTCTGTATTTACCCCTCTGTTGCCTGTCAGTAGCTGGAAAGGACCAATTTTTTGTTGGCCAATTTCTGCTGAAGCGAGGGGGCTGTACCTGTAGGAAATCTTTGACTGTCTGCACAGATTTTGCCTTATCCTCCATTTTCTTTAAGACTTCTTCTGCTTTAACTCCAAAAAGAACATCCTGCTGTAAGGGGGCATCTAGAAGCTTTGCTTTAACACGATCAGGCAGAGTTTGTTCCTTTAACCAAGCATGCCTACGTATAACAGACCCAGTGACAGCTGCTCTGCAGGAAGTCTCCAAAGAATCAAACCCACATTGTAAAGTATGTTTGCCCACCTGTTCAGCTGCATGCAACAGATCCTGCATTTCTTTCAATTCAGACTGTTGAGGGAGTGCGCTCATTTTTTGTTTTAAATAAGACATTAGAAATTGCTGATATTTTAGCATGTGAAACTGGCAGTTTAGTGCCCTCATAGCTAGAGTGGCTGAGGTGTAAACCTTTTTCCCCCACCTGTCTAGTGCTCTGGAGTCCCGTTCAGAGGGTACAGGATTTTTTGCCATAGAAGCCTTAGCCCCTTTGGGACCCTGGGAGATAGTCTCTGGATCAACAGCAGGACTTTTATAAAGAAATTTGTGGGAATCAGGCACTCTATAGTATCTGTCAGGTTTGGCCGGAGCAGGAGGCAGAGAATCTGGGTTCAAACTGGATTCTAAGTAAACATCATCCACAATGTCTAAAACTGGGGGGGATGGCAAGTGGTCTGTGCTGGGGGAGTAAAAGAAACTCTCTGAGTCTTTGCTTTGAGTCAGAGTAGTCCTGACCTTCCCAGTGAAAATGTTCCCTCACAGTGTGTAAAGTTTCCCCAAAAGAGTAGTCTTCAGGAGGAGAAGCTGAAGGAATAGAATCCTCAGCATCAGAATCTTCAGCCATTTTGATCATCTGTTTTCTTAGGCATGGGGCCTTGAACAGGGGTCTGAAGTGCAGTCTTTTTAGGTTTAAAAGGAGTCTTAGGATACGTTTTTATGGTGAGCGTCGTCAGTCTGAAAACGCCTTCAGAAACCGAAGGTATTTCTGCAGGACCGACATCTTTTTCAACAGAGTCGTCGTTAGGGGCTAAACAAAATGGCTGCGTTGGCCTAGTACTTTCCGCCAAAAGTTCCGAAGCGGTCTCGGGTTCCAGATCTGCGGTAGTCAGGGGCTGCGTCGGAGCCTCACTGAAGACCGGTGAACTGGAGACCGGACCAGCCGAGGCCTCGGAGTCTGGTTTGGGTCTAGGCTCCCTGTCCTTATCCTTGCATTTTTTGTGCACGCCAGTAGTCGGTTGCACCGACGGCATAGTGTAGTTAAATTTTCTACCGAAGTGTCGTGCGAAATCAAAGCGTCTTTTTATAGTACGCTTATTAAACCTAGCACAAAAACAACAACTAGTGACGTCGTGGTCTGGGCCTAGGCAAGGTATGCAGTAAGAATGAAAATCCTTATGAGGTATTTGCTTCCCACAAGAAATACAATTGTTAACTTTTTCTAACATCGGTCTGAGGCAAGAAAAGTTTTCCCAATGGGGTACTTAGCTTTATTGAAGACTTCGGATCTGAAATTCGACTTCAAAAATCTCAGGAGTCGGCCGACTGGCACTTGCGAACTGCTTCTGCTTCGGGTACCGCGCAGCAAGAAAGACTGGAGAAAATGGCGGGGCATGCATTATATATACCCAAGGCGCACTGACGTCAGGGAAGAAGCGACAGCAACCGATGCCAGACCAAGACTTTGGAATTCCGGCCGACTGCGGGGGCCGCCTGACAACAGGATAACCCCAAGTGTGATGACTGCAGTAGGGTAACACAATGAACATCATATTTTTTCTTAACAGTACTATTTTGATGGTGTATGACCTTTTTTGCATGTTATAATTTTTTTGAGTTATTTTTACGTGTACTGTGGACACTAGTGTAAATAGGTGCTCCTCTTTTCTCTCTTTCCTCTCTCCGTGTTCAGTCTTAAGAAATGTAGGTACTGCAATGCAAAAAAAAAAATCAGGTTAAAACAGCATGACAGCAGAAAAATTAGTGTTTTTTTTCTCATTCTTGCATAAGGGAATGGCTGGGTATTAGCTTAATCTATTAACAAATTTTAAAAGAAAGCAAGTAAATGAAAAAGAATGTTGAATATTATAAGGCTTTTTTTCTAGTATTGAAAGGTACGTTTGGCAGTTTTATTTCTGATTTTCATGTCTGTAACAGACAACCCGATAAAGAGAAATGGTTTGGAGAAAATGTTTTCTGAAAGCATTCAAGTGTTGTCCCAGCTGACAGAGCCATAAAGATAAGACAAACCTGATAGCACTTAATAGAATCACAGGCTGTACCATGCGT